>NW_006921532.1:4209125-4606002 GCF_000340215.1 Pseudocercospora fijiensis CIRAD86
ACCAGGGCGCAGCTCCCAGAACATGTCGCTGCTCGCGGCCATGTAGCCAGCACCATCGCCACTTGGAAAGTCACACTGCTGCCGACCTTCGCGATGGCCAATAAAGAGGCCACCGTCTACATCATGGATGTCGGCCGGTCAATGGGCGGGAAAGCCCGTGGCCGCACCCAAACCAACCTCGAATGGGCCTTGGAATACTTCTGGGACAACATCACAACGACAGTGCAGACCGGCAGGAAGCTGGCCATGGCTGGCGTCATTGGCCTCAGGACAGACGATACAGACAACGAACTGGCCGACGATGACGACAGTTACAACAATATCAGCGTGTTCAAACCCATCAGTCAAGTTACCATGACCGACATTCGCCGACTGCGAGACCAGCTCACCGTTAGCAACACAGACTCTGGTGATGCCGTCTCTGCTCTCGCACTGGCAATTCATATGATTGCCGAGACCTGCAAGAAACTGCAGTATAAACGCAAAATTGTGCTGATCACTGACGCTTCATCATCGATGGACACGGATGACTTGTCTCACTTCACCAAGAAGATCAAAGAGGATGATATGGAGCTCGTCATCCTAGGCGTCGACTTCGACGATGCAGAGTACGGCTTTAAGGAGGAGGACAAGGGCTCTCTCAAAGCGAGCAATGAGGCAATCCTAGAACAATTCTGTCACGACTGCGACGGCGCTTTTGGGACTTTAGCACAGGCGATTGATGAGCTTCAAATTCCTCGATTAAAGGTCACCAAAGGCACACCTACCAGAACTATCTTGACTCTTGGCAATCCAGACCAGTACGATGATGCTCTGACGATCGAAGTAGAGAGATATATCAAAGTCATGAGGGCTTCACCACCCTCCGCCAGCAAGTTTGTGGTTCGCGAAGGTGTCCAACACCCAACTCAGAGCTCTGCCACCCTGTCGAATGGCAGCGCACAAGCTCCAGAAGGCGGTGACGGCTTGGCAGCGGTACGAACAGCACGATCTTATCAAGTTGACGATGAAAATGCTCCAGGTGGTAAGAAGGATGTCGAAGCTGACGAGCTGTCGAAAGGCTACGAATACGGCAGAACAGCAGTGCACATCTCCGAGAGCGATCAGAATGTCACCACATTCGAGACCAAACCTGGCCTTGAAATACTCGGGTTTGTCGATCGAAACCAATATCATCGATACTTGGACATGTCTCGATCGCAGATGATAATTGCAAAGAGGACGGACGAGAAAGCATCAATGGCACTGTCTTCGCTGATACACGCGCTATACGAGCTTGAGTCTTTCGCGATCGCTCGCATGGTACCGAGAGCCAACAGTCAGCCAAGGCTGATCGTACTTTCGCCTAACATCGAGTCTGACTTTGAGTGCCTCTACGACACTGAGCTTCCATTCAATGAAGATGTGCGCAATTACAAGTTTCCACCTCTTGATAGAGTTCTCACGGTCAGTGGTAAACAGCTCAAAATACATCGAAATCTCCCCGAGGAGGATCTGCTTGATGCGATGAGCGACTATGTGGACAACATGAACTTGTTGAAAGCCAACACTGAAGACGCAGATGAGCAATCGGAGTACGCTGCGATGGATGATACCTACAATCCAGTCATACACAAGCTCACCCAAGCCATCAAACACCGAGCGGTCTATCCTGATGACGAACCTCCCGAGCCTTATCACATCATCACAAAGTACTCGCAGCCTCCAGAACATCTGGTGGAGCAGTCGAAAACAGCCTTGGACAAGGTCATCGCAGCAGGCAGCGTCAAGAAAGTGCCACCCAAAGCAAGAGGCAAGCGATGGGGGAGGACAGACGCACCCAAACCACTTTCAGACCTGGACGTTGCTGCTCTGCTCGCTCAAGATCCAAAGCGCAAAGCCAAGAAGATCGATCCCGAAAATGCGATTCCCGAGTTCAAACAAATGCTACAGCATGCGGATGCCATTCCAGAAATTTACGAAGCTTGCAAACAGCTCAAATTTATCATTCTGGATTGGGCGAGACATTCGATTGGAGAGTCGAACACGGGGAGAGTGGTCGAAGGCATACGGGTTATGAGAGAAGAGGTCATTGAGTTTGAGGAGCCAGCTGCTTTCAACGATGCGCTCAAGGAGATCAAGAGGAAAATGCTTGGTGGTGAACTTGGCGGAGATAGAAAGGAGATGTGGTATCGCATACGAGTGAACAAGCTCAGGCCCATCGATAAGAAGGAGTGCGCCCAAAGCGACTTCAGCGAGGAGGAGGCCAAGGCGTTCCTTAGCATGAATTTGAAGCTTCCTGAGTAAATATGGAAGCCTTCTGACGCGAGTTTGAAGCAAGACGGTGGTTCTCAGTGTTCGTGTAGGGAAAGAGTACCTGAGTTTCCGTCATCCTTGTGTGCGAATTATAACCGAGCATTTCCATCCCCATTCCACACTCCCAGGCTACCATTTCAACCACTTTCCGAGCCACGATCCCACTCCAAAAAACGGCCCACCATCGTTCATACGGCCCGCGATTCTCTTGCCGTCGGGGGCTCCTGTAGCAGAAGTCTTTGGCATCGCCGTACTCGAAGCAGAGGAAACGATATTGGCATTCGCATCGACTGTCAACTGTGTGGCACTGCCTTTTTGCGCTTGCCATGAAGCAGGTTGGTTTGGACACAACAGAGTACTGCACATGCTGACAGGCCAGACGTTCGTGAGCGACGGATCTGTGCCACAGTAGCATGAAATCGGACCTGTAGTCACCGTCTCGCCATTTCCAGCGCCCGAGTCAACTTGACGTCGGGCTTTCGCGGCCGTAGCGGTTGTCGATCCACTTTCATTTGGTCCGAACATCTCAGTGATGGGCTCGTTGAATTCCGGCGCCACCATAGGAGTACATTCTGGTAATGAGGCGACGCTTGGCGCTGCACAGGCAATTGAGCTTGACGATGTTGCGCTGGCCACGGCAGACGTGGTCGGCTCTGAGATTGCGTCTCCTGGAGCTGGAGTTGCCGAACCTTCGGACTCTGTGGCATTAACGCCAAAAGTAATCGGCCATTGTTGACCGCCCGGAGTCTCAGGGACTACCTGGATGTAAGGCGCCGTCTCCGAGAGCTCGCATACTAGCTCCGAATAGCTGATTGACGTTGTTGTGCTTGCCGAAATATCACACCCGGAATGTACGCTTGTTCTCGTTGCCGTACCTAAAAGTGAAGGGTAGAAGCATTAGCAGATGTCCTAAGCGAGAGGAAGTTTGGTCTACTCACATGTTATGTCTGGCGTTGTAGTGACCCCGTTGATGACCGTTGGAACGTGTGTGCTGTTATGTCCGAAGCATTTCTCCGTAACATCTGTGACCGTGTTGTAGGTAGAGCACGTGGTCGTCAAATCAGTCGTGATACTCCCAGAAGCATCGCAGCCAGTAAAGGTGGTGTATACTGTAGACGGGCAGTCCGTCGTAGTCGCGTTGGCTCCGGTTCGAACCGAGCAGAAAGCTGAAGTTATAACTGCGGTGCCAGTACTGCAGCCAGTTGTGGTTTCTGCCGTGACCGAATTGGTCACGCTACAGCCGCTGACGGTCTTAACCGTGCTGCTGCAAGTCTGGCTAGAAGTCGCATGCGCTCCAGAACCACCCGTTTGAACACTACAGAACACAGATGTGTGCTCCGCGGTCGTCGTTTCGCAGGCCGTAGTCGTTACTGTTGTCGTTTTTGGAGTTACCTCGCATCCCGTTCTCGTGCCCTTGGCGGTTGAAGTGCAAGTCTCTGATGACTGGCCGGCGGTGTTGGTGACCAGGTCGCAGTATATTGTCTTGTCCGTGACAGTCAGCTTTGGATCACACTCGTCTTCTCCCTCCTCGGACGGCGTAGTCTCGCAGTCTGTCATATCTGGAGCATCGCATAATTGGCCTCCGCCATCGATACTAACTCCGGGGGGTACGGTGTCGCACACCGGAGCATCGCAATCAACACTGCGCAGCAATTGAGATGGTCAGTCATGGTCCGCATGCTTCGAGTTCAGTGATACACGTACCCAGCAGAAGTCCCATCAGAGTGCTCTCCCCTGCAGCAAGGGAGGTTTAACGTCTTACAAATGAGCTTGACCACCCAATTGCACTTAAGACTTGGAAGTTTGAATTTCAAAAACCATCCAAAGGCCCATCCGTCACACCCAAAGATCCCGCACAAACCTTTGATGCCGAACGCCCATTCAAGGGAGAATCCTGGAGGACAGAACCCACATCCGACATCATCAGAAGCCGAGCCGCTATGTTCGATGAACCACACTGGTGGCCACGGAAAGTCTGGAGGAGCTGTTGGATTTTAGCCAATGTCTTGCGCGATGGTACGCAATAAAAAGAAATGATGCCGTGTACTCAACTGTACTTACGTGGTTCTGGAGCATCATACCACACTGGAAATATTTCCACACTATGCTTTTCACCGGATTCGGAAGGCGGGTCGGGGGCGTTGCACGACGTCGAGTTCTTCCAGCAAAATCTGCACCAGAGTCAATTCACATAGTGTTAGACAGTGTGATCTGAGTGACTCACCCCCAATTCGGTTGACAGCCTTCGTTGCAATACTCCCAGCCCTTTCCGCACTCCCCTTGAGGTCCGCAGCATACTCCTTTCTTGCACTGATAGTTCTTTCCTTTGAATGGGTCCGGGCCACATTTTGAGTCATTCTCTTGTTCGGCGGTGTAAGGGTGTTTTGGTGGACATTTGTCCCACTCCACCGGCGCCTGTATCTGCTGCACACCCGTGCCAACGATGGGAAGAGGAGTAAAGGTTATCTGCCCACGATCGGTAGCTCGCATTGTAGGATAGCACACTTTTGTGAGGGTGGATTTCGACTGTGGGATCGTGACCCTTGTTCTGTATTTAATGCCCCCGCAATGTGGTCTACACAAACTAGTCGTGTAGGGTGGAGGCGTCAGAACGTATGAGTAAGTGGCTGGAAACGTAAAGCAAGGTAATTGATAAGAGCCATCAGGTTTAATAGTCAGCGTAGGTGTAGCTGTGGACCAGAAGTCAACAGGGAGTTCACTGGTAGATCGCGTAGGAGACGAGGTTATCGCGCCCCCAGTAGACGATGGAAGAGACGAGCTTGGGTCTCCGAGAGGTATTTGAGGAGTACTTGATGTCTCGGTGGTCTTGCTCGTGAGTTGACTTCCAGTTGCAGAGGAGTCAACCTCTGTAGTCGTATCCGAGTTCAGGCCTAAAGAGGATTGACTGGCAGATGTATGCGAGGCCGAGGAGGTGCTCGCTGTGGATGGCTCTAATGGTGCACTGCTGGAAGTTGTGATGCCTGGCAATCCTGTCGTGCTCTCCCCGATGGCAGAGCTAGTCGTAATAGTCGGCTTGGGTTCTTCAGAGCTGCTCGACCAGGACAGCGGAGGTGTGCCTGTCACTGTGATTGTCGAGGTTGGTACACCAGGACATGAGTTGGAAGTGATGCGGATACCAATCAGACCATCTCCGGATGCATAGCGCTCAAGTTCCTTGGTAATGGTGCGAACGCCTGTCAAGATCTTCGCTTTGACCGTTCCCGACCAGATATTTTGAGTGAATGTTGAGACCGTGACAGTTATGACCGAAGTCTCCGTGACAGTTATGATCTGCCTCGAGATTGAAGAAGCTGAGTCTGTGACTGCGGATTGGCTCGAGGCTACCGACGGGGAGTCGCTTGCGGATCCCGAAGATTCTGAGGTTGGGATGCTCGTATAAGTAACGATCACTGTTGACGGACACCCCAGCTGTGCTGCGGCCTTTAGCACAATAGTACCCAGCACGGCCAACGCTATTCGCCGCATGGTGTCGAGTGGGCCTAGTGTTGCGTCGCTGATGCACACATGAAGACGTGGAGAACCGTCGTAACTGAGAGCTTAAACGGTGGAGTTATTTCGACTTCTGTGGTGTCTTGTATCAAGTCGTGGCTGTCGAGATATCTCAATACTGCACCGCTTGAGTGCTTTAGTGGTCGCGACAGTGAGTGCGATCGCGAGAGCGCTTGATGTATGACGCTCAAGCTGCTATTTGTCAAAGGTGATGTTTCAGTAGCAGAAAGAGTTGTGTAGTTTGAATAAACTTATACTCGACCCAAGAGTAAGATCACGATCACTTTGGCCTTGCATGTGAGAAAGTCGAAGTGAAGCACACCATTGCGGACGGCAACCACCAGAAATTGTCATGTGCAAATCCTCACTTATACCTTGATACATTTTGCAGGTGATATAGCTCATCTAAGCGACCGAGAACGCATACGGCTTTTGGCATCAAGTTTGGCCAAGCATAATCGAGAGTTCCGATGGAGGACAGCTTTGAATTCGAGACTGGCACCACGCGTGGGAGTGTTGAAGCCATAGTGGCGAAGGACATAAGTAGGAGCGAGCACTGGTCGGCTATTGCGGATGGAGGATACAGAGTCGATTGATTTTGCGGTTGAGGTGAAGGAAGGTGAAGTTGGAGTCGTATCAACGTGGTATTCCTACCCGACAATAAGGTTAGATTGCGAGCCGGGCCGAAGTGGATCCACCTTTATCATCGTACCCTGATTGAGCTGAGGCTGCTGAGCCGTTGCGACATGTGATGCACTCACACGAGCACGTTACCTGCAGTCTTCCGGTATACATCTCGCTGGTGCGCTGCTCGATGGCAACATAGGTCGCCTCCAATCTCTACAAACACTATTTTTCGCATACCATCATGACGAATAGGACGGTGGTGCCGGTCTTGGTGGCCTTCATGCTGCTGACCGGCGTCTGCAACACGCTACTAACCAAGTACCAGGTATGCTCGCACGTTGCACCCCGATGGACGCCTTGATGGTGCGAAAGCTGATAGTATGCCTGATAGGACATGCAATGCGTGGCAGACTGCGAGACCGATCACCCGAGGCTCTTCGAGCAACCAGTCATCCAGACGCTCCAGATGTTTGTAGGGGAGTCTGGATGCTGGCTGGTGGTTTTCCTTGGCTACCTCTTTCGCCGACTCCGAACACCTGGACACACTACGCCTATCGACGAAATAAGATATGATCCGGTTCACAATCAAGAGACCGACGACGATGACGACGAAAGAGCCGAGGGCGACCTGTCCACATCGCAAACACTCGTAGATCCGACCAACATCGTAGTAAAGGCAGCAATAGACGCTGAGCTGGAGCACCACGACAGAGCACCGCTGGAGGGGTATAAGATCTTCCTGCTTGCCTTGCCAGCCATATGTGACATTTGCGGCACAACTTTGATGAATGTTGGACTTCTCTTCGTTGCGGCATCCATATACCAGATGACCAGAGGAGCACTCGTGCTCTTTGTTGGTCTTTTCAGCGTCTTATTCTTGAAGCGACACCTAGGCGGCTGGAAATGGGCGAGCCTGTTCGTTGTGGTTCTGGGCGTGGCCATTGTCGGTCTTGCCGGAGTGTTGGAGAAGAGAGATCATCCGCCAGAGGTTCCAGGAAATACTCAGCCCAATGACGAGACAAACCTCTACAGCATGGCGACTCTGTACGCCAGGAAAGCAGTCTCAGCCATGGAAACTCATACCGCTGCTGAGACCGTGCTTGGCTTCTTCTTAATCGCCTTCGCACAAGTCTTCACCGCAACGCAATTCGTTTTGGAAGAAAGCATTATGGAGCGCTATTCAATGGACCCAATTCAAGTGGTTGGCTGGGAAGGTGTGTTTGGTTTCTTGGTTACACTGGTCGGGATGGGGGTTCTGCATGGCGCTATTGGTCAAACAGCGAAGGGCCAAGGAGGCTATTTCGACGCAAGAGAAGGTTTCTATGAGATGTTCCACTACCGAGCCATCGGTATCACATCTATCCTCATCATGATATCGATTGGGTAGGTTGTCTTACCGTGTTCACAATGAATGCTCACACTAACTCATCATAGCGGGTTCAATTTCTTCGGCCTCAGCGTCACTCGATCAATATCAGCCACAGCTCGATCGACCATCGATACCTGCCGAACTTTGTTCATCTGGCTTGTTTCCCTCGGCTTGGGATGGGAGACTTTCAAATGGCTGCAGATCGTTGGCTTCGCGTTGCTGGTGTACGGAACGGCCATATTCAATGACGTCTTGAGGCCACCCACTGTGGCATTCTTGCGCCGAAGAAAGCGGTCAGTGGCTCTGGCAGAGTAGCCGTTCTCGACGGCCTTCCCTCCACGACCTTTGTTATCATAGCACGATAGCATCTGAACAGCACGGCCTCAGTTCTCGATCATAACCCATGAGCCTTCATGTACTCTCGGTGCATCAAGTCTGCCAAAGCTCCTCCCATTACAATGTCGATCGGTGCCCAGAACCTTGTGCCAAACCCGAATGCCAACCTCGAAAACCAGACCGCCGCTCCGAGCCCCATCCCCCCATGTACACGCTGCCTAACCTCTTCTTCGTCTCTCCTCAGTTCCCGATCATGACACCATCTCGGAATCGCATACCTGTAGTCTATGCCCGAAGCTTGGCAAATCAAGACCAGTGGCGCCACAACCAAAATAGCCCGATGCATGGCAGTCAGAGTCCTGACATTTTTAAAGATTGATGCATGTGCGGTGAAGCCGAATGCATTAAGCTGCGAAATATGTGCTGGACCACCTGCTCCGGTTATGAAGGGTGCTGTATCGACTACCGTGGCTTCAATGTCTGTTCGTTTCAGGAATGGCGGGAGACTGTCGATGGATTGTGTTGGATTTTGGCCTGCTTGGGGACGCCAGTCGTTGTCATGAGGAGAGTCAAGGTTCCAGAAGAAGAGGTATTGGAGGACTGAGGTCATTATCGTTAGGGCTTCAGGTAGCTAGTGCTTTGATCAAGGCATCGATGAGTCTGTGCCCGCCTAGCGAATACTGGCTGATACAGTTGTGCCACGTGGGTCTGTTTACGGTGCCTCGATTAGTCTGTTCATGTTTTGACGATGGAGGGTAGCAGAGAGGATCAAATGAAGCATGGATGTATCTGACGAGTTCGTGTTCACTGCAAGCCCGAGTTCCTCGAGCAGCAAGACGATACGTTCGCTCTGTGAAATGCCCAAATGATGCACTACTAACACGTTGGGTGCAAATGGCTTGGGCTTTGATGGGAGTGTTGGTGCTGCTTTGAGACCGGGGCTGTCCTTACGCCAGATGAGCGTCAATTGCAAGGATCGGGGAATGCGCGCACAATCTGTGGCTGGTGGGTTGTGAGTGGTGAGTGGTGAGTGGTAAGTAGTAAGTAGTAGTAAGTGGTGAGTAGTAAGTAGTAAGTAGTAAGTAGTGAGTAGTAAGTAGGAAGTGGTAAGTAGTGGTAGGAGGTCGAGGTCGTTCGGGCTCGACAGCCTATCCGGGGTTGCGTCAGCTACTGTCAGAAGGGTTATGTCAGCAGGTAGATAGGGTGGTGGTGGGTACAAGTAGTATTCGATAAGGAGCTAGGAGGAGAGGGAGGAAGGCAGGAGAGTTGGCCCAACGCCAAGCGCCAAGCCCTGCCTGAGGCATCAAGACCCTGGCTTCACTCGGCCTGGTCATATGCCAATCACGTGTAGCCCCTTTGGCCCTGACACACGCTTCCCTTCCAAAGGCCGCGCCCTCGTGGCCGGTCTTTGTCCCAGTCTTAACCTCTATTGCTGCTGACTCAGCAGGTCCAATAAGCTGCTTAGCCCGCGCTGAATTGAACACTTAACTACCTAATTATGTAACTATATTAAACCTTACCTCTAATAATACAATATACAACTCTAACTGCGCTATCTCTATATATAATAAACTATAAAGTGATATATATCTACAAGAATTGAAGGCCTTCGACCAATCACAATACGAGCGCGTCTTCCCTACTATAATAGATAGACATACGAGGTATTATAGCACTGCCTCCGTTCTAAGTAATGTCGTATCGAGTTCTTTACGTCTACTCTTAAAAGACCTAGCAATATCCGCTTCCGAGGGTTTGTCTATTTCCGAGGGTTATTGTTCTTGTCGTTCGTAGTTTCGCTAGCCCTAATTAGCTAGGTTTAGCAGCCTTTAAGTGTCAATCTTATCTTATCTTTTTAAAAAACACAGCTCGTCTAGTTTCTATAAGTAAAGGCTATTATAAGTATAGTAGTAGAGGTTCGCCTCGCTTAAAGGGTTAGATAGATCGAGGAGTAACCTATTATCCGCAAGATCGACCCCGGCTAGCTTAGCTCTATAGTTTTGCCCTTAGTTAGTTAGTCTATTAGTCTACTTAATCTTTTAAGCGGCTTAAAGTTTTAACTCGGCCTTAAAGTTTTAATCAAACCTTTAATAGGCTTAAAGCTTTAATCAAAGTTTTGATTAAAGGTGCCTTAGGCTCATAGTATAGGTAAGGTTATGTCTATAGGTATAGCGATAATAGCAAGTAATATTAATAATAGCGGCGCTAGTCGTCTTAGCGCTAACTTTACCTCGCTTCTAATCTCCTCCTTCTACTAACAACACACTCCGCAATACCGTTACTAATATAGCCGCGCTAGCCGTCGGCGTACTGCTAGCTCGTAGCGCGGCACTATTACCTTTATTACCGTTATTCGTACGCGCGCGCGCGTCGCCCTTATCGAACGCTTAGGTCTCGAGGCCTCGATAGAATAAAGAACAAGAGGGGGACCTATAGGGCGTATTAAGGAAGAGGTAGAATCCTTAAAAGAGTAGGCGATTAGTTAACAGCTATAGCGCGCTTATTAATGCTTAGTGCGCGTCTACTATAGTAGTGTAGTCTTATTATCCTAGTTTGTCGGCCTCTAATTAGTTAGCTAATAGTACCCCGGGGGTGCTATTAATCCTAAGCCTTAGTAATATTACGAGCTTTTAGCCTTCTTCTTATTCTTTATACTAGTCTAATACTCGTCTAACAGCTTAGTTATGTCTTTAAAAGAGGCTTTAGCTTCCTACGAGTCCTATTTAGGCGAATAGCCTTACTATCTTAATAGGTACTCCTTCTTGCCTTTCCTAGTCCGGTGCTATAGAATACGTTCTATAGACTACAGTTCTTTACTATTAGCTAAGACTTCTTCTAACTTAGCAGGTGCTTCGTCGCCTTCGCGTTAATAGTATAGCTTAAGGAGGGATACATAGAAGGTGTTATAGATAGTGTAATAGGGTAGAAGCTATAACTAGTAGGCCTATATACCCTTCGGTTCTCGGATGCGGAATAGGCTAATATATCTTAGTGCGAGCTTAGGCCTTGTTTTACTATCGGGTAATAGGTGTTTGCGGATACGGAGGTTCTTTATACTAAGCATAACTATATCGCCTTACTTAAAGGTTATTAGAAGGTAGTATTTATTATAGTAGGTCTTTTAGTACTCTTAAGCCTTTGTCAACTTCTCGGCTATCTTAGTATAGATTTCTCGCATCTTCTAAACCCTCTTAATAGCTACTAGTGTTTTAGGTTGACCTTAACCCGCTTCCCTTTCCTTGCGCTCGGCCTCGAGCGACAAGGGGTCTTGTAGTATAGCAGCGTTTTAGCCTATTATAGCGAAATAAGGTAACACCTTAGTAGATGAGTGGATACTATTGTTATATACGAATTCGGCTAGTTATAGGAGGTTAACCTAGTCGTTAGGGTTGTTATTAATATAGCTACGTAGGTACTGCTATAGCGTAGTATTCTGCCTCTCGGTCTAGCTATCTGTTTATAGATAGAATGCTATAGACAGGCGATGCTTAAGTCTTAGCTATAGGCATATCTTACTCTAATAGTAAGATATAAATGTCGGGCCTCGGTTAGAGACTATCCCCTTAGGGGTTCCCTAATAGCTGCAAAAGATGTTATTCTATAGTAACTTAGCTAAGTTAATAGCCGTCTAATCCTTCCTAGCAGGGATGTAACGAGCGCCTTTAGTAAATCGGTCTACGACGACTAGGATAGCGTTAAAGATGTCTTTGCTTCCTCTTCGCTTAGTAGGGGGAAGACCTATAATGAAATCCATTATAAGCTCTATAAATAGCTTCTTTAGAACAGGGAGTAAAGACAACTCGCCAAATAGTAAGTGCTTTAGTGCTTTAACTCGCTAGCATACTGCATAGGTCTGTATATACTCCTTTATATACCGCTTACTATTCGGCTAGTAGTATATGCGCGATAGTAACTCGTGCGACCTCTCTATGCTATAGTAACTAGCGAGTTCACTATTATAGTGCCTCTTTAAAAGCTCTTATCTAATCGATTGTTTAGCGGGGACATAGTATCTGCCCTTAAACTTTAAGTAACCTTTGTCGTCGATCGACTAATTATTATTACTCTTGCTAGATCGGGTCGCCCGCCTACTTACAAGCCTATTAATGCGCTCGATAGCAAAGGCGTCCCTCTACTAAGTACGCAACAGCTTATCTATAAACGATTGACTATCCCTATTTATAAGGTCATTTAATAGCACCCTCGCTATTAAACGAGGTACGTATTATATGTATCTAATAGCACTAGTAGCCGGATTAACTGCAACCTCTTCTGCAGTGCTATCGCTATAAATAGCAATATCTTCAATCGAGTCGTTATAGCTCGAGCGATCTACGTCCTTTTTAACGTATACTAGAAGAACGACAACTCCGCTATAGTATTTGTTACCGCCGCGGGGTCCGGAAGTCCGCTTATCCTATACCTGCTTTATAGTAAGGTCTATAGTAATCTTATACTATAGGGTTAGAAATAGAGAATTAATGTGTTAGGTTTCGCTATCGTAATTAGGTCGCCTCGATAGGCTATTAGTAGGGTTACTTACGCCTAGCCGATATAATATATTAAAATCGAACCTAGCGAGGTAGACGGCCTATCTAGCCTATCGACCTATAACCCTAGTAACCTTCGTAATCCTACGGAGGTTGTTATAGTCCGTATAGACCTAAATAGGGTGCTAAGCACTATCGAGATAATAGCGCTAGTGCTTAAAGGCTTCTACGATTGCTAGGAGCTCTTACTCGTAGGTCTCGTACCGACGTTCTACGTCGATTATCTTCTATAAAAAGAAGGTAATCGGGTGCTAATAGGTATTATTAGCCTACTGTAACATAATAGCTAATATAGCGAACTGTGAAGCGTTAGTTTCAATTCGGATCTGCTTGCTTAGTACGAAATAGTGTAATAAGGGGACATTAGTAAAGCGTTGCTTTAGGCCGTCAAAAGCGGCTTGTGCTCTATTAGTCCATTTAAACTCTCTAGTTAGGTTAGCCTTAGTTTTAGTAAGCTTAGTTAGGGGCATCACATGCCGTAAATAACCCTTAATAAACCGACGGTAGAAGTTAGCGAAACCTAGGAATAATTGAAGCTCTTTAATAGACGTAGGAACGGGCTATTTAGTAATTGTTTTAATCTAGTTAGGATTAGCCTTAACACCCTCGGTTGAAATAAGGAAGCTAAGGAATAACACCTCTTTAGTAGTAAAGGTGCATTTAGAAGGTTTGCAATACAGTCTATAGGCTCGTAGGCGGTCGAGTACCTTACGGACTATAGCCTAGTATTCCGTAATGTTAGGAGAGTGTATATAAACTAGGATATCATCTAGGTAAACTATACAGAGGTAGTCTAATAGACCCGAAAGGGCCCGATTGATATAGGACTAGAATATTGCAGGGGCGTTTACTAGCCTAAATAGCATAACTAGATACTCGAAATAGCTATAGCGGGTACGGAAGGCTGTTTTCTATTCATTACCCTTACGGATACAGATGCGATAGTATGCATCCTTAATGTCTAATATAGTGTAGTAGTAGGCACTAGAAAGGCGATCGAGGGTCTTATTAATAAGAGGAAGTAGACAGCGGTCTTTAATAGTAATAGCGTTAAGCCTACGATAATTAATACATAGGCGTAGGCTACTATCCTTCTTTAGTACGAACAGGATAGGGGCGCTAGCAGGGCTATTACTATACCGAATGCGACTATTAGCTAGGTTTTCCTCTAGGTACTTACGCAATATAGCAAGCTCTCGTTTACTAAGGTTATAGAGGGGGCTAAAAGGAACCTCTTTGCCCTCTATAATGTTAATCTTATAATCTGTCTCCTTAAACATAGGCAATGTCGATGCTAAGTAGTGTTTAAACACATTAATATAGGTCTCTCGAATAGGCTCTAGTATGCGTTCGAGCTAGTTAGAGTCTATGCCGTTAGGGGGCATAGGTTCTTCGTTATCCCTATCGAGCAGGTCGGTAGTCGGATTAGCTAGGGTTAGATTGCTAATAAATAGGACCCTAATATCGTTAGGGCACTCGCTAACATTAATGTGTTTAATGTCTTCTTTCCTAGCGATTCTAAATCGCTACTGTTAGCTGCCTAGGTCTATAACTATAGCATAGTACTTAAGAACAGGGTTGCTAATAACAATATTAGATAGGAGGCTGTCTATGTCTACCGCGTAGGTAGTGAAGTTCAGTAGGCGTTCATTTCCGAGGTCGTCTTTTAGAACTATAGGAATATAGTAGGCTCTATAGGTTAAGTGCCGAGCGTTATTAAACTAAGCAAGGGTTAGTAGGTTAGTCTTCGGCAGTTGTCGAAGGTCTAATTGCTTAGCTAGGTAATAGCTAATAAGGGCGCTAACTGAATTTCCGGGGTCTAGCATAACCTTTACCTTATAGTTAGTATCGGGCCTAGATATAAGACAGGTACGTATAATAGCTAGTACAATGTCGATAGTCTTACGCCGTACGAGGCTAACAGTTGGTGCGGCGCTTACTCTTTTTTCGAAGGTTAGCCTATAGGGGTAGCGTTAGCTGCTAAAAGGTGCTTTCGGTGCTTAGCGGTAGTACGGTCGACTCGGGCCTAATCCCTAGGTTTGTCGTATTAGCCTAGTAGATAGCTAGTACTATCGCAATTAAAGCACTTCAATCTAGTTAGTAGACTGCCGTAGCTATTGTTGTTAGTTAAGCGGTTAGCGTTATAAGGATACGAGCCCCTTCTACGGCCCCTATCGCGGCCTCCTCTATATAGCCGGCAGCTACGGCCTCTTCTACGGTTATTATTACTGTTCCTATTGTTAGCATTGTTGTTATAGTAGGAACCTTAGTTTCCTCCGCGGCTACTACAATTGCCGCGGTTAGTACTAGCTAGTCGGATCCTCGATTCTAGTCGTTGTTAGAGCTAAACAGCCCGTTCGGCTGTTTCTACTTCGACTATAAATTAAATGCGTATTAGGTTAGCCTATTCGAACACACGACGGCGGTCTAATTTAAGGACCAATTCCTATCGCAATTTAGGGCGTATTTCGGAAATCCAGATAGAGTCGGTCTTAGCTAGCAAATCGTCCTTAAGGGTCTTTAAATAGGCCTTAAATAAGCGAGCCGATTGATTAGTCTTTTGTTTAGCTCGAAGGTATTAGTCCTAAGCGTGTTGTTGCCTTAGTATAGGGTTTCTAAGGGTGTCTAACATAATAGTCTTATAGTCTTGCTACTAAACAGCGGTCTAATTAGTAAGGGAGTCGAAATAGTCATCCTAGGTGCGTTTTAGGTCTCTATTAATATATTGTATAGCATAGACGACTAGCGAATAGTCGTCTAGCAGGGCCCTTAGTGCATTCCGCTAGTTCAATTCACAATTACGTATATAATTATTATACTGCTTGCGGCTAGAGCCATTAAATACGGTACAGTCTTTAAGCTTAGCGTCCTTCTTTTAAATAGAAGGTACTGCTACTAGCTCTAGTCTAGCAGTAGTTGTTAGGGCTTCCTATAGGCGGCGAATCTCGAGGAGATTATCCTTTAGCTATTGTTCTTAACGTAGGGCAGTAAGCCTGTTTTAGGTAGCTTCTTAGAGTCTCCCTACTAGTTAGGGGCTAAAGGCTAGTTAGCTATATCGACGGTTGACAATATTGTTAAGAATGTCGTCGATAGGCAATTCTAGGTCGTTACCTAGAACTATAGGTTCTTCGGCAGGCCTAGTAGCAGGCTCTTTAGTAGGCACCTTAGTAGGTGCTTTAGCAGGCACTTTAGCAGGTACTATGCTACTAGCATTGTTATTGCTAGCGCTACTAGCGGCAGTACGGTTATTGTTGCTTCGTAATAAGCCGGCTATTATAATAGGGGGTAACACTAATAATGTATTATTAGCCCCTAAGATACGGATATAGCGGAATTAGTAAATATCGGTCTAGTATGCTTAACTTAGTGTAATGGGCCGTATAGAAGGCCTTGCTTGATAATTAGTACGGTTGTTTTAGTAGAATAGTACGTATAGGTCCCGTTCTTCGGGCGCAATATAGTTAAATCGATAGTTTTCGTAGCTATACCGCTAAAAGCTTGAAATAAGGACTATCTAGCTACTGCCCTTAAAGGGTAGATCGAATACTATATTAGAAGGGTTATGTTAGCAGGTAGATAGGGTAGTAGTAGGTATAAGTAGTATTCGATAAGAAGCTAGGAGGAGAGAGAGGAAGGTAGGAGAGTTAGCCTAACGCTAAGCGCTAAGCCCTGCCTAAGGCATCAAGACCCTAGCTTCACTCGGCCTAGTTATATGCTAATCACATATAGCCCCTTTAGCCCTAATAGCTACTTTACCCCTCGCCTACGCTCGGGGATTTCGGCTATACGTAAAATCGCGATTTGTTAGTAGGCTATACGTAAATCTCGACGCTAGCGTATATTATATAGTGTATAAGATAGGAAATCGATAGTGCGTGCGATTATAGTTAAGAAGTAGTAGTTTTCGAGCAAATTGCGACCGTATATACCTATTCCTATCGCCTTAGCGCGTACCTCGCATCGACTATATAATTAATTACTATGCAGGTTAGCCTATATGTCTAGTATGTAACTGCCGCCTCTTATATATCTTCTAGCTTAATAGGGTCGTTCTTACTGCTAGCAACTAAGCCCTTATAACGACTAGTTTTCTTCGGATCTTCGTAGAAATACCGCTTCCGCTATATAGACTCTTAACGGCGACGAGGATATACTAGATAAGGCTAAATTATAGTATATATAGTATCCTTATTAAGTAGCGCCTTATTTTATTATAACTAGTCTAGTCGGATATTAGGCTCTTACGCGAATAAGCCGTTTAATCGCCGCTTTGACTTAACGTTAGTCTAGGTTAGAAGGTTACCTTCTTCGTATTCGCAGGTACGGCTCGGTAGTAATAGTGTCTATACCTAGCTCTACGTATAGGTAATGTCGCCGCTGTCGGAGGTATAAGTATATCGCTTATATTCGCTAATAATGTTAGCGTACGGATTACCGGTCTTCTTTACCGAGTCGTTGTTAGTAATAGTAGTAGTAAGAAGCCGAAGGTCGAAGGCACGTTATAGTAGCTTATCGATAGGCTGCAATATAACGTCTATAAACTTAGTCTTACTATTGTTATTAAATACAATACGAAAGGCCTCGCTATACTTTAGTCGATATTAGCGTGCCTTATTATATAGGGACTTAGCCTTACGGAGCATCTTCTAGTAGCAATTATTAGCTATTTCCTTGTCTTACTAAGTAAGTTATAAGCGCAGTTTAGAAGCCTTAATCGTACTAGCTCGAATAAGCCTATTTAGTTGCTCCTTCTAGCGC
Source organism: Pseudocercospora fijiensis CIRAD86 (assembly GCF_000340215.1). NCBI lineage: Eukaryota > Fungi > Ascomycota > Dothideomycetes > Mycosphaerellales > Mycosphaerellaceae > Pseudocercospora > Pseudocercospora fijiensis. The sequence goes on from NW_006921532.1 coordinate 4,226,571, forward strand.
TTCCTTACGCGTTTAACGAGGCTTATAGACTTGTATTTGCGCTTATATTCTTCACCTTTATAGATAGCCGTATCGACTAATGTATTATAGATAGCTTCTACTTGCTTTATAGGTAATAAGGAGAATAGATTAAATAAGGATAATATAGTATCGATACTAAGTAGTACGGTCTTTAGATAGCGACGTCGGAAGTCCTTACGAGCTTATATAGTACTACGAGATGCCTAGATCGTACGAGGGCTAGTAGTAGTAACTAGCAACTATTATAGCAATTCGGGTGTTAGCGTCCGGATCGGCTAAGGTAGTAAAGATAGCATGCCCTAAGCAATTATATTCTCGAGATCCCTTAAATAGTAACGACTGTTAGCGCAGTGCTACCTATCTAGATCGACAATATTAGGATTAGGCAAACGTTTACGCTTAACCGATGCGAGGTATTCCTACTAAGCGGCATCTGCTATTGCAAGCGATTCTTCGTATCGGGCTTCCTCCTACGCTAATTCGCCCTCGATTACCTACTAGTTCTAATTGTAGTCTATAGCGTTATACTAATCTCGAATGTAACGACAAGGAACCTCTCTATTAATTAGGAACAAGCCTATCTTACGGAATGCGGCCCTTATATTATAGTTAGTAAATGTCTTTACCCGAATAGCTAAAAGGGCTTCTATAAACTTAGGAATACTAAATTTACTAACACTACGGTATATAGCCTCTAAGACCGCTTGTCTATGCTTTAACTTATATACTTAGAATAGTATAACGTCGAGAGGCTATATAAAGTGCGAAGTGTATAGTTATAGGCCCTATAATTGAATTTTATAGCGCTTCGCGAAGGCCGCGAATTCCTTAAAGCAGTAGGAGCTATAATTGTCGTATAGTAGCACCCTCTATTCGTTTAGGTCCTTAGGTCTCGTCTTACGCTTAAACTAATAGATATAGTATATAGCAGTATCGTCTGTTATATAACTAGACTCGTTAATAGTAATTAAGAAGTTGTCCTTACCTAATAACGAGGGTATAGTTAGCAAGTAACGTTGTTATTGCCTTAGGCAATAGACTCGGTCTCGGCAATAGACTTACCTTCTTTTAGTATCTAACGCTCTTAAACTATTATACCTTTAACAATTAATTAATATTTAATTACCTCGCTATACGCGTTAACAGTCTCGACTACGGTTATATATATACGATTAGTGTCGCATTTAGTCTAGGCGCGCCGCTTCGTGTCTATTATAACTACGTATTCGTTACTACTAATACTAATCCGAAAACCGGTTTCGTCGAAATTCTATATATTCCGCGGCTTTATACCTAGTCGCTCTACTATCGCCTTAAACCGATTAAACTACGCTCTTATCGTCGAAGGGTTATAGGCTTCCTTGCGCTACTTCTTAATAGGTTTAGACTTTACCTTGCTAAGGTTATGCCGAGCTAGGAATCGTTTAGCCTAGTTACTACCGAATAGTAGTATAACCTTATTAGGCGACATTCTCTTTAGTATATCTATAGTAATAACGCTAATTAGCGCTACTAGTAAGAATATCCCTATTTCGTCCCTCTTTCGACAATAATCCGCTAGCGCTAGCTCTTAAGCCTCTATTAACTTAGTATTAGTCGGCAGCCGCGATAGGAGCGATAGACGGCCTCTTAATCGCTAGTATATTCGCGAATATAGGTCGGTTGCCCTCTTAATCCTATATACCTCTTGTATACTAAGATTAACTAATTTAGCCTATAGTTTATAGTACCTCGAAACGACGCGTTCTACTACCCTTTCCGCCCTCTCCGTCTTAGTTAACCGCTTAGTACGCACCCTCTTCGCCTTTTTGCCTTTTTTACGCCTTATAGCTACGATTATATATAATCTATATAGTAGAAGAGAAGGAATAGGAGAATACGCGCTTTAGAATAAGGTGGACGCGCCTGCTAAGGATTATATAAGAAAATAGCGGTAGTAAGGTCTATAGCTACTATATACTCGGATAAGGCTATTTATATAATATTTAGACTCGCGGTTTATAATAGTATCTACCTAGATATCCGAATAGGACTGGAAAGTACGATTATATCGAGATTTACGTGTGGCCTACTAACAAATCGCGATTTTACGTATAGCCCATTTCCCCGCGATCAGCGGGCGTAAAGTGACTGACGAAACCCCGGATACAGGCCATGGAGCAGACCAGCAGACCGGCAGACCAGGCCACCGCATTGGCCCGGACGAAGCGCAATTTACAGCGGATATTGACTTTGCCCTGACGCTGGCGGTACACGACGAATGGAGTCTCGTCACAACGGCAATAATAATCATATTTCGTCGAACAGACCAGGCCAGGCCACGTTTTATTAGCTGGTCGGCATATCAGACTGCTTGCTGCCCTTCTCCTTTTCCCACCGCGCTGCTCCACCTTTGCGACCCTGCATTATCTTGCTGTTGTTTCCCGCCATCGCGCACCTGTGCTGTCTTCACCGCCGCGCCATGTCCGAGTGAGCTGCTGCACACATCTCTGATTGCGGCCGTGTAAGTGTGTTTCGTCTCCCGCGTGCGCCAAACGCACATTCGAGTTCACCTCATCCATCCAGCCAGCACTTCCCAGCACGCACGCCCCTGACCGCTGACCTGGCCCTGCCTGGCCGTTTCACACGCCTTGGCCTTGATACATCAACATCCTTGTGCCAGATCACATCAATGGCGACGCAATGGCAATGGCAATGGCAACGCAGCCCTCTCGCGACTGCTAGCACAAGACCCAGAGTCGACTTCCGACATCACCATCCCCTATTCGTTGCCCGCCCTTTCCACCGCGGCTCGATGACATCAAGCTAACTTTGCGCTTACAAGAAATGACACCCTCCGAAGAAAGAGCATCCAGTGTCAACAGGTTGCGTTCACTGTTCGAGACCAAAAACGACAGCTCCAGCTCGCCCAACGCCCGCGGACGCTCTCCCGCTGGTCTCGGAAGCGACGACAGCCGACCCAAATCGAAGGTCAGAGCCAGCTTCTTCCCCGTCCACTCTCCGAACCGACTGAGCGGTATGGCCTTACCGCCTGATGCTGAGGCAGACAAGTCGACTCTGCCTGAGCCCAATCGCGACCCAAGCACCGGCAGGCGATCGAGCTTCAGCGAAGACAAGGATAGTGCCGTTGCCGCAGCAGTGAAAGGCTCCGTCCATGCAGAGCATGAGAGGCGGAAGACCAATTCTCTTGTGGCAGGCACGATCCCGGAGGCAGTTGTAGAGATGCCACGGGAAGAGAAGAACATCGAGCTCGGCAAGAAGCAAGAAAGCACAGTCGATGAGCCGGCAGAGAGCCCTGACAAGCATGTGACTGGAGCAGGAGAGGACCCAGCAGAGATAAAGCCTGCGCCCGTGAGCGGAGGAGGCGCATTACCGCCAGCTGCTGGAGATTTGCGAAAGCGAGGGGCAACTGCGTCGAAAGCTTCAAGCAAGAGCAGCAACGGCAAAGCAGATGCAAAGCCGCCAGCCATTGCCACTAAGGGTGCACCGAGGCCGTCCACAAGCTCCGTGAAATCACCGCGCACAGCGTCGACAGCTTCTGCGCCCCCGCCAAAGGTGCCAACCAAGAAGACCTCTCGAAGCTCGCTGACTGCGCCGACCGCTGCTTCCGTGGCTCGAGCTGCTGCTGCCGACAAAAGCACTGCCGCAGGAGTAAAGCAATCGTCTGCATCCAAGCCCAAACCACGAGAGACTACGACGCCGCTAAACATCTCTTCACGGCTCACGGCGCCAACGGCAGCTTCTCGCGCTAAGTACGAAGCTCCTGCGGCTTCTGAGCCAAAGTCGACACCAAGTCGTGCGAAATCAACTTCTTCAACGAGAGCGACACCAAGGCCATCTCTGGGACGGCCGCAATCTCGCAACTCGGAAAATGAGACGAAGAAAGCGGGTGCGCCAGTCTCTGGCAGCTTTCTAGAGCGTATGACTCGACCAACCGCTGCATCATCGGGCCGGACACAGAAAGAGGCGGAGGTTAAGAGCCCGCCAAAGTCGCAGAAATTGCCTCACAGGCCGAAAGCCAACGGACACCCAAAAAGTGCAGCAAGTCCCTCTGTTGCGACTCCGGATGAGATTGAAGCCGAGACAACCTCGGTAGAAGAGCCATCTGTGGTTCCAGAAGACGAGTCCCGAGAGGAGGCGGTTCATTCTGCGGCCCAGTCAGCAGTCGAAGATGTTGCTGAAGAGCAATCAGTTCCGGAGGCTGTCACACCAGAAGCTGCCTCTACTACTGCTTCTGAGCAGATGGAAGGCAAGTCGATGACTGTAGAGGTTCCTGTAGGTGAAGAGACACCCGTCCCGAGCACCAATGGCCACGCAGAGGACCCGCCAGCACTAGAGAGCACGCCGGCAGCACCGGCATTCGAAGACTCAATTCGCTAGAGGCGTCGCAATGCATTCCATAGTTCTGAGATGGATGCCATTGAGCAGAGTCTGTCCAGCCCCCGTCGTTCGATCAGTCCGCTCGTTCCTTACGAAGAAGCTTTTCAAAACCGCAGGATTCGAGAACAGCGACGGAGTGAGACGGTACATACGGTCTCTTGTCCGCTCACGCCCCACCCGAGGATCACTTCCATACCTCATACTTCTCTCGGTGGACTAAATCCGGCTTCCGAAGGTCGACTACTGCCAACTCCAAAGAGAATTGCAAGTTTCAAGAGACTGAACAAGGTCAAAAATGGTATTTCTAAACCGAGCGGTTTGGACTGAGGAGCGAGAAACCACAAGAGATGTGTTGTTGTTGTCACTGTCATTGAACTCCAATTCAGTATTGTTTGCGCGTTCTGCCTGTTTCTACTGATTCGACAGCTAGATACCACCCGCTGAGTTAGCGAAGAAATTTATTCAAGATTAATTGAGCCCATGGCTGCGAGAAGACCTCGAAAGCGCAAGTCTGAACGAATGACAGGTCTCTCTACCGTAGACTCCAATCGCCATCCTTTTCGACAATATCAATTGGTCTTCTTTCATCAATAGATATCCTGCCAGCTTCGAGAATTGCTCCTGTGGCAATGGTGTTCTTCAGCGTCGGTAGACCTCGCTTGTCTAGATCATCCAATGTCGCTCTGCCGTCTTTCAAAGCTTGTACGGCGTCAACGAATTTCTCAAACGAGACGTATCCTAAATTGTAAGGAGTGACCAGTCAGCAGATGTCTCGGAGGTGGGAGTACTCATGAACACCTACCATATCCTCCCTGACCTGCGAAGTTTCCTTCCTCGTCTGGTGCATATTTCATGTAGAAGGGATTGTACCAGCTCAAGCCTCCCTCATCCTCAGTGACGTCGTACCCTCTCTTTGCTTGATTGACTCTGACTTCTCCTTTCGACGCCATGTAATGGAAGTATTGGTTTGAATGTACGCCGGCTTTTTGCGGCGCCGTCCAACTCGCTGTGTATACACCTGTAGCTCTCCTTCCGGATCCGTCTTTCTTCTCCCAATCCACGAGCAATGTGATCGTGTCTTCGGTTTCGGGCACACAGCCAAGATCCGTGGCTATGCCTTTCGACGCGGATCCTGTTACTCGAACCGGTCTCCAGCTTGGAACCATACTCTCGTTGACATCGATGTGGTGCGAGTTGAGGTAATATGAGATATCACTCTCTTTTCCCGCCCAGGCTTTGAAAGTTTCCAATTGAGATTTCGGTTGGGACATGTATGAGTAAAAGTAGTTGAATTCTCCCAGGTTGCCGTTGATGGCGCGGTTCCGTGCGTCGGCGTAGGCGGGATCGAAACGTTTGTGATGTTCGATGTATACGAATACATTGTTCTCGCGAGCTTCTTTGAGCAGGCTTTGGTGTTCGGATAGGTGCTTCACGGCGGGTTTCGTGATCATGACGTGGATTTTCTTGCGAATGGCATATAAGGCGATGGGATAATGGGTTGGGTCTGGGGTGAAGATGGTTATTGCATCTCCGGGAGATAGAGCGTCGATTGCGGTTTTGTAGGCTTCCGGATCGCGTCGGTCGTTGGGTGGAAAGGAGTCGAAGGATGTGTCGAGGCCGTTGTAGGCTTGAGTGATGTTTTTGTGGAGGTGTTCTCTTATGGCTGGGAATTTCTGGCCTGAAGTGCCTACCATCGACAGCTTTCCGACTTTTCCTCTTCGTCTCAGATCGAATAACGTCAGTCCTACTACGCCCACCTTCTTGTCACTGCCACTCTGACCACCGCCGACAAAGCCAGTTGTGTACTCGCCGGTCCCGACCATACACACATTGAGAGGGGCCATCTTAGCGGTCAAGGCCCGCTGCGTTGTTCCCTGCCTGTATCCTTTGCTCTTTCTTGGTGTGATGGAGATTGGAAGTGATCACCCGCGGGGTGCAGACGCCGAGAGGGGGGGTTTTGCGCAGGTCAGGTCATGTCTCTCCAGCCATTGAGTTGGGGGGTTCGCTATTGCTATTCCTCTATGGTAAGCCAATCTGTCCTCAGTCTCATGCCGAATTACATTGGCATTGATGCCGTGTACACACGAGAGAGCGTGCTGGAGAGATTATCATCTCCAATTGAAGCTTGGCATAGAATAGCAGTTGCCGACTTCGGATGATCGAAGTGCCCGCCCGCTGCACGTTCCATGGACTGCCCACCGAGGTTTTGGGCAGGCTAGCGATGTTGCAATGAAGCCAGGGCACAGCGAAGAGCATGTTCTTGGCTGGGGAGATTATGCGAGCTGTTGAAGGCCCATGTGCAGGTTCTCGAGGCGTGACTTGGCAATACTGTAGTTCTAATGTTAGCAACAAGGGAAGCTGTCGGAGCTGTCGCAGCTGGAGCTCTTTGGCGCTCAATTTCGCACGGTGACACCTCGCATGCAACATCGATATCCACCCGCTGCCAGCGTGAACGGGAGCCTTGGGCCACCCTTCGTCCCCCTGTCGTTGCTGTCAACACGCCCGCTTGCACGTTTCGTTGAATGGTGCTGTGAGCGTGCGGAAATGAAGTTGAGGTGGCCGTCCCGAAGCGAAGCCAAGCCAAGCGAAGCCGGTCCTGCACTTGACCTTGGTATCAACAGAGCATCACGCCTCTGTCAAGGTCTGTCTTCTGCCATTGAGCTGCATGCTTACATCCAGCATTCATCATGGCGCGTGGGGAAGATGTCTACTGCACGGCAAGTCCATTTGCATATCAATTGGCCCAAGACAAGGCAACGCTGACATGGAGGTAGCTCGTGATGAACGATGCCTACTTGCCCGGTATGCCGACCCACCCAGCAACCATAGCACGACACATGAAAACACCAAAGATCATACCTAACCAGTAGTCCAACCGTACAGGAGCAGCAGTATTAGCACATTCCCTACGAGACTGCGGCACCACGAAAAAGCTTGCCTGCCTCGTGGTGCAGCATGGCCTGCGAGCGAGCACCATTGAAGAGCTCCAGTCGCTATACAACTATGTCATTCCTATCGAACCAATCCGCAACCCGCAGCCTGCCAACCTCTATCTCATGAATCGCCCCGACCTGCTCTATACCTTCTCCAAGATCAACCTATGGCGCCAAGTGCAGTTCCGAAAGATTGTCTACATCGATGCCGACGTGGTGGCGCTGCGCGCGCCGGAAGAGCTGTTTGACATACCAGACTCGTTTGCTGCAGCACCCGACGTGGGCTGGCCGGATGCATTCAACTCGGGCGTTATGGTGCTCACCCCAGACATGGGCGAGTACTACGCCTTGAGAGGCCTTGCAGACTCGGGTGACAGCTTTGATGGTGCCGACCAAGGTTTACTCAACCAATACTACGAGAATCGCCCGTGGAAGAGGTTGAGCTTCACATACAACACGACGCCGAGCGCAAATTACCAGTACGAACCTGCTTACAGGTACTGGAAGCGAAACATCACCCTCGTGCATTTCATTGGGAAGGATAAGCCATGGCAAAGGGCACGAGATGAGAAAGGTGCGCCGAACGCCTTCCAGGAATTGCTCAGCAGATGGTGGGCGGTCTATGATCGGCATTTCCAAGTCTCGGTAAGTACATACGTGGCAGACGAAGAATCTTGCTGAGCGGCGTAAAAGACCTCAGATTACATTTCCGGCCGACGAACTCCAGTCGCCAACTACGTCCACGTCCAGCAAGTAGCAGCTTCAGAGTCGTTTTCTGCCGCTGGCTATCCAGTAGCGACGACTCAACCCGCGCCGCCGCCGCAGCATTTCCCTGCCCAGGGCCAGCCATATTATACGTCACATCAAGGCGTTGAGGCCCCCGAGCAGCGTCAGCAGCACTGCCAGCCTCCGCATTACCACTCGCACCATCATACCCCCGAGCAGTCAAACCACCATGCAGGCACCGCCACGCCTTCGTTTGCTGAGCGTGGCGAGCCTGCAGAGAATCTTGCTCAAGGCCATCAACAGCCCATCCCCACAGTGCAACAGCGCAAGTTTTCGGCACCTCACATGGAATGGGATGCGACCCGTGGAGCACCGCCAATTGACGCGAGACCAGAGGCAGCAGACTTTCCCACCACAACTTACGAGTTTAATACTAATCCGGCGCCTTTCCGACCTCCTCCGTCGTATCCAGAGCCGCCGAAAGACATGTACTATCAGGTGCCGCCTCCGCCTCCTCTGAGCCAGTCTGCACCGAAGCCGAAGCCCATCTTCCCTTGGGAGGAACGCGAACACAGCAGACCAACGAGGAGATTCGTCGAGGATGAAGCGCCTCCGCCCCCGCCTGAGCTGGAACCAGAGGCGCCATATGCCGATGAACTGGAGGTTTCGACCGACAAGAACATCGAGCCAGTGACTCCTACCATCAAAGTCACCGATAACCCATGGACCTCTTTCGCTCAACAGAAGAACGTCTGGGATGAGGTGAACGGCATTAATGACTACGTACGCGCCTTGACAGCGTTTCAGAAGAATCGTGGGAAGGTACAGGTCGTGCAGGAAAATGTTCCATCCATCGGCGTTCCAACGACTACAGATAAGCAGCAGCACGTCCTCTCGCCGTCAAACGACCCTAAGCCGGAAGAGCTGATTGAAAAGGTCGAGCAAGCACGCCAACGGCGCGAAAGCCTCATTCTCACCGATTTTCCAACTGCCGATGACAGGCCCTCTTTACCGGTGACTCCAGCACCAAGGCGCCGATCTACCTTTTGGGGAGATGAAGGCCGAGATGATGAAGCGGATCTTCCACCTGCTGAAGGGGTGCCTGATCAAGCGGACTGGGTATGTCCTAAATGCGGTTTTCACATGCCTCGCGAGTCTTGCATAATTGCTGCGCCTCCTCCAGATCTTCCTGTCCTCACACCTTCGTTGTTGAAATACTGACGACGATGAGACATTGGCGTTGCCAAGAGCTTGAGCATTTTGGGACTCTGCTTTGGATAGAGGTTTGGCGCAGCTTGTTCAGATGTTGCGCGAAAGTTCTTGCGATTTCATTCAAAAATCTACCAAGCGAAATCGTATGCTAATTAAACGCTGTTGTTCTTTTCAGGACCCCAATTTTCAGCTCGAGAACTTGCGCAGGAGTTCTCTGATCGGACCAGGCGATCTCAAACTCCCCGGTGGAAAGCCGCTGCCGAACCGCTCGATGCCAACAACGGCAGTACCAATTCCCGAACACGCATTGAACCATCCCCACGTTCCTATTGCTAGCAGCGGAGACGGTGCAGATGAGAGATTAGTTGACTACCAACAATCGAATTACGTGGCTGGTGCAAGCAGTGGTAGTAGTCCGCATGGTCTTGACAGACTCGCCCAGGGTCATGAGAGTCATGATGAGTACTCGCGCAGTGCATCTGGTGTTTTGACTTCAGGACAGTCTGATTCGCAAAGCAGATCACAAGGTGTCTCCTTTGGCGAGAGTTCCACGATCAGCGAAAGTGATCTGACAACCTCTAACTCGTCTGCAGATAGCAGCAGAAACCAAAGTCAAGAGAGCGACTGGACAACAAGTTTTCGAACAGGTGCGCAACAGATCAGAGCGGGGCGCAAGCCGTTCTCGGAATTTTTATCAAGCTCTTCCTCGAGTGAGACGCGGACGACGTCGACCTTCTTCAGCGGCAGCAGCGAGAGCACATCAAACACGGCATCCAGCTTCATGACGTCAATTGTGAGCGGCGATCATGGTAGGCTGAGTGATACAGCGCGTAATACTGCGCTCAATGCAGCCAGCGGATCATCTTCATTGCCCGGAAGCTATCCCACAACTCAAAGCGAGTCGCCAGGCTTCTTTGAAAGTTCTTCTGGGGGCGGATCCAGTGTCTTCGGAGAGCCCGGCTTCGACAAGCCATCATCTGGTGTCGTGGACGAAGTTGAAGCAAAGAGAGACGGAAAGGACTTTCCAGGCATACCCAACGATGAGCTCATGAGCCCAAAGACAGAAAGGAAGGAGGTGGCATTCGAAACAACCAATAGCCAATAGCCAATGACACATAAAATCAGGAATACAGCACCCACGAGCAGACGATGGATGATGGAACGAATGCATTGCACATATTATTAATCAGCACATAGGAAGGAGGACCTTTTTGCCTTTGGAAGGCATTTGGAATGTCAGGAGTGCGTTCTCCAAGCAACGAAACTTGACAGCAGATGGATCATTCTTTGCGCTGGCTGTCACGGCATTTCAGGATTCTATTGAGCGTTTCTGGCGCGCGCACCGCATATTGTTGTCTGGGTACGGGCAAATTGATACTTATTCGCCTTTCCAAATAACCCGAGTCTAGTGAATACGTTTTCCACAGAGACTCCTTTGACGTGGCCGCAGTTTCCGTCGCACTCCTCTATATCATAATATCGCTTGCCATCATCCATCACAGTAGATCGCGCCATGTCATCAGCACTGGCCAATGCATGCTTCGAATTCTACTCGGGCCGCGGACCATAATGCATCGCATGCCTCATATCAGGATGGTCCTTTCTCAAATCCTCGCCGTTCTCCTCCTCCCCGATCCTTCCTCTCTCATTCTCTGCCCGCCAAGCCGTTCTCCTCCGCCTCGATCCTTCCTCTCCTCTCATACTCTGCCCTCCAAGGGATGGGCCCAAAATGCTTCCGAATACCCTCATACTTCGTCATCCTTCGATCGCCAGCTTCCATATCTGCAATACTGAACTCATCCAAGTCATCTCTCGACGTTCCAGCCCTGTACCTCTTAACAGCGAATCGCCGAATATTGCAGCGAAGATCAATGGCCGTCTGGATGAGGTAATGAGACGACCACCATTGAAAAGCCCACGGCATACGACCGAATTGATCCCCAGCTGGTTTCCAGCCTTGTAGTCCGGCGATGAGGCTCCCGGTCGGCGTCGTAATGGTATTGCCAGAACTTTTGGCTTTGAAATCTGTGAGTTTGGGCACAGGTCGCTCGTTTTGATCGTCGGGATTTCTCGCTTCTTTCGGCATTTTGCACCACAGAGCTACGGCGAGATTGCGGCCGCACTCGAAGCAGCGACGGTGGGCTGGATCTTTGCACATGTAACAGCCTTGCTTGGCGCAGGCGTGTTGGCAGAAGTTGTTGTTGAGTGAGGCTGCGAGGAGACAGAGGTTGTGGGTTGTGACGACTGGCACGCGAGGTGCGATCGAGTCGTATCTGGATTTCATGTCGTTGAGGATGTTTTGCCGCTGCATCGCCGCTTTTTCTTCTGCCGTTTTGTACGAGAATTTGGATGCTTCGTACAGCTCATGGCATACGGTTCTGATTTCGACGTGGGCTGGGACGCGTCGAGTCAGGATTTCGAGCGCATCGTCGCTCGTGTCTGCGAAGAGATGGTCGCAGATGATGCTCTGCACCTCTGGTGGAATCGCGTTTAATGCCATTGTGTGGTGTGTGTTGTTTGAGTTGGAAACTGGTGCAGAAAATTTGAGATGCTATTTTTTTTTCTGATCAGTCTCTGGGATTGACTCGAAGAAAAAATCCAAATCAAGAAATGCTGTGAGGATGAGTGAAAGAGTGGTACCGGGTGGGATGAAGAACCAGAAGTAGGAGCGAAACTCAATATGTCCTCACTTGAAGCGTCTTCTTGGTTGGTCTGAAACTCAATTTGACCTCACTTGAAGTGTCCCCATGGTGTTATGGCAAGGTCTGCAGTGGGTCTGTGTGTGATAAGTAAGAGGTACTCACTCTTTATCAGTAGCTTCTGTAGCCGGTGGCGTGAGTGCGCGAGATGTGATGTCGTTGTTGTTGGCAAGGCGAAGGATAAGAAGTCGAGATGGGAGGTAAAGATATATAGCGCCAGTTGAAAAATGGTGCTGATCGACAATAGCAACTCTACAATAGACTTGTAGAAGATCTTCGAGGCCCTTGCGCCTGCATGACAATAGCAAGAATGAGTTGCTTGTGAACGCCAAGACCCTGCCCCAGCCATCGATTTTTGAAACGCGCTAAATTTAGAACGCTCTTCACTCACTTGCAGCAAAGTTTCATGCATTTCCGTTGGCGCCTGAAAGCTTGTAGAAAGGTCTTGGGACATTATCGTAATATGGGACCACAATCCACTGCGATGGTCGTCAGTAGAGTTCTTTGCACGTAGGTTCGAGCAACTCACGTTAGGATCATCCGTCATGCCGACCATTGAGAGAGTCGCTGGCGTCGTGGGCTTGACGCTCACAATCATGTTCGCAAGCGAAGGTCCCGCTTTCGTTAATTTCGAGATGGCCGGACCTATTTCTTCAGGCTGCGTGATCCTGACGCCAGCGCAATTGAATCCTTGGGCGACTACCTCATACGCGCAAGCCTTGCTAAGCGCCGTTGCAGGTCTCGCCTTGGTTTGCTTCTCATAAAGTAGATCTTGTCCATTCACAGACATACCCCAGGCAAAATTATTCGTGACCAGAGTGAGCACATTGAGGTTGAATCGCGCGATAGTATCAAGTTCTTGGATGTGGAAGCCGGCGGATCCGTCGCCATGAATGTTCACGACCAGACGACTAGGATCTGCCACGGCAGCGCCGATACTGTACCCCCATCCATTGCCTAAGAAGCCCAAGTACCCCGTTGCAACAATAGCAACATGCGGCTTTGCCAGCTCTAAGGTCATGGCTGCCCACTGTCCAGCTTCACCTCCATCGACTATGATTATTGAGTCCGGTGGAAGGGCCTTCATGACTTCGACCATAGCATGATAAGGGTGTAACTGTCCGTCGGGCATGACTTTTCCGTCCTTAGCGTACGGAAGAGCCGTGTTGTTCAGACCGTGGCATTTCTTGATCCAAGCATCGTTGCGGCCAAAACCAGCATTTCCGGCTTTCGATACCACGGCTTCGCAAAAGAGACCAGCGTCTGAGACAATACCAATATCGATCGCGTGTGATTTTCCAATCTCGCCTCCATCTAGGTCTACTTGCGCAATTGTCGCGTCATTGGGTATGATTGCTCCGCCACGACCTCCAAGAAGGAATCCAGTACGAGCAGCTAACAACAGGACGAAGTCCGGATGTTCCTTGCCCGCAAAAGCTGCCAGTGCAGATGCTGGCCCAGCACGCAATTCGTGATCCGCTGGGATCGGTGTCGAGAACTTGCTCGAGTAGAAGACCGGAGTGTTTGTGGACTCGGCGAATTGCTTGAGAACCTTGTCTGTTCCTCTTGCACCAGTGCCTGTTATGATGACGGGTCTTTTTGCTGTCTTCCAAGCATTCAGCAATCGATCCACTGCTGCTGGATCAGGTGCAGGCAGAGACGCAGGAGGAACGTCCACTGCGCCAAATGCTACACGCTCAAGCTGTGGAGGTGAGAAGAGGACGTCGATCGGGAAGTCGATCAGCACGGGGCCCTTGATACCCGTATTTGCACTTCGGAAGGCGTAGGCCACTATACGCGGGATCTCTTCAACGTTTGTGACACGATGAGCCTGTTCAGGAGGTGATCAGCTGTGATGAGCACCGTGTCAGGTGCTACACTGCTCACAAATTTGGTAATCGGCTTTGCGACAATCACTTGGTCATGAAAGCCTTGTAGCGCGTTCGTTTCTGCATCTTGTAATGGCGGGCTTGAAGTGATGCAAAAGACGGGAGATCGATCAGCGAAAGCTGTAGCAAGACCTGGAAGTCCGTTCGAGAAGCTAACGATTTCCTTCAGCATTCAGTGGCATGGTGATGAGTTGTTCACCAACCCGCTATTTGCAGTAACAAAACACACGCCAACCTTGCCTGAAATCTTTGCATAGCCTTCCGCAGCCTGAACTGCAGTGGTCTCATGTCTAGTGTCGATTAGGCGGATGCCGCAATCGTGAGCTCCCAGTAAGAATGCATCCAAGTGACCTCCGTGAAGACCAAAGGCAACTATGGTCAAGGATCTAATCGTGAGTAAAATGTTTCAACAACAACGAAACACGCTGGAGTCCTCTCACCATCAGTTCCGAGATTTTGAAGAGCCTGTGCGAGAAGATCTCCGCCTAAGATCTCTCTGTTAGGAGGATTTTGTAGCTTGAAAGGCGCCATGATTTGACTATGGGGCGAGCGAGACCGCGAAATATTGATCTGATGAATCCGAGGAATACATGTAGTCGCGTAAAGCTTCGTGTAGTTGTTGATATGACATTCAGAGGCCCGAGGGTGATCTCCCCGCAGCGGGGTCAGTTTCCAATCGCCAATGGAGGTGGCGCTGGGCCCTTGATGATCAGGCCCCGTATACTTGTGTAGTTTGTCGGGTTATCTAAGGCAGGTTATCGCCTATAACCTACAACCTATAGGTTATTGTTAGCCGTTTACTTCGCTTTCTATACCATTAACTAGATTGTAGGTTATCGTATTATAGGTAATCGGAATTGCTTATTCTAGCAGTTATATACGAATAACCTACCTACCTCCTCGTAAGGAGCTTTTAGCCCCTAAATAGCCGCTGCGGAAATATCCATCTCTTAGCCTTATAGATCTCTCATTATACTATATTTTATTTTCCCTTACTATTACTATACTATAATAGAAGCCGCTCGAGTCGCCGTAGTCGTTATTGTTCTTACTAGTATATCTCTTACTACCGTTCTGCCCTTCTTCCGACCTACGACTTAGAGGCGCTAGTACCGACCTTCTAGCAAAGTCGAGACTTTAATAGAGCGCGATAAAGGCAGGAAGGAGACGTATAAGTGTCTATATAGACCGGAAGACGTATACTATAGTACGACGCGCCTTAGACAGCCGGTACTACGGTCGCTAATCGAAGAGCTAGAAGAGAGCGGCGATTTAGATAAGTACGGCGCTATCAAGGTAGATATCGATAAACAGGTAGTAATATTCTTAGACTTCGTAGCCTATAACCTATCGGTGCGGCAGCTACGCAATTAGTATTAGCACTCGTTTAATATCTTTTATTTAATTATCGAGAAGGTTAGCAAAGCGCTCTATCGGATGGCCGATAAGTATATAAAGTTACCTAATAAGGACGAGGTCTACGAGAAGCTAAAGGAAGATAAGTTCAAATACTTTAGAGGTGCGATAGGCGCGCTTAACGGTACCTATATCTACGCTCAAATACTATACTAAGAATAGAGCGCGTAGCGCTATAGGAAGAACTTTATCGCGTAGAATGTAATAGCGGCGTGTAACTTTGATTGCAGGTTCTAGTATACTTTAGTCGGTTACAAAGGCTCTACGAATAATAGTACGGTCCTTAGACGCGCCTTTAAGAGTAGATTCTCGGTGCTAGAAGATCGATATTATCTAGCGGATAGTAGATACTCGTCGCTCGACAAGCGCCTTCTCGTTCTATACTAGGCGATACGATATTACCTACGAGAATAGTATACCGTATAGCGAAGGCCTAAGACGAAGGAGGAGTTGTTTAATCTACGCTACGCGCAGCTTCGCAACTATATTAAGAGGATCTTCGGCATTATTAAGAAGCGCTTCGCTATCGTTGCGTAAGGTCCTTACTAAGGATACGAGCTTATCGACTAAAAGCGCATTATTATAGCCTGCTTTGTCCTTTACAACTTTATCCTTAGCTATAGCGCTTAACCTCTTAAATCCGAGCTATAGCTTACCGTTAATAAGAGTAGTATAATAGGTAATCGAGACAAGGCGAGCAACGCTATCTAAGGCGCTATTAAGGATAAAGATATAGTTAGGTTTCGTAATAAATTGGCGGAAGATATATAGCAAGACTATCTCGAGTATCTAGAGCAGGAGAGGCTCTATATACGTAGAGCGCAGTAGTAGCGGAGGTCGCGGTATACGCGGAGGTATTTAGTTAGGAATAGAAGCGCGATTTTAGTAGGGATTCGAGTGTTTCTTCCCTTGTTTAGCTATTAGTAGTATACTACAATCTCTCTCGTATTAGTCTCGAAATCCTAGATAGGCAGTCGTATATGCGATTAACGTTACGACTATGCGGTCTTAGCGGGGTATATAGGAGGTAAAGAGTTCGAGAATTGCGTTTATATAAAGGCTAGTTACGTGCAATTTATTAATACACTATCGAATGCTAATGAAGTCTAATTAATCCAAATACCGTAGTTATTAATATATAATATCTTTCCTCCTCGTACGCTAAAGTCGATAAATTAGACTCGGTCTCGGAAGAAGCTAAATTCGACCTTAGTTATTCTAACTAAATCCATTCTTCTAATAACAACAACCTATCTCTAGCTCTATAGATAGCCTCTATTCGGTATAGGACTATATAGCGACGGTTAGCTATAATTAGGTATATCTAGATACTATCCTTGCAGTTTAGGAGCGCTGCTAACCTCCTAATAAAGCTCCTAGAAGAACGCCTCGAAATCGGCCTGCCTCTCCGGCCTTACTATCGATACGGCGATATTAGTACGATAATTGACCTTTCTAACCTCCTTTGCTATCGCATTCTTTAGCGCAAATAGCTACTCTTTTAAGACCTCCGGATTAAACAACCGCTTACAAACAATCTCTAATAGGTTCTTTACTCGCAGTAGCGGCGTAGAAGCCCTAGCTTCGGAGATAGATATAAAGTTGGCGAGTATCTCTTATAGCGGCTTAAAGGTAGAGATAGCGGCCTTCTTATTAGCCTCTTACTTAGCAGTCTGTTTCCGATAGATACGCTTGCCTTTAGCCTTTACCTTCTGCATCTTTTACTTATTAAGCTTCTGTTTCTTCGCTACAGTCTTACACTAACGTTCAAACTTACTAAGTTTATCTAGGTCCTTAGACTTAGTCGCTCCGCCGCTGTCCTCGCTAGACTCCTTATTAGGCTCTTTATCCGACTTATCTACGGCCTTATCGCTAGGCTTATCTTCCGCTAACGTCTTCGCTGTTTCCGCTCTATCTCCTATTGCTATATTACTTCCGATAAGTGTCTCTAACTCTTCCTTCTACGCCGGTAGGCGCTCGAGAAATATAGCGCACTCCGGATAAGCCTTATTATAAGCATCTTCTACCTCTTCTATCGACCGAGGTAGCTCGCTATTCTAGCCGCTAATATAGGTTAAATAGATAACCTACAACCGCTACTCCTTCTTTATCTATATCTACTTATTCTTTAACGACTCGTCCTTAAACTAGAGCTAGAATTTCTCGCTTATTTAGATAGTAATAGGCCGCAGGTCCTTTAACCGGAAGTTCTTGCTATCGGTCTGTTTAGCGCGCAACTTAATTAACTCGTCGAGGAAGAATTTAAGGTACTCGTTAGTATACTTCTATAGTAATAGATACTGCGTAGTCGCGTCCGCCTTAGGCTTCTTCCGCCGCTATCGCTTCCGCTTTATAGTACTACTATTGCCTGCGTCTACGGCACGCTTTAGAGCTATAGTAGTAGTAATAGACAAGAGATAGTATAAATAAGGGTAGTTAATTAGTAAAGAGCCGGAATAGCACTTAGATTAGAAGACGCGGCGTACCTTTACTACTAAGAGAGGCTAATTGCGATAACCTACAACCTTATTTAACTACAAGAGCCGTTCACTTAATAACCGGTTATCTACAGGTTATTAAACACAGGTTATAACTCAATAACCTACAATCTACAAACTGCGCAAGTATACGGGGCCTGACGATTTGGGATCCGCCCCAGACCCATATAGTCAGTCGTTGATGTTCAAGACTGTCAGAGTCGTCTGACTGTATGGCATAAGCGACTCGCAAACCGGATTGCAGGAGCGACATAACCCGTCACCTGAAGGAGACATTGACCACAAAAATTAATGTCTTGGCGGATTTCGAAGCTCAATGCCCCGAGTTGCTGCGATCGCAATGCGCTCACTCATTCTCTCGCGCGATTACATCTTTCAATCGAACATCTGCCGCACGTTCAAATTCACTCGCTTGGTCTTCATCCAGCCACGCCATTGTTCGTACTTGGCATCATCATTGAGCTCAGCGGGCCAGTCCTCCAACCATTCTGGGCAGGAGCCTTCAACTACTTTCGGAACGCCGTGCCAGGCATATCTGCTCGCCTCCTTCATAAGCACCGCGTCCCCCGAGCGTAAGCGTATGCAACATAATTTGGTATTGATGGGATCTTCAGAATCCAGTCCCACAATGAAGACCGCATCACATCCCATCGATATGCTGACCAGAGGTTGATTACATTCCTCGCTGACATCCCGGTGTAGGCTCAGCGTATCGCCAGGCGAGTAGATGTTGAGGATGGCGGCCTCTGCTTTCATTGGAAAAAGGTCTTCTACCAACTTCTTGGTATCTGACGGGAAATCGGGAGGAGTTTGATCGGGATAGGTCTTATTCGTCCAGTCATATTGGCCACCCAGAGTTGCCCAACGAAGCTTTCGGGTTAGGAATTGCTTTGTCGAGAATGTCTTGTGCACGTTTGGATGCTTGGGTTGAAAGGTTATATTCGTTGCAGAGGTTTCGAAGAATGAGCTCGTATTGCCGTGGTCGTCCAAAGGTGGGTATAAGACATGGTGAAAGAGATGAACATTAGTTTGATGCTGGGAGTTGGACACATCTCTGTGCAATGATTTATCAAGCAGGCTGCGCTGCACGTCGGGAGGCAGCAGCGAGGGATATATCAACAGACCTACCTTTCTCAGAGCTGGACGTAAGCGAGCTGGAAGTAGTGGCATGGCATGCGATCTTACCGGGGATGTCTTGAACTTCGTACACCTTGCTGAGGTCAGGTGCCGACACTACGGCATCGCTACGCCCCAGAAAGTCGGAGAAGACGGTACGCAGGCCATTGGGGAGCTGCAGGTGTTGTTGAAGCAGTCGTCCGGATTCGACTGCGGGGTGCATATCGCGAGTGTCCAAGAGACCCGTGTCGCCGTCCAGATCAGCAGCCTTTAGCTTCTGGTACTGCTTGTAGACGTCACGCAGCTTTGTCGGTGGTCTGGCATGAGCATCGTGCGGGGCAGACATACTTATTGCGGGCCCACGGTTGATGGTTGATGTTGTGAGGCAAGTCCTGCGCGCGAGCACGCTCACGCCTCACGGGAAAATCGGTCGCGCTCGCTTGGCGTGGCGTGGCGTGGCTTGGCGTGGCGTGGCTTGGCGTGGCGTGGCGCGTCTCCGTCATCGAGACGCGTCTCAGCGGAGGCGAACGTGCACAGCCAGTATCGACCGCATCGACCGCATCGACCGCAACGACCGCAACGACCGCATCGACCGCATCGACACTGTCGGCCTCCGCTCACTTTCCGACACACGATGCAAGCATGTCAGGCACTGTCCACCGCCGCTTGCCGCCCGCACCGGTCCAGACAGAATTTCCCGCCAGAAGACGCTCTGCTCGCCAGCGAAAGTCGGCGCCTCCCTTCCTCGCCAGACAACAGTCCACCTTGACACAGCTGGACTTCATTGCGACGTCTTCGTCGCCATACAACCCCACACGAGGCCGAAGCATCTTCTCCATTCCTACCGACAGCGCTGATGATGATCCTGACTTCGACGAGCCGCAGCCCAAGAAGAAGCAGAAGACGACGGCACAGGCTTCAGGCAAGAGGTCGCAGCAGAAGCGCGCCAAGAATGCCATGCGAGAGCATGATCAATCCACGATGACACAGTGTTGGAAACTGCTTGACTACGCGAGGGATAGCGATGAGAGCGATGGCGATGGCGATGACGATGAAGATGTGGATCTAGTGGCCGCTATGCTTCATCCTCCTAGTCCCGACCACAAATCGAGTGAGCGAGCTTTGCGTGCAGGACCGGCTTCTGACACTCTTGACCAAGCAGCACTGCTGTCCGGCAAGATAGGCGACGGGGCATCTGATTCGGAGAGCCAGATGACCAGTTCTCCTCCGCCGAGACTTTACAACCATCCAGCGCTCACCGCATCTTCCGATCACGGCAGCGATACAACGAGACCGACGACTGCCGGGTCAGATCAACATCCACAAACGCCGCGAAAAGGTTTGCCAGTCGTTATTCCTTCATCGCAGACACCATCGAGCATCACACTTTCTGTGCATGAGCGGCCGCAAGATCGAGGAGTCTATCAACGTTCGCCACTGAAAGATCGAAGCACCAATGTATCGCCTTTGAAATGCCCTGCGGGTTCTAGTCCTAGCAGCAAGGCTCCAGACAAGTCCGCGCCGATACAGCCCCAGAATGAAGCGAATCTTGCTATTGAAAAAGGGTCTATGCAGCCGCTTTGGATCTCCAGGGTCGCGTGTACGCCGAAAAAAGAGACGAAGCATCTTGAGCGCACTGCGACTATTCAGGACTCTGAAGAAGGCGATATGGACTTTAATTCTCCCGGAAAAGCTGTTCGAGTCACTGCAAGAGCGACGATTGTTCAGGAATCTCAGCTTGAGAGTGATATGATCGAGCTGGATGCTACGACTGACGATGAAGATTACGACCAACATGACATCAATGACTTAAAGAGTGAAGATAATGACGAAATGCCTGAACATACTTATTACTCCTTGATGCAACAGAGCACTTTCAATCCGGTCGATGCAGCGCTTGATCGTGATGCGAACAGATTTGGAATTACAGCTACGCAGCTGTCGACCCAGGTACAGGCGAAGACGCAGAAAGTTCAATCTCATTCAAAAGGAGATGGAATCGTAGAAGACTTTAAAGAACCGGACGAGGACGAGACATCAGAGAAAGCAGCAGCAACAGGTGCTGGTTTGAAAAAGCTGGAGATCGAAAAGGTCAATATCGTGGTTCGAAAACATCGAGAGCCTTCTCCCGAACTTGGTGAAAGTCGTCCCAGATCCATCAAAGTCGAAAAGAACGTCCATGAAGATGCCGAGGTGGTACCCTCAAGTCAACCCCAGGAAAAGAAGCAGCTATTTCCTGAAACAAAACCCACTCCCTCCAGATTAACCCATGATAGGCTTGGAGACTGGACCGAAGCCGCCAATACAAACGCAGGTTTGACGCAAGCTGCTTCTGGCAGTGGCGACATCGCTCCAGTCAAGATCATGGCTCCTCCAGCAGGTCGTGGTCAGACACAAAGCCATCCATCGCAGGTCAGCACCGTTGTACCATCGCAACAGAGTGGACCAAATTCTGTGGACAGCCTTCCTCACATGCCGCCTCGGACGACAGTGCCGCCTCCAACGGAGACGATACCTAGCTCGCCAATCCCGCTACCGCCATGGGCTGATGATGATAATGGCGTACGGATGAACACTGAAACACAGTTGACAGACTTCAGCCTTCCTCGCCCTCCTTCGCTGATGTGTTCTTCCTCACGACAGATGTCAAGCTCTTCGGAGTGAAAAGTCAAATCCTTTTATCTGCTCGACTTTGCATATAACGACTTTATCACGCCCCGTTTAGCTTTAACAAATGCTCACCAAAAAGATACAACGATCAGAGTTGGATGGCTACGGCTACCCTTGAACGCTCCAAGTACCAATACCGTTTCAACCCTCTACCCCGTCGTGTTGCAGTCATTTCGTGAGGGTCGGAGTTGAACCCTTGTAGCTGACAGTACAGATGGTAGATGCAGGTCGCCCAGCAAACCTACCATATACCCACCACGCCGTGACCAACCCCATCAAAAGGGCAGCTAAGGCCGCACGCCATAATTCCACCTTCGGCACGCCCGTGACTCCACCTTTCTTGACGTCCAGCACAGCTTGAACATGTTCGAAAATCAAGGGCTTCTCGTCTCTTGCAGCCAGCAGTCTTGCACTCCTGGCAATACTTTTGATCTCTCTACCATTGAGATCCATCTTCGAAAGCGTATCGAGCTGATCCTCACTGATTGGATCATCGGTATAATGTTTTTCAGAAGGCTCCCGCGGGTCTGTGAAGGTCTGCCAGATTGCTTTTCGAGAGGCTTGGGTGAGTTTTGGATCTGGTCCAATCAGCAGCTTATTTGAGAGGATAAATTGTGGGATTTTTGGGGCATGCTTACAAGTGATCGATAAGTGAATGCGAGACTGAAAGGCTGTGTCGATTGATGAGGCACGATTGGTGGTCAGCAGCATGATGCCGGCGTAATATTCGAGTAGACGGAGGAAAACTGTCCATCTGAGGTATTAATTTGGCTGTTCGAATCACGAGAGTGGTTTGAGACAACTTACCTGCCACCAGCTTATTCCTCTCCAAATCAGAGACCGATCTCTGCTCCAAGTAGACGTCGCATTCATCGATAAGGAGCACAGCATGCCATTTGGCACAGAGATCAAGGACTCTCTGCAAAGCATGATCAACGGACTCTGTAGTCGTGCCGAGCTCTCCTGCGGACAAGGAGTAAAGAGGTTGATGCATCTGCTCGGCGATCGATTCGGCGGTCAAAGTCTTGCCCACGCCTGCTTCGCCCTCCAAAAGCATGACGAAGCCTTGTCCTTTCCCTTTGATGATGTCGTCGAATTGATCCTTGGCTTGGATATGGCTTTCCATGAAGGCTAGAATCATGTCTTTGTACTGTTGACGCAGTAGCAACTTCTCGAAAGCATGATCATTCCATTCAATATCTTCGACACCGTCCACGAAGCACGCCACCCACTTCTTGGTCTTCAAGTTGAAGCCGCGGACAAAGGGTGCACAGTACTTGACGAGATGGGGTGGGATGTTGAGATCCGGCTCCTTCTGCGAAGACATTTCGAGCTTCGCGCCATTTTGGAATGGAAAGGGGTCCATCGGTGGAGGCAGCTTTGCGTAGCCTCTGCTGGGGCTGATGCTGTCGCTTCGCGAGCGTTGGCGCACAGCCGAGCTGATCGGGTCAAGAACAGGTGCCATGGAAACGTTCTGCTGCGTCCAGGATCTCGCATCGATGACGATTCTTTCATGGTCAATCCATTTCGGTTTCTGGTTCTGATCTTGGTTGAAGTCGTCGTACTCCAAGCAAAAGCCAGTATATTGCACAAAGCGAACACAGCAATGAGCAAGCATCTTCTGGCCCTGCTGGTCGAGCTGTTTCCTGATAGCCACAATGTCTGTGCGAGCAGCACTTGGGTAGATTGGCAACTCCGTGATTGCTTTCACGCCTTTGAAGACGGGAATCTTGCGCTTCGCCGTGTCGAAACCAAGCTTGCCTCCGTCGAAATCGACATATCTACAATGAACGACGAATTCCGTCTTGTCGTACTCTGCCTCCACAGGATAGCTATCGTCGACGATATACAGTCGATGACGATCGTCGATGTTAGAGTACACCTCGGTTCCAGGCTCAAAGAGAGTCCAGAGATACTCAAATTCGATCAGGTCTCGAGATTTGAGGTCAGCAGCACGCTCGAGTTTGGGCTGCAGAGTCTCTTTCATTGTGTCGATCAACAGGTTACAGTGCTCGATGACGGTCTCATCAGCCTCTTCTTGCAGTAGGTCCAGGAACTTATCCCATCTGAAGAAGAGCTCTTGGAAAGGCGCTCTAAAGGTCATGTCTTCGAGTTTCGCATCAATGCCTGGGTAGTCTTGGAACACAGCGGCCATAACCTTTCGAATATGTGGGCTTCGAATTGTGATCGAGTGAAGCTGCCACGGCTCGTTTTCAGGCTCATGATGGCGAACGATAATAGCTCTATTTCGAGGGATATGGAGTCTCGGTTTCTTCTTTGGCTTGTCAGTCGTCCAGTCTTCCCATCGAGCTCTAAACACCTCGATTATCTGGGCGGACTCTCCGACTGGCCCATCCTCGTCCGAGACCTCGCTTGACGATGGACTTGTTGCACGGCTAGACTCGCGGTTGCTTGAATGGCGGCTACGGCCACGAGATTCTTCTGGTGCCTTCACAGCATCTTCGTTGGGTTGGTCCCAAGACTCGTCGCTTACGTGGCCGGCACCATCAGGAGCATCGGAGATTTTGGCAGACATTACAGCGTCAGCAGTGTCGAATATGAAATTGCAGAAGGTGGAAGAACTGCTGTGTTGAGAGATTTGTAGACACAGGTAATGCAGATGATATAGCAAGTCGGCCTCAAAAGTGGGAGCTTGCAATACCGGTGAGAGAGCTTGCCTGGAGCTGTGCCACTTCTGCCTACAGATGCATTGCCAGCGCAAGGCAGAAGCTCTGGAGCTGTGTAACGTCCTACTTTCCGGACCTTTGAATGGTTAGATGCCTTGTGTCACAGATATGCCCGAAGTGCCTCAAGACCGGTGCACTTAGTCGAACCGCTGAGATCGTGCGCAAACATTCAAGAACCTCCTATGCACTCGGGAGACCGTAGAACTGGAGAGCATGGACCAAATTGCAGGCCCACATCGCATATCATGCATTACAGCGCTCTTGCGGTACATCTATGTGCCTTTTCGAAAGCGTCACCGGGTCCAGCGCGCAGCAGATTGCTTCATTCAGGCCTTCCAAATTCTTTCTTGGTCATTAAAGAGTCTACTTGATCTTCTTGGCCTTCAATTTGATTGTCTCGTCGTTCACGAAAATCCCCTTTCCCTTGTAAGGTTCTGGCTTCCTCCAAGCTCTGATCTCGGCCGCAAATTGCATGACCACCTCTTTTTCACATCCTTCGAGCAGTATTCGAGTTGGCTGCGGTGTGCTCGCCTTGACACCTTTTGGTACGCCAAGCTCGATAGGATGTGAATATCCAACCTTGAGTGATACGAACTCCTGGCCTGGGTACTCAGGTTCTTTTGTCAGAGCATCCTTCTCTACTGTAGCTCGGTAGCCTACGCCAACCAGCCGCAGTATCGCAACATGGCCCTCACTAACACCGAGTATGTGATTCTGCAGGTATGCTCGAACGGTGCCTGCACGTCGTTAGAATCAATAATCCAGCATGGCAATGGCAATGTCCTCCGGTGGGGGATACGCACCCCACATGGCTTTCTGCTTCTTATCCTCTGTATCTTCGATCCGCAGTGTATGTGTTCGAGTTTCGTCGTCGGAGAGAATCTGCATATACGGCGGGATAGACATGCTCATCTTTCCTCTGGGACCTTCGATATCGACTGTGGCGCCTTGGACGTTGCGACTGGCGCGAGACTTCTTAGACTGTGGCAGCGCTTCTGTGACTGTGAATTCGACTTCGGGTGGCAGCGTGAGCGGCGATCTGCCAATCTTGGATGCGCATCTTGCCGACGTCGAGAAGCGGGACGACTGCAGGCGTGAAGGAGGTGATGGTGGTGCTTGTGATCGTGCTGCGAATGCGGGCGCAAGAAAGATTGGAACCGTGATCTCGCGAGGAGCACCGGTGAAGGAGTGCAAGAGAGCTCTCGACGAGCGTCTACATTGTCGCGAGGCCGCCATTGTCGATGCTGCTGTTTTGGTCGAGATGGAATGAAAAACTCGCGACTGCTCTGCCTGCTGCATCTCCTTCGCGCACAGACCGCAGAGCCCGATCCGGCAACCGAGCTCCAACCTCATCACATCGTTGCTTCTCGGCCATCACATGCAACTGCATCCCTCACTCGCAGCCCAATTAAAGCGCTGGTCGAAAGCGTAAGTGAAGTGTCGCGGCAGTCAGAGGCTCTATTGTCTTCGTCACCGCTATTACCGACATCTGCGACTCACCACTAACGACCTGACTCCTTCATCTCCTGCAACTTTTTGACCATATCGACACACATTCAGTCGATGTTTTCTGATTGAGTTCAACACTCACTCAACTCATTCTCCTCCATAGCGTCTTGCTTGACCATCGCCAGCGCCATCCACTCAGCGACAACTGACATCGAGATGTCGTCAACATCGGCCACGCGCTTCATAACCGCACTGCTCGTACTCATCTTCCATATCAGCAGCACCACAGGTAGGCTCTTGCTCTTCTTGCTACCCCTCGACATACTGACCCCTGTGCCCTCAAAGCTGGTTTCGCATGGCGCAGCCACAGCGACGTGTCGCCTGAGCCCATTAGGCACGCGCATGCGCAACCTTCAGTAGCCGTCGTGAACCACATCAAGGATGCACTTGATATAGTCGACGAATTGCGCAGCCTGCCAACACCTTGCAAGCATCGAGCGGGCACAAACCTGATTGACTTCTGCTTAAATTACCACGACGCTGGTTCGCGAGGCATCAGTGATGCCGTAATTGACAACGCCGAACAGCTCTTTGCTATACACATGGTCCAATGCGGTCTCGAGGAGGCCCTCCAGGAGTGGAAATCAGAGTGTCGGCCACTTTCGACTATGGACCTTCACAGCCCTAATCTTGGGCGCCAGCTTCGTATCTGTATGGATGCTCTTTACCAGGATAGCCAGGCGTGGACGACTTTCGAGAACACCAAGAGCCGCGGTCTTTCTGTGTGCCGGCAACTGCGAAACGATGTCGCAAAGGACGAGCAGCTTGAGCTGTTTACTGCTCTCTTCGAGACACTTTTTGGCCTAAATCATACGATGGCGCAGCATCAGGCCAGTTTCGAAGGCTTTCGCGAGCAGTTCAACAACCTGAAAGCTGCGGTACACGACCTACAAGACGACCTTCTTGCCGAGCACGAGACGCTGTTCGCTCAGATGAAAGAATCTCAGAACAACATTAAGAAAGACGCAGCAGAGATCGCAACCGAGATGGGAATGGTTCGACAGGCCAGCAGCGAAATCAATGGCATCTTCGAACATTTCAGGGACTACAAATCTCAAATGGACGAGCACCTTCAGACCGGAATGCTCAAGTACGGGGAAGAACTTGAGATCGCTCTGAGCAAGCATCAGTACGACTTGCAGCTAGTTCTCGCCAGCGTTCATCGGAATGTGTATGAGTTCACGGGGAGTGTTCAAAATGCGAACGAGGTCGTGCATAGCCTCTCTGGAAATCTGGAAGATATCAGATACGGTCTTGCCGCATCCTTGGAGCAGGTGGGACTGGTACATACTCAAATGGACGTCACAGCGAGCAAGCAACAAAGCATAGGTCGACAAGTCGACGACATGCATTCTACAATCAATGCTACCCAGGAGCGCCTAGAAGGTCTGAATAAGGCTGCTGGACCTTTTCTCGATCTCTATGAGAGAATACTCGGCTTTTCTACCTGGACATTCGCAACTTGCCTGACTTTCACCACTTACTTCATCCTAGCGACTTGCGCTGCTATCTGCATGTTCTGGCCTTCCTCAATCAAAGGATTTCTAGTAGCTATCGCAGCTGGACTAGGTAAGTGATCAGGCTGGATCTGGCGTAGTAGAGGAGTCACACTAACTTTGTCACAGGCACTGCGGTGAATCTCACGAGATACTGCGGACATCCTTTTGAATTGGTACGCAACCTGCTCAGTGGAGAACCAGGCATCGCCGGAAACTCGACCTGGACAAGTAGCTCTTCTGTGGCAATGTTCCTGCTGGGCGCATTTGCTGGTGCGTTGGTCGCGAAGGTCGTTCTCAACTATCGAGCACAAGTCTACGATCCGGAATCTCCGCCACAGTACGCGCCATCTCATGACTACTACTATCAAGAGTCTCCCGAAGATATGCTCGAAACTGGTAGCACGATGCGCGGCAAGAGCGATCAATACTACGCCGACTGAAAGTTGCAGCACCCACAAATTACCCAACATGCTGCACCACCCGTGGACATGAAACTACAAGCAAGGAATAGACGGATATATTACGACCAGATACAGCATGACATGACGGAGCGGACGACAAAATAATTGCTTCTATTGATACTTAGCTACCTGGCTGCGACATTCGAAGGAGGGGAAAGCACTATGGAGATTTGAGGAGCAGAGAATATTAGTATGATCTACCTAGTAGCTCATGAGGCATCAGGGCGAGGAATATGGATGGATGAGGTATGCATGGTAGTACGAGTACTGTAATTCATACGAGATCGATTCAACATTTTCCCTTGCCCCTCTCATTTTGGCGTTGCCACTGCATAGAAGGCGCAGTGAGCGCTTGAAGAAGGCACTCCGCTTTGCGTTCTCATGACGTTTCTCGCGAAGTGTCATCTACAACCCACCACCGCTCTTCCCGTTACGTTCATTCCATGTTTTGTCAAAAAAAAAGAAAAAAAAAACTTGCAGACTTCAGAGACATCAGGATCACTCTCTGGCATTGCAAGTGCAAGTGCAAGTTGAGCGTCGATCACAATCCACCTTCCCTGAGCAGTGGGCGTGACATTCAGCCACATCTTCCGCAACAAGAGGCACCATGCCCTTCCCTTCATAAAATCATCACATAAAGTCCTTTTATATCGAAACCTACGCGGAATTCGTGAAATATTCGTGGCTGCGACGCCAGGCCGCAGAGCGAGAACTTTTGGTGAAGGCCTCCTGAGCTGCTTTGCTGGAGTGGTAAACGGCGAGAAGATATAGGTCAGCGATCGTGCGGGGGCTCATGCCAGAGGAGAAAGGGGAAAGTAATTGGGGACATGCCCAGTCGTGCTTGTGACGGTGAGAATGGCTGAGTTGTTGTTGTTGCTTATTGTCGATATGAACATCCGTTTGCTCATACATGTACCCATCGAAGCTCCTGTGATGACGACATTCTTATTGGCAATTTGAGACGTCGTTGATTGTGAAACGTTGTTGGAACATTGACTCCAACTCAATCCAATGACAGTGCGGTTGTTTCACACACTAGAATTGTGGTTTGAGGAAACATGTTTATTACAAGCGAGGTGATGGGAGTGCTGGAATTGGCTTATTCTAAAGTGCAGAAGGGTCGGGATTGCGGAGGTGGGTCTACCACTACCTCTCGAAATATCGTGTAGCACTTAGATAGCAATTATTAGGCTATTTTCTTAGCAAACTATAACCTCCGAAGGTACAGATAGTTCCGTAGGGTATACCTCGTCGCCGCTAGTACGTACTACTAAGAATTTAGTATATCTAAGCGACGAGTTTAGCCTCGCTACCCTTACCTAAGTAGCTTTTACGCAATTGTCGCCTATTAAGCTACTACTAGCTATCTAATATATATAAGACCTTATCGACGACTCGTTATATATTAAGGATATATAGGTACGTAATCTAGTAGTAGCGGTATTATAAAGAGACGAGGAACAGTCGGCTAAGGAGCTATATACTATAGATTTGCTTAGTATCGAGCACTTTCGTATACCGAGTATAGTTAAAGAGGAGGAAGAAGGTAGTAAAGAAGAAGAAGAAGAAGAAGAGAAAGAGATAGAAATAAGGTAGTAGAAGGTCGATAGAATACTATCGAGTATATAGGAAGTAATAGCAACTCTACCGCCTAGTACGTAAAGCGCGTAGGTAGGTGCCGAAGGGACGACTCTTTCTTAGAAGAGTCAAAAACTACGTAAAACTAGCGCTAAGACAAAGACTAATCCCTACTCGAAGGTATTAGTTACTTAACCGAAGGGCGTAAAGTCGAAGAAAGCGTAGGGCCCGAAATCTTAAGCTTCGTAGAAGCGTAAGCGATAGGCGGCTACTAAACTACTACGCAACACCGCTAATACACAAAGCGACACGCAGAATAATACTATTAATATATCTAATAGACCTCTTAGTAACTAGGATGAAAATAGTATAGTAGTTATTAAAAAACGTATACGCAAATCTATACCTACTAGTAAGCCGTCCGATAACTAGCCCTCTACCTAAGCTTCTAGCCTCTACTATAAGGTTGTCTACAAAACACTATTTAAATAACATAAGCAACAACCGGTTAAGCTTAATAGTTAATCTGCTATCTATAGAGGCAAGATAGATATAGTATCTATACTGTTTCGAGAGGCTAAGATTAAGGCATAGGAATTTGCTAAAGAACGTAGTCTATAGGCCTACTTCTATAAGCGAGAGGCTATTATTAAGGCTACTAAACACAGTGCTACTAAGGAGACAGATACTGTGTTGTTTACTAAGCTAAAGGACTAGACTATTAATATAGACGAGCTTATTGTCTATAACGTAGACGCTAAGCGATAGGTTATAGTTACGGTTAAAGAATGCTAGTCTAATAAGCTACGAGAGTCGGTTACTGCTATTAATAGTAATGCTAACCTTATAGAGTCCGACTAAGACAAGCTACCTACTATATAGAAAGAGAAAGGTATTAAATCGACTCGCAACGCTAACGAGAAGACAATTAATAGCATTATCGAGTCGCGAGAGATATATAAGACCTTGTTATCTAAATTCTATTGTCTAGATAGATAGTGCGCTAATACTAAGAAGGGTGGCAATGTCGGCTGTTATATATAGTATAATAGCACTTATTACTAGATACTAGGTAGATACCTAGAAGAATAGCGCAACGCTATAGAAGCCGGTACTGCAATAGTAGACAATATGCTAGGTTAGCTTGTCTAGAAGGTTGTAAAGAACTATAATAACATATACCGTAGTAAGAAGAAGGAGCAGCTATCGTTGCTATAAGAGACACTAACTCTAGCAGGTCCGGTTATGCTATAATATAGCCCTATGCCTCTATTTAATCTATTCGCTATACCTCCGCTATATACAATGCCCTAGTTAATGCCGCTACAAGCTTAGTTGAATCCGCCTATCTAGCTAAATCTACGCTCTTCGCCGATTGTCGATAGCAAGGCGGCGATTCTTAATAGGGCGAAGTATATTGCTAGATATTGCGACTAGCTCTCGAAGAGGTATACGTATATGCGAGAGGCACTCGCTATAGCGAAGGCTAGGCTAAAGGTTAGCTTCTAGACTCTTTATATAATAAAGAAGGAGCCTAATAAGGTGCTAGTAAGTAACGTACTATAAATTAGTATCCGACGGAAGCTTAAGGATAAGATAAAGGTCTACGTAAGTGCTATAGAAGGTAGTCTAGCCTGTAAAAGCGAGAAGGAGAATAACGATGCTATAACTAACGAGGAGGTAACTAACGACGAGTTGTAAGCTAGCTAGCTATATAGCAGTTAAACTGGCTTTAATACTTTAGCGCGATCTGTATTTAACTATAACTATTAGAAAAATTCCGGCTACATATAAGAAGCATAATTAAATAGTATAGATCTATATAGGACATATAAATTAATTAGTATCCTTTAAAAGTAGTGTATTCTAGGCCTCTATCGATGTTAGTAAAGCTATAGACTAATGTCGGAAGTCGCTCGGACTCGCTTCGCGGGGTTAGCAAAACTCTCGGCTATACCCGCGGCAAAACTAATCTAACTTTATATACTAAGAATACTATATTGCACCGTTCTCTCTATATAAATAAGGGCGCTATCTTTCTAGCGGATGCTGTCGGTATATTATAAAAAAAAGATCGTGCTAATCGGTATAGTAGTTGCTTAGTAATTCGATTTAGTGTTAAAAGCCGGCTTATAGACTAAATGTCGGACCTCTAGCTACAGCTCGAAGCTCGAGCGATAAAGCTACGACTTCACGAATTCGAGTAAATTCTATACTTAAATTTATAATATAATAACTATATATCCGATTAATATTATTCTTTTTTTAAAAAGCACTAAACGAGCTAGTTTCTACGATAGGAAAAAAATTAATATACTAGCGTAGGTGCAGGTATATATAAAAATTAGTATTACTAAATTTATAGGAACGCTAAACCAAACTCGGAACTTGCCGAGCTTACCGAGCCTACCGAGCTAGTATAAAAACATAGCTTAGCGGCAGAGTCTGTATACCGGAGGTAACGATAGCGAGTAGGTACTAACTATATAATAGTCGTATCGACGAGATTTTTATATCGTTATATAGCGCCGAGTCTAGGCTTTTAACTAATACCGAAAGTATATATAGTAGTATATTATATAGCTTACATTGCGTAGTATAGTGTTTCTACTATATAATAACCCTTAAAGATTGCTATATAATCAACCCCTCGGCTCTAATTGCGATACCCTATCCGTAGAAACGCTTTAAACTTCTCTTGCTAGCTATTATCGCTATACTTTAGTATTAACTTATAGTGTCTACGTATCTAGTGCTTTAGTAGGTAAAAGGACTTCTCGATTAGCATATAGTTAGGCGAATACGGCGGTAGAAACAATACTCGTACGCCTGCTTCGTAGTATATATCGACGACGTATTAGCGGCTATAGGTCGCGCAGTTATCTATTAATAATACCGAGCGTAGTACTAGGTAGCGCTACATCTTTAGTAGTACATATAACTAAAGCTATTCGAGGAAGTCTGCTATCTTTATACTGCTAGGTTTAATTAAGGCATCTTCGAGGTATCCTTTAGACATATACGCCGGTAGTAGCGTAAAGTGCTTACTATAGTATAGGTACTAAATATCGTGCGCTAGTATACCTATAGGCGCCTAACCTCTTTTCCGATATACTACTTTATTACTAATATAGCTCTCGTCTATATATACTATTATATCGATACTAAAGGACTATAACTACGCCTCGAATATAGCCCTTACGACTAGATCGCGTTGCTTAGCCGTTCTCGAGGTTAGTTTAATTATAAAGTACTTATTAGCTAACAACCGCGCAATCGTCTAGGTACTAATCTATTCCGAGAACTTATCTAGTAGATAATACTATATCTCGTTATACTATAACGATAGTGTCTCTAGTAATATCTCTAGTACGAGATCCCTTATTTCCGGCGTTATAATACGAGGCCTTCTGCCCTTCTTTAGTACTATCGAGCTAGTCTCCCTCTATCTCTTTATTTATACGTAAACCGCTGTCCGAGACCCTCTATTATCGTACTATAATAGCTTTGCAATCTCTTCGAAGGACTAGCTATCGTCGAGGTAGTACTAGATTAGGTTATTATCTTAGACCGTAAGGGCAGGCATAGCGGTAGGTAGGCGCGGTAATAATAATACCTCGGAATAGCCTATACTACTAAAAAGACGACAACATAGAATAGCGACAGCAATATAGTAATTTTAGCTAAGTTTAGCGTAGAAAGAGCAGTAGGAATAGCAGAGAAGTGGCCTAACAATTACTATGGAAATCGCTACTGAATAGTGGTAGTGCTTCCCCCACAATCCCGACCCTTTTGCACCGATGAATATCGTTTGAGTGTCATCATTTGCTCGAAATGTAAACTTGAATTGTGTGCTCGGTCTGCGTTCACAAACAGAAGCGTGTGTCCGCATCGGGAGGGATGTGTTCTGATGATCGAGAACCTTTCAGAACCTTCACGCGTCATGCAAGAAGTGGTCACCGATGCTCATTGCCCATTATTACTGACGAGGACTAATTCTTGCACAGGATCTTTATCGAAGCCGCCAAAAGACCAGAGCTGGACCTAGGAGTCAGACAGCGTTTGTCTCATACAGTCAATCAAATTTTCGCCACATTCCAAGGGAAATGCATGGGCGTTGCGACTCGCGAGACAATGCAGTACCATTCCATCGGATAGCGATTTGAGCTCCAGGCCGGTGGTAAGTCGAGACCCGAACCACGCGCACGAACCACGCGTGAACGGGCAAGCCGCTTTAAGCGTTCGCCTGCGAGCGGAGCGATGTGGAATGCGGAGAAGCTTGAAAGAAAGGTAGGTTTGTATGGCGTGAAGACCGCATGAACGCACTCCTCATGAAGCTGAGATGGCCGGTAGCTCTGAGATGGAACCACGAAAGCTGAGTGGGATTGAGGCGTCATGGTTCATGAAGAAACGTCCAGAAGCCGGGCCGTTGTTGCAATGCAAGTGGTCCCGCTTGATGCTGGTCTACAGCGACCGGCCATGCAGTTGTGTCAGATGGTATGTTGCTCGAACGAGCGAGGATAGCACAGGTAAGGATGTGTTGCCAAACATAGTCGGTAATACCTTGGATCCTGCTCGGGCCGGTCTCAACCCAACCGCTCCGTCGGTGCTTGCCGGTGTGCACGCCCGAAGCTTAGTGAAGGATCGTAGTGCAGTTCATGCGAGTCATCTGATGGCAATTCTTGCAGCTGACGACGACAGCTGAGAAAAAGGCATTATTGTTGGCGTGGCGCTACGTGTTGAGCTTTGCATTGACGCCGGCGCCGGATGAGGCAGGAAGGCCAATGCCGAGCAGGAAACACGTGCGATGGAGGGCGCCGATATAGACGAATCCTAAATTGCCCCAGTACATTGCATTCCACTGGGTGACGGCAGTGTAAAGGTGCAGACCTGCGGCTTTGACGCTGTACAGATGTCCGAAATCGGCAAGGAGGAGAACGAGGAGCAGAGTATTCCAAACGCGGCGATTGTTGGTAGCTCTGAGCACGAGCGCTTCGTTTAGAGTGAAGGCAAGATACAAATTGGCCAACTGCGAGAGGACGATGCTCTCACGAGTGGAGACGGCAAGCAGGTGGGTGTCAGTCGAATAAGTGTGGTGCATGTAGTAGGCCTGCTGAAAATGGGCAAAGTATGCGCCAACAAGAGTCGAAATTGGTTCGATGTAGAGGAAGAATAGGCGGTAAGGCCACGGAATAACTGGCGCGGCGCTGGCACTATTCATGGCAGGCATGATGTGCTCGAGTGCTCGGGTGCCGGTGCGGATGCCGATGGGGCTGCAGGAGAATAATGCGAGAAAGCAGGTGACGGCGACACAGGCAGGTGGATGCAGCAAGAAGGAAGTGTAGGGTAGGGTAAGGGTGATGTGATGCGAGCGGCGAGAAGTTCGCACTGGTGCAACTGTCGGGGGTCGGGGGTCGGCAGCTCGGCAGCTCGGCGGGGACGGGGACGGGGACGGGGACGGCGCAGCGAAGTGGAAGTGGAGGGGGGGGGGGGGGGAGGGCGGCACAAGGCGTGGCTCAGCAGTGATTCAGTGCTGCAGAAATTGGCAGGGTGCCGTCACACATCAATAATGCATGCTGATGCTGATGTTTCGAGGGCAGGGCAGGGCAGGCTTGGCTGGGCTGGGCTGGGCTGGATGGTGTGCAAAGCTTGCAAAGAACTTAAGGGTGAATTAAGGGCGCGGGCGTGGGATGGGATAACGTCACGATGGTGCAGCGCAGTCGCCGCAGTGCAGAGGCGAGAAAGCAAGAGGAAAGTAAGGAAAAAGGAGCCGGGGCGCGGGGAGCACGAAGGGCTGTTGTCCGACAAATGAGCGAAGCTTGGTCATGCTGAGAAGTTTGGGACTGGGGGCGCTGGAAAAAGTGAACCCGAAAGGCACGGTATATAGGCTGGCTAGTAGGGTGCCGTTGCCCTTCGACGAGTCTGCAGACGACCAGCACACTCATATTGTTATTATCATCATTGGAATTTGGAAGCCACTACTCAGCTCCGCGAGAGCCAGAGCCAGAGCCAGAGCCAGAGCCAGCTGACTGCCGGACGGCCTGGCTGCCTGAGTGCCTGACTACTACTGGCCGCAGCGCATCGCATCGCATCGCAGCGCATCGCACGCATCGCATCGCATCGCACGCATCGCATCGCATGATTCGCATGATTCGCATCTGGCCAGCAAGACCCGGCGGCGGCGAACCAGCTGGACGAAAGCGAAACTGGCACTGACGCTGGCGAGAGCGCACTGGCGCTGGCACTGGCACTGGCACTGCTCTTGCCTGCGCCGACTCGCTGCGCCGGCCCTCCCATATTATTAGCTGCCCTGCCCTGCCCTGCCTCGACCACCGCCGCCGCCGTCTGCGGTGCGAGCTGTCGTTGTTGCGTGCCATCCCATCATTGTCCTGGTCCTTATTCTTGTTGCATTGCATTGCTGCCCGTCCATCCATACCACACCGCTTTGGTCCCCGTTCACCAGCACGCCGTTCATTCCTGTTTCTGTCGTGCCCGCACCCGCACCCGCACCCGCACGCCCACCTCGCTTCGCCTGTACGAAGGTACCCGCCCGCTACACGCCACAAAGTCGCTATAGCTGAGAGGACACACTGCTCGCTTTCCGCTGCTGCTGCCCCCCGTTCCACTCCTTCGCGCTCCAACGCTCACGCCACCGCCCTTCCCGTCCCGGCCGCACCACCGCGCCACCCCTGGCCCAACTCGGTACAAACAACCAACCAGTCCGGCCACGCACGCCTCGATCTCCGTAAACAACAAACGCAACGCAACGCAACGCTGCCCTGCCCTGCCCTACCCTCCCCTCCCCTGCCCTCCACGCTCTTTCGACACCACTCTGCAACCGGCCACCTGCCACCTGCCACCACCAGCAGCCGCCAGCAGCCCGCAGCAGATCTTGGGCGCTGACTCGGCGTGTGAGTCCTGCCATCAGCGATCATCAGCACTGCGCGACTCGTTGTGTCTGTCTCCTGCTCCGCATCGGGAAACGACTAGTCTGCACGCCAACTCTCGACTGCACACTGCACAGCACACTGGCACGCACGGCACGGCACAGCACCGCTGTAGCGCTGCGCTGCGCTGCACATCTCTCCGACCCTCCCTCACCCCCAATATACATAATGCACCCTCCTCTCGACCATCTCCCCTACTCCAGGCCTGCATTTCCCGACCAACGCCCTCATACCGCCCACGCTTCTCCATCTTCCTCCTCCTTAGCCACACCGCCCGATTTCATCGCCGAGGAAGCAGAATCGCCCGAGGACCATGACACCACCCCGCGAGCCTCTGCTGCCGGCATGAACGCACATGCTCCCTTCTCGAGACGACGCATGTCTCGTGACGATACAGCCACCGACATGCACCAGGTGGCGGATACGGTCGACACAGTGCCGAAGCTGCGGTGGAGTGGAATGCAGCTTGCGCAAGAGGACAGGTTGAATAGCTTACCAGAGGAAGCTCATCTGGAAACACTGCGCCAGTCACGTCGCGCGAGAAAACCATTATACCGATTTCCCATTCACCACTCTACCGGCGACTCCTCTGACAGCAGCCATGGCTCGCATGCTGGAGGCGAGAAGGCGGCTTCGCTCGGCAGAAGACTATCACGAACCTATCAAGAACGGGTCAATGGCTTTCGTGAGAGCATGCAGAGGTACGCCTTGCCAGGCGTATCAAGTGGCCGCGTCAGGAGGTCGAGCACACCAAACCACGTGGAGATCACGGACGAAAGCACATGCATCGATCCCGCGCTGTTGTCATTGAAGCCTCCAACCTCGCCATCAAAACGCACTGCACGTCAGGGCGATGACAGGCCACGCAAACACCGACACTTCCTTCCACTGGGTGACCGAAAAGACACACCTGCCCCTGCCCCAACCACATACGGCCTTCCCGTACGACCCGCCACCTCCCGATTCATGCCGAACATTTGCACTGCACCAGGCGGCGATGCCGCAAGGAAAGCTGCGGCAATGCACAACAATCCGGGTCTTTCGCCAACGTCTTTACCCTCAGCATGGCTGCCTGAGTACGACGACATCCACGCCCGGCGGAGCCGCCTGGGCTCGCTGAGCAGTGCTGCGGACAGTGGAGCAGACTTGTCCAACTATACCGCTTCCATCCGCGACTCTGATGGGGACATTAACATGTCCTATCACACCTTTGCGGCTCCCTCACAACACGATTTCACCTTTGTGCTGCCGAACGAACTTGCCCTTGCAGTCCTCAAAAACCTCGACGCCAAAGACCTCATAAATGCTGAACAGGTCTCGCGGCGGTGGAAGTCATTGATCGAAGACCCGTCAGTCTGGCGAACCATCTTCTACCGCAGATACCAGCGACAGGTAATGACCAACCCTGCGCCGATTCAAGTGGGCGGAGTGGGTGTTGGAAGGCCCAATCGACCCGATCAAGCATGGCGCAAGATGTACAAGGCGAGGGTGGATCTGGAGAAGAATTGGCGAGCGGGGGCTACGGATGCTGGCAAGGCTGTTTATCTATCTGGTCACACCGACAGCGTCTACTGCCTGCAATTTGACGAGGACAAGATCATCACAGGCTCAAGAGATCGAACCATTCGTGTCTGGGATATCAACACGTATCAATGCCTCCGAGTCATTGGTCGGCCGAATGTGAAGCCAGCGCTGGGACCCAAAGTGCTCCGCACCGTGGATTATCCCTCCTTTCACATGGCCACTGCCAGCGTCAATGGTACGGCTTACGGCGAGGGAATCTTTTACCCCAACAACGAATGTCACGACGCCAGCATATTATGCTTGCAGTACGACGACGAAATCCTGGTCACTGGATCATCTGACAACACACTCCTGGTTTGGGACGTGAAAACATACGAAATCATCAAGCGGCTGAAGAGTCATACTGGAGGCGTACTCGACGTGGCTCTGGATGCGAAGCACATTGTCTCGTGCAGCAAGGACTCCAAAATCATTGTCTGGGATCGTGAAAATCTGGCGGAAAAGGGACAGCTCACGGGTCACAAAGGACCTGTGAATGCCGTTCAGCTGCGCGGCAATCTTCTTGTCAGCGCCAGTGGAGACGGCATTGCTCGGCTTTGGGACCTCAACCAGATGAAGCTTATCAAGGAGTTTCCCGCCAAAGAACGAGGCCTTGCAGCAGTGGAGTTCTCGGAAGACATGAAGTACGTCCTGGCAGGCGGCAATGACAACATCACCTACAAGTTCGAGACGGAGACGGGCCGGGAAGTCATGCAATTTTCTGGCCATACCCAGCTTGTCCGCTCGCTGTGGCTCGATAGCGCCAATGATCGCGTTGTTTCCGGCAGCTACGATCTCGACCTCCGTGTGTACGACTTTGTGACTGGTGAAGAGCTATGGCGTGGCGAAGAGTGGACTACTAGTTGGATGCTTGCAGCCAAGTCTGACTACCGTCGCATCGTCGCGACAAGTCAAGACGGCCGCATTCTCATCGTCGACTTCGGCATTCTGAAGGGTGCACCTACGTACCAGTCGCGTGATGGCATGCCAATTGACAATATCGAATTGCTGCGAGGGATTGAGCAGACGAACGAGATCCGCTTCCGGAACCCCTTTAAAAAGTCTTCCAAGACATTCCGGTAGTCGATGATTTTCATGCGGTTGGGGGTTGGGAACAGGGACTTCCTGGTCAGCTTGTGTTGGGGAGACTTTCTATGGGAGACATATGGAGTGCAGAATGTCAGGATTGGACGACATTCGCTTCTGATACCACAGTGAGCAGGACAATAGACAGTGTCGGGCTCGTTTTGGATAATTGAATAGCGTGGCGTATGAGACTGGGAATATACTACCCCGTGATCACTGTAATAGCGAACACGATTGCCATATATGGCCATGTATTTGGACACAAACTCAAGAGCGTAGTGTCGCACAGCAAAACAAGAAACACTTGAAAAT
The DNA here is from genome assembly GCF_000340215.1 of Pseudocercospora fijiensis CIRAD86. Classification (NCBI taxonomy): domain Eukaryota; kingdom Fungi; phylum Ascomycota; class Dothideomycetes; order Mycosphaerellales; family Mycosphaerellaceae; genus Pseudocercospora; species Pseudocercospora fijiensis. Next base: position 4,265,773 of record NW_006921532.1, read on the forward strand.
ATGCATCACGCGTGTACTGCATTGAGTTTGATCCTGCTCTCAGTCTCAGCCATGAATCTTTCAATAGTTAGTCGCTTAGATACGGGAACGACAATGACGCATCTCGATTGATCTCAGCCGCAATAATGGCACATGACGAAGGAGGGGATCAGCGGTGCACTACATACCAGCTTGCGTAGCATGCAGCGGAGGCTGAAAAGAGTAAAGGCATCGTTGACGAGTGGAAGCTTTTCAGCTCGCCACCCTCAGGAATGTTGTACAATCAATGTCCATTATTCTGGAAGGCAAGTCTGCTCGCAGCTCTCGCAGCTGTGTGTTGCTCTTACTTGCGAGCGACCGCACACCATGGTCTTCCGCAAGCTCACAACGCTGCTCTTCTTTGGTGCTGCTTTGAGCCAGTCTACGGCTACGGTTGAGAAATGCAGATGCGTCAGTGTGTCTGACCCAAATTGCGTCGCGAACGTTCGCTGACCAACTGGCTAGATTCCAGAGCAGCCATGCTGGCCAGCGGCGGCGGAATGGAAGGCATTCAATCGCTCCATCAACGGCAGACTACTTGTGAATGCACCTGTAGCAATCTCTTGCTACAAAGGTCCGCGTCAGGACGCTTCGGAATGTGCATTGATTACGAAGCATTATTCTAATAACAGTTTCCAGCAAAGTTTCCCAGTTGGATACTCGTATCCCCTTCAGCCCGATTGTCCACTAATACCGTTCGGCGAAGAAGCAGACGTTAGATGTGCACTCGGAGAAGCACCGGTATACACGGTGAATGCTTCAGAAATCGAACATGTGCAATCTGCTGTTGCTTGGGCCAAATCGGCCAACATTCGCCTCGTCATTCGAGACACGGGACATGACCTCCTGGGTAGATCTATGGGGTACGGCAGCCTTCAAGTCTGGATCAAATACCTGCGCAAAGGGATTGACTATCATGCCCAGTTCGATCGTGGTGTGAATCGGAAGGCTGCCACTTTGTGGAAGGGCTCGGCCTTCACCATTCGAGGCGGTTATACATGGGCCGACGTGTATACCGAAGCAGCAAAGCGGGATCTTCTCGTCGTCGGCGGTGGAACGCCATCTGTAGGCTGTATCGGAGGCTGGATGCAAGGAGGAGGTCACGGACCTGCCACACATGACTTTGGCTTGGGAGCAGACAATGTTTTGTCCGCAAAAGTCGTCCTTGCGAATGGCACTCTGGTCACAGCTTCATCTGTCGAGAACAAGGACTTATTCTTCGCAATTCGTGGAGGCGGGCCTGGTACTTATGGTGTCGTCATCGAGACAACAGTAAAAGCCTATCCCACTCAAAAGGTGTTTGCTCAGACGCTAGCGATTGCATCTCTGTCGGGAAATACCTCAAGCTTTCTGGACACTGTTGCTGACATCTACCAAGGATTTCCCGAATTGGCCAAATCAGGCTGGTCAGGCTATGGTCAGTGGACCACAGCTGCTGCCGTACCATTTGTGGCCAATTTTACCACTTCATACACTCACGCTTTTGCCAATTTCAGGCAACCACGAAAGGAAGCCGAAAGAGCTTTCGATTCGATAACCTCCAAACTGGTCGCGAAAAATGGATCAGATTTGTTCGTCTCCATATCGTATACCGAAACGCCTGACTACGCAGCATTCTATTCCAAATTCTCGGGGGTAGAACCTCCAGCAGGGACATACGGTGCAACATCTGGTCGTTTCCTGGATGAACAATCACTCCTCCTAGATCGAAGCGCTTTAATGAAGGCTCTGGAGACATTAGCTGGCACGTCCAAGCAGCAAACCACCAACGTAGTCGAAATGTTCGGCGCTCCCTACGGCCAGATCGGCATCGACGGAAAATCGCATCCATTGTCAGGCGTGAATCCTGCTTGGCGGGAAATGATTGTGCATCATATTGTCGCTCGCAGCTGGACGCAGAACACCGGCTCGGCTTCGATTCGGCGGATCCAGAACGACATCCTGTATGCCAAGGGAGGCGCATTGCAGGTACTGGCCCCAAAGACAGGTGGATACATGAATGAGAACAACAGACTCGATCCAGACTGGAAGCGGGATTTCTATGGGGCCCATTACGAGTCGTTGCTGGGGATTAAAAGACTCTATGATCCTGCTGATGTTTTCTTTTGTCCAACTTGTGTCGGGAGTGATCGATGGGAGGTGATGACAGAGAGCGGACAGCTGTGTAGAACTAGAGCTCACTAGCGTTGCACAGTTCAATCCCTACAGTATCTGTCGAGGTAATGTGCTATAGGTATGTCGTGTGACCATCCTGTTGTCTCAGGTCAACGGGATGGACCTTGCCGCCCTGCTTCTTCTCGTTTCTGTTGGCCACCCGTGTGTGCAAGCTAGCGGGTGTCGTCCTCGAGCCGTTGACGGACCGTTCGACTCCAAGTGCTTGGGACTTTTTATTAATGCACATTGCACAACATCGAGCACCAGCAAGATTGTACACTAGTCGCGGAGGAAGCGACGTGAGGTCAAAGTTTTGCGGCCAACCTGAACCTGAACCTGAACACCACCACCACGCGCCACTGCAACACCATGTCGCATCCACCGCTACTCGCTTCCTACAACTCTCCGACATCCACGCAGGTCTTCTCCCACGAACTCCCACCTCTTCCGCCTCGAGATGGCGACGTGGAGAAGAAGACGGCATACTTGGGAGAGCTCCGCGGGAATGCCGCCAAGTTGCAGGCTGAAGTCAATTCGTTCTTGACTCGGAAGATGGACGAAGACAAGGGCGGCGCAGAGGAGCGGAAGGGAGCGAAGAAGAAGGATGAAGAAAGAGAGGAAGAGATGTATGGAGAGGAGGATCCTGAACAGGATGGTTGAGAAACGGGCGAGGAAGGGGAACGGGTGATCAACACACACACACACACACACACACAAGCATCGAGCGAATGCCACATCTGATGAAGCGAAGACAGCAAGAATTGAGCTAAAGGGGTATTGGTATGAGTGCGAACACAAACTACGGCTCAGATGGTAGTTGTTCGTTTCATCGCTCTATCTTCAAAATTCTATGGAAGCTCAGGAACGGTGAAGGCTGTCAGGAGTGTCGATCACGGACCTAGAACCCAACCGCGATCATCAAGCCATATCCAACGCTGATGATGACTCCGTACGAAATTATGCTTGCTGGAATGCCGCGAGTCAAAAAATGCCTGACCTGAAGATATCGTTGCCCGGTTTGTGGATCCTCCATCATTATGGCAGCTGTTGAGAAATTCGTTAGCAGAGAAATGGTATAGACCATGCATGTCGAAGGACTTACTCATGTTCGGGAAGCCCGAAGTCGGGAGACCCATTGCGGCAGACGCCATGAGTACTGAAGCCATGACGAGGAGGTTGGGATGCGGCTCCGACATGCCAGCGCCAACTTCGCGCACAAGAGGGAGGATGATCAGCGCGGCAACCGTATGACTGATGAACGTCGCCACAACGGCAATGAGAGCTGCGAAGGCACAGGTAATGCCGTAAAGGGAAAGATGGGAGACTCCTTCCGAGATGGCGATTGCAACGGTCTTGAGCAGACCAGAGCTGTTCACAGCCTTACCAAGCGCCAACCCACCAGCGGCAAGGATGATGATAGTCCATAGGAAGTTATTAAAGTCTTCTTTTGTCAGAATTCCAGTACCAAAGAAGAGCACCATGGGAATGATCGCAACCACGCCCATGTCTCCAAAAACGCCTTCAAGCTGATGACTAACACACCACAGGATGATCGTGGCAATCGTGACAATAGAGATAAAGTACTGCACTCCAGTAAACTTGTCCTTCATTGGACGAATAGGCACGATGGTAGTGTTGCGGCCTGGTCGGAAGGTGACGAGTAGTAAGAGCCAAATTAGGAGGACGCTAATGATGCATACGGGCAACGCGATGAAGAACCAAGTACCCCAGCCTGGTTGTGGTTCCATATTCTCCAATGCGATCAAGTTTTGCGGTGAAGCGATGGGCGATGCGGCACCGCCAATGTTCGAGGCCAGCGCGATACCAAGAAGTAGAGCCTTGGTCATGTCGCTATCTGCCGGCAGGTTGCGCAAGATAGGCTGAAGGATGCTGAAGCACAAAACGGGCGCCGCGACATTGCTGATCCACATGCTGGCAAATGTTGCTACGCCCATACTCGTGAGGAGGACTGTGCGAGGCCTCGTGCCAGCCTTTGAGAGCACGAAAGTCGCCATCATCTTCGCGATGTTATATTTGCTCAAGGCCGCTGCAATTGTGAAGCCGCCTAGCAGCAGCATAATGACCGGAGTCCACATTGATGCAAACACATATCCTGCAGCCTCCTTGCTAGATAGTCGTCGATATGGCTTGTTGTCTTCCCGCACCACTTGCAAGATGACGCAAAGGAATGGCACCAGCAGCGAGGTGACGAACAGTGGTATAGCTTCCGTTGCCCACAACAAGCTGACAAAGACGGCCAAAGCCAAGCAATTCTGCTGCTCTGGCCTCTCCATGATAGGAATCACCAAGAGTACTGCAAAGATGGCGATAATGGCGCATAGTACCCAGAAAGTCCCCGTGACCAGGAACCTTGGGCATCTGTACTTGCCGATGGGTAGATTGACCTCTTTAGTAGCAGCTTCTTCTTCGTCTCCTTGCAGACGTGCTTTCTTGTGATCTGTGTCTGGCCCGAGCATAGTCTGTCGGATGCCTAGATTGGCCGCTTGTGCTTTACGTTCAATTCCAATCATCTCTCGCCAGACTGTATTACGCTCCCACACCACATGCTCTCTCAAATGAAGCCGGAGTTCCTGGCGAGCCGCCTCAACGTCACCCTTCGTAACGACGCTTGCATACGCTTCCTCGATCTTCTTCAGATACTCGTTGAGACGGTCCATGGTGCTCGGGAGGAATGGATATGCTGGCTTGACTTTTGCGTCGAGATAGGTGCGCTTGAGATTGCGGTCTAAGATCTTGTCGTACTTCTTGCAGACTTTACGGAAACCGGTCTCATTCAGCTGGATAAATGACCGTAGCTCGCAGACACTAACATATAAGTTCGTCGTCCTTTTCTTCAACGTAATGCCTTCATCGTATAGTGCCTGCAGAGCGTCGTCTCCGAAGTCGTTGAAAGCCATGCTTGGTCGCCGCAGAGCAAAGTCGGAGCCCTGCTCACCAGAGTCATGATCTTTTCCACGTGTCGAATAACGCCTTAGCTTTGTGGCCTTGTCAAGAGTTTGAGATCTGTCCAAGGTAGAAGTGCTCTTGGTGAGTGGAGCTTGCTCGTTGTCCTCGTCTTCGCTTTCGTCATCTTCCTCCTGGATCGCATCGCGTTCCGGCCTGCTGCTGCTCACTGTCGACGACTTCCTTCTCTTCCTGGGGAAACCGCGAAATATGCTCTGCTGCCTGGCTCTTGTCCACAGACTCTGCCTACGCTCTCCGCCCATGCCATCCGCCTCGTCTGCTGCATGTTCCTCATCGAATTCTTCTATATCGCGAAGGAGTGAGTCTACTTCGCCGAAGATCTCAAGCTCTTTCAGCTGGTAAAAAGTGCTGATTTTGTCCAACTCATCATCCAGCTTTCGGGAAAAGACCTTGTCCGGGTCGTCCAGAGAAGCATTCGCAAGCAACGGAGACGACTCGGGATCGGCTGGGCCTGAGGTAACTTGGCCATTCTGGTTGAGCTGCTTCTCGAGCTGGTATATGAGCTTTTTCAGGTTAGAGTAGGCGATGTAGTTGGAAGACCAGTCCGGCACAGCATTGAATTGAATGCTATGCGAAAACTTCATGTCGGCTTCGATGAGGTCGCAGAGCTTTCGCCGGCGACGTAGACTAGCCTCTGCAGCAGGAGAATGGAGGCGACTAGCAGCAGCAGCTCGATGCGCGAGCCGGACGGCTGGCGGTGGGAGTTCTTCGAGTTCGAGGCCCAGCGATTCTCCGTCTACGCCCGCAAGCTCAAGCTTATGCTGCCTGGTACTGCTGGTACGCGGGCTGCTACTGCGCCATCGCCATCCTCTCCCGTCCAGCTTGACTCCTGCTGTCGACGCTGAAGAGGCCAGCACTGCGGTTGCAACAGATCATCTGGCAGCGTGCCTCTCCCGTCGGCGTCGGCCTGATTGCGGTGTAGCTCACGTGTACACGAATGCGCATATTCCGTGGGTCGACCACGACCACCACACTGCTGTGCTGATTGGATGAGATCATGCCTCCACGTCGCCAGACCCTCCACGCAGGCTGCAGCCTTCCATCCCCAGGCACATTATCCCTGCCACTTCCACACCAGATCTCAAACCTGAGGCTGGCATGAAATTTCCCAAGAGTTTACAGTCCAACACCACACTATCTGATCAAGGCGATGCGCAGAATTGGGTAGGAAGAACCCGACTGGCCAACGATGGGCCTACAGACACCGCACTACTCGTAGGAAGATGCCTGTTGGCTGCTTACATATGTACTTGCGAGAATCCGACAATCATGACATCGCCAGAATAGCCGTCACATCGCTCGCATCGACAAGGTGTGCTTTGTTGTAAAAAGCGACGCCGCTTCTAACCCCAAGTTAGAAGTAGCTTATATGACTTTATCGTACAACATGCTTGATTTAAAGGCTCTCTCGACCCTTCCAGAGATCACTCCAGTTGAGGCTCAGGACGACATTCACACTGCCTTCAGCTTCCTGTCTGCTCGTCCGGGCATGACGAAGGCCATCCAAATGGCAAAGATCTTCAGCATTGGCATGGTGAGCATGAAGCTCTGTAACTACTACGGGATCGGCGCATGGACGGCACAGCAGGCGATCGATGTGGAAATCAGTTTCGTTTTCGCCGCCTCTTCTCCGGATCTTCCTCGTTCAAGGTGACTGCGGAGCTGTGGTGGCAAGAAGAAGTCTTTCATCATTGAAATGACACCATCTGTGGCGGCAAGTGAGAACCTTCAAAGCCAAATGTCGAGGCGAAAGGATTCCAATGGACTGTCTACTCGATACAGAACGATATCAGGCCGACGACCCTGCAGCTGCTTTTGAAGGAGGGTTGATGCTGCCGTCAAAAAGCTCTATTGGCACTGGGTTATCTGCCAATTTATTCTTCCACTGGGACGCGAGCTGGAAAGCTAACATGAGCTGTAATAGATGTCTTTAGGGCCTCCTGCCCGGAAAGGCGTAAGAAGCTAATATCCCCAGAGCACCTTCATTGCTGAGACTCTGCCTGAGCTCGTCCATGCCGGTGAGTTCCGTATCGATCATTAAGTAGACGCCATTCGTTGCTGACAACTCTGTCCAGATTTGATGGTAGCAGAGTCGCTGGTGTAGGGTGGTTGCTACCAAACGAAGCTTTTCGTGTCCTTGAGGACTCACTCTTGCACAAAGAGTATTATCAGCGGGTCTTGAGCTTCAGAAAAGGTGACTCGCGTTGACCGCATCACTTTTCAGGTGAAATTGAACAATCAGCTGAAGCTACCCGGCGCAGCCATGGAATAATCCTTGTTGAGGCCGCGATCAAAGCGCTGGGCTTAGAAGGAGACCGGTTCGAGGCTCCGGACAACCACGAAGATACTGTTCATTGAGTGAGTCGTGCGCAGGACGATATACAATGAACGCCTGCTGAATGTTCTTCGAGCGACGTACATGTGGACGCTAGCCACTGCTTTGTTTCCTCATAAGGTGTCGCTCCCGCAAACCTCGAGACGATCCATCCATGTCGCGCCGATTACGAACTTGCACAAACCAACGACAATAATGTGGTTGGTCCTGCCACTGCTCGCTGCAAAATCCGACCCGCATGTAATCCGCAAATCCGCACCAGATGTTTACTTTTCACCCGGCATTCGGCACTTCAAACATCGCTTGCCGAGCCCCCAGAAGAGGTTGAACCGTTGAAGGGCCACTATACGAAAATCTCTCGTGACAATCGCATGGCTGTGGGTATCGTGTGCTTCAAAATGCTCGTCTCGGCATATGAATATCCCATGGGGCCCGGAGAAACCCCGCCATGGTCATCACGCGGAGATGTTGAATCTTGTGAAGACGGCTGTTCAGCCTCACAGACCTGCGTCCGTCATTCCTTTTTGGGCATACCCTCGGCGTTCTATCTGACAGGCTTTAGACGGAAACGAGATTGAAAGACTCACCGCGGCTATGACTTTTTCTCGAAGTCCTCCAAGTGTTAGCGGAGCACCCGCGCTCCTGATGTCCTGCCTTCCTGCAACACGGCGGACTTATGCTGACGGCAATGCCCACGATTTGTGAGACAGCTTCAACATTCGAGAATTCAACATCCGCAAATCTGCACCTGCTGAAGTTGCATCGTCAGTGTCTTGGGATGCTTGCCATCCGCTTAGCGGTAACCCCAATTTCTTAGCATCCCCTTCGCGGGGTGAAGTGTGACTGACGAAACCCCGGATAACGAAGTCCTAGGTTAAGTCCGACGAACTGAAGTGGAGCAAGAATTGCTGTTAAATGCAGCGCACGGCTTAAATCTGATCGTTCCGTGCAATCAGATCACATCCTAGTTTTGCCGACGAACGCTCCGAGCGGACGAGTTTTTACAGGGGTCATTTGTGTTCCTTGCATCCACACCGCCCGCAGTGCTCCACATGTACCACGCAGCGCAATGTGGCCTTGCGCATGGACACTGGAGATTTCCACGCTGCACAGGCGCCGTCTTTGTCCGCGGTTGCATCGTCCAAGACCTGCTAGGGAAGTGGTAGAAATACTTATTATAAGATGTAGCCATTCCACCTAGGTAACCCTGAGCCCAGCGGCGTTGGCTTGGTGTCCCTCTCTCTCTCACCTTCTCAAGACTTCTTGTCGCCACCCAAGCTTGTCTTGTCTGAGCTTGTTCACACTTGAGTAGTCAAGATGTTGTTTAGTAAAAGAGATGACACTGCTCCAAAGGAGATTCTGAATTGGAGACTGTGGTATGGCGTTTTTGGTAAGACTATCACTTAAGCATGTCGGAATTGATGCTGACAACAACATGCAGTATTTGGATTGATGGGTGCCGCCCGTGGTGTTGATGAGGGTCTCGTAGGAACAACAGCTTCCTTAGCCAGCTTCAAGAAGACCTTTGGACTCAAAGACCCGCGTCTAACTGCCGCCGAGCAAGCAGATCGGCTTTCAAACATTACGTCTATGGTCCAACTCGGATCTGTTGGCGGTGCTCTGTTTGCTTTTTACATCACAGACAAGATTGGACGTCTCTGGGCGACAAGGCAATTGTGCGTGCTATGGCTTTTTGGTATCGCCATATACTTGGGAGCGGCGTCAAATGGCCATCTCGGAATGGTGTACGCGGGACGCTTTATCGCCGGACTGGGCATTGGTCAAACGACAGTCGTTGCGCCCTCATACCTCGCTGAGATCTCGCCAAAGTTTACTCGTGGGTTCTCTGTCTGCATGTTCTCTGGATCCGTATATCTTGGTATCATGCTTGGATACTTCTCTATCTGGGGCTCTCAGTTGCACATCAGCGCGGACACTCAGATGCAATGGGTGATTCCCAACCTGTTACATGTCTACTTTGCGGCTATCATCTTTGTGACTTCTTTCTTCGCGATTGAATCTCCACGTTGGCTGTGCAAGGTTGGCAAACAGGAAAAGGCAGCCACGAACTTGTCGACTCTCCGGAATCTGCCAATTGAACATTGGTACGTCCAATCAGAGCTGCTTGACATCAATGGTCAACTCGAGCGCGAGCGCGAAGCAACCCATGGCACGAAATGGTACGGCGTTATCAGAGAACTGATCGGATCTTCCGCAAATCGATATCGGCTTATGCTCTCCGTCATGAGCCAGCTTCTGGGACAATGGAGTGGCGCCAACTCTATCACAATCTACGCTCCGGAATATTTTGCGATGGTGGGACAGACAGGTCAGAACGAGAAGCTCTTCGCGACAGCCATCTTCGGCATCGTCAAGTTCGTATCATCATTGCTTTGTGCGATCTTCTTGATTGATTTCGTTGGCCGCAAGAGATCGTTGATGATCGGTATTACTTTGCAATTTATCGCAATGCTGTACATGGCTGGATTCCTCCTTGCGGATACAGACGTCGACGACGTTGATGGACAAAGCGGCAGCGAGAAGCGTGCTGCCACTGGAGCAATCGTTATGATCTATCTTTCTGGCTTCGGCTGGGCGATGGGCTGGAACAGCATCCAATACCTGATTAACTCGGAAATTTACCCTCTTCGACTTCGAGCTATAGGGGTAAGTAGCAGTACCTTGAGAGAACCTCAATGTCTGAGACATCTGCTGACCTTTGAGTTAGGGCTCGTTCGCCATGACCTTTCACTTCGTGAACCAGGTGAGTCTCGCAGGTCTAGATCGTAACTTGCATTTGAGATGGCTGCTGACATTAGGCACAGTATGGCAACAGCAAGGCTGTCCCTGAGATGTTCCTGTCGATGACATACGGCGGTACCATGATGTTCTTTGCCATCGTGACATTGCTTGGTCTTGCGTGGAGTTGGTTTTTCTTGCCCGAACTCGCAGGCAAGTCGCTCGAATCTATTGATGCTGTGTTCAATCTTCCATGGTATCTTATCGGAAGGAAGGGCAAGGAGCTCACGGCAGGCCTCGGCGGATTTGTCGAGAGCACTGGCCAAGAAAAGGCCGTCGTGGAGCAGGTTGAGCAGGCTGAGAGTGTGCACGCTGAGCGCAAAGTTTGAGGTAGAGCTCTTCTGAACGCTCATGCCGATAAGCAGATACGAAAATCGATGTGATTGTCATTGCCATTGCCATCGTTTCTGTGGTCCTGATGCGTCCTGACTTTCCTGAAACTATGACTTGAAGTGTGTGTGTTCGATGGTATGTCTACGGAAGAAACGAGAAGTCGCTAAATAGGGTGCCGCGTGTGTGCACGGACCTATAGGCACATGCCTCAGGATTCAACTCTATGATGTTCTATTGCACTGATTGTGTCCCTTGCATGTGAAGCTGCCGCTGCTCAACAGCATTTCAGGAAGCCTGCTGTTTCTCCCAGCACGTGCTCACGAATGAGGTTGCACATGACCTGAGGCTGGGATGTTTGCTGGAGGAGGTGGAGGTGGTATTCGTGTCTGAGTGCCAGCGGGGAAAGAAGCTTCAACCTCGAAGCAAGCTCAAGCTCCTCCGCAAACAGGAACACGCCCGTTGCCCGTAGTCATCATTCTCTACGGAGTCCATACAAACATCTAAGTGACCACTACAAGCCGTTCCCGTGGGCTCATCTAGCACAGTCCATATCCCAGTGTGCCCTCACACTCATCGTCGCCATTATGTCCGCTCCAGCAGCCAGCCGTCTCCTCTTCCGCAGCTCTATCCGCGCGGCATCAAGAACGTTTCAACAGCCATGTCGAATGCAAGCTCAATCGTATCAATGGCAACAATCTGTCCTTCGGGCAGCTTTCACTTCGCGATCCCGCCGATTCTCAATACACAGCAGAGCTCGTGCGGGCTTGATGCCAGATACCGAAGACCCTCAGCCACCCAAGCAAGCTCCGCCAGAGCACGTTGCGCAGCAACCAGCTGAGCTTAGCGACGATCAATATCATGAGCTGGCAGATGAATATATGGACGCTGTGCGTGAGAGAGCGGAACAACTGCAGGAAGGCCGAGAGGACGTCGAGGTGGAATATGCTGTAAGTGTCTACATCCAAAATCGACAACGAGGTCACCCCTTCTGCACACTATTGTCATTCTCCGATCGCCGGGGGCAGCGTGTTCGGACCCTCAGATGAAAGACCACTGACACAGTCTTAGGCGGGCGTCCTCAACATAGTCTTTCCACCCAATGGCACGTACGTAATCAATAAGCAACCACCGAACAAGCAGATATGGCTTTCGTCTCCAATCTCAGGTCCGAAGCGATATGACTGGGTGATATCAGGGGAGAGTATGCACCAGAAAGAGGGAGGCGGCACTGGGGAGTGGGTGTATCTGCGTGATGGGACGAGGCTCAGCGCACTGCTGAGTAAGGAGTTGGGAATATCGATGGATCATCACGAGGAAGAGCTCGAAGTCAGCAAAGATCCCACTGAATAAATTCTTGGAAAAATGACTGCACCGAGCGAGAGGGAGCGAGAGGCATACAGTTCCACTTCAGCCACGGGTCGGATGATTGCAGGATTATTCACACCGCTTTGGACTACTTCAATTGTAGCAGTACGAAACACTACTCCAGCTAGCTTTCATAGCAGAAGAGTCGCTGGTCGGCTCTCTTTCAAGCATGGCTCGAGGGGGTGCAGTAAGTGCTATGGCGAACTAGAAGTCAAACGTGCTCAATGCTCTGTCGATGTCTCTGCTCTGGGAGCATGGATAGATGTCCCAGACCATACAGAACAGCTCTGTTTGTATACATTCGGCAGCGATCTTCTCCCAACTCCCACATCAGCCAAAATCTTCATGGCCGCGGTCCTGATTCCCAGCTCTCGATGCTGGCGGTGGCTGGACGTGTCCCTGCACGTAGATAGAGCGTCTGAGCTCATAGCCTTTGTTGCCGAGCTGCGTGTGGATATCTCGATCCGAAGTGGATAACCAATGCGCATTACGGGTTCTCCAGCCACCAGTCGAGATCTACCCGTACCAACCTACTCGAACGTGTGCGACTCTTAGCTTGTATGTGAGCACGCAGCTTGTTGTTACGGGTTCGAGTGCTGCAACTTGGCTCAGAGGTCGGGTGGAAGCATTTGAGTGTATACGCTGGTGATCTTCACGCCGCTGCGACCAGTGGCTGCTGTGCAGGCTGCGGTGGTTTCGGCGGCTCAGGCTCTTTCGGCTTCGGCAAGTCGTCCACATCGAAAATGACTCTTATCTGCAGGCTGCAGCTCGGACAGACTGCAATCTCTTCGCCATCACGTAGGTCGTCGACGTTGATTTCGAAGCGATCGCCACACGGACATGGGTAGTGGTAGAGTTGAGTTGTCTCGTCGAAGGTCATGTCCTGCGGGAAGTTAGAGAATGTGCGGCCAGCAGTCCGCAGAGTATGACGTACCTCGATCTCGATCTCATCGTAGATATTTTCCTCAGCCATGCCGAAGCAGCTTCCGCGATGTAGAATGTGCGATTGTGAAGAGTGGTGGAAAAAGTAGCGGAAAGATGTGAGGGACGTCTCGGACCCTTGAACTCTCGCTTGTTCGGGCAGATCTTTTTAGCGCGGCATTGATTGGTCGTGTCAGTGTGTGGCCTTACAGTAGTAGGTATTTTGAAAGTCCCTCAAGCATTTCACTGACATCGCCGTTAGAAGCTCATTATGAGCCTACATCCCAGAATGCGCAATGAGCTATCCTCCCACAAGCCCCGCTGATGGCGAGAGACGGCCACCTGGCACGAATAAGCATCAGCTTCCAACTCCTTCTCCAACGCTATCGCCCATCAGCGAGCATGGCCATCAAAACAGCCGCGAGCCTTTCCCAGAAGTCTTCGATGCCTTGGATGGCCAACGCGATGTGCGACGCCTCGAACCGAATCCCAGCAGAGACCGCCGCAAGAGCAGCGAGGCAAGGACGCTAAAACTCAGTCCTGCTCAAATTCGTGATCTCACTACTTCTCCGGACTCGCTCCCCCTTCGGTCTCTTGTCGAGCCTTTGCCCGCCTTGGACGATCAGGACGCAGATGACGAATGGCATGATGCCGATGATGTCGGCTGGTCATCCCAGCCTGATAAGTTGCTTCCAGTGAATGGCCTTCCGAGCATCGCTGCAACTGCTGGTGGCCATCACAGGTCAGCTGCTCATGCGCGAGCCACAACGCCTCCTCCACCTGCCCATTGGAAACAGTCTTCTTCGAAGGCATCGAGGTCTAAGCTTACACTCGCGCCTCTCCGGACTGATGAGGCCGGTAACAAGCAAAATGGTGCCATAAAGCTCTCTCCCAGCTATGGCCTAGAGCCTTCGCCAATGCCACCAGTGTTGCCAATTCCGCCATCCTCTCTGCCGACATATCTGCAACTTGAACTGTCGTCTGACCGACCATCTGCACTCTACATTCATCGGTCGCCTGCAAATGATATCCCATACGAACCGTCCGCTGTAAAGTTTGAGCGCCTGAAGAACTTCTTACTGCTCCCATTCCACTTGGAGCATACTCTCATGTTCGGAACTTTGGCGTGTTTGGATGCCTGGCTCTATACTTTCACCATCCTGCCCCTCCGTTTTCTAAAGGCTGTCGTCATCTTTGCACAATGGTTTGGCCGCAACGCAACTAGAGAGTCAACGGATCTTGGTTCCTTCGTATACAATGGCCTAGGTCGACTATGGCGTCGCCGACAGTATCAGCAGCCTCCAGCTCCAGTGTCAATTCCGAGCTCCGTACCAAGCAGTCGACGAACATCCGCATCGGAAGGAGAACAGCCCAAACGGCGTGCTACCGAGTCGGCATCCGCCACTTCCGAGAAAGGCAATTGGCATACGGTGCCTCCTTCGCCGGCAAGGAAGCAGAGGAAGCCTTCTTCTGCTTTCAGACATCGACGTGTCCGATCGACGCCGTCCGTGCTGCTTCCGAATCACAAAGCCGATTTATTGCAAGGCCTCCTCATTGGTGCAGCATGCGTTGTCTTGATGTCGTTCGATGCTAGCCGTATGTACCATTCCATTAGAGGCCAGTCAGCTATGAAGCTCTACGTCATCTATAACGTGCTGGAGGTTTTCGATCGTCTGCTTTCAGCTCTGGGCCAGGATATTTTGGAATGCCTCTTTTCAAAAGAGACCCTGGAGCGCGACACTGATGGACGCAGCAAAGTCAAGCGACCACTCGGCATGTTCCTTCTCGCACTTGTGTACACGATTGGTCACTCCACTGTACTTTTCTACCAGGTCGTGACCTTGAACGTCGCAGTCAACTCTTACTCAAACGCTCTCTTGACTCTCCTTATGAGCAATCAGTTCGTGGAGATCAAGAGTGCCGTGTTCAAGAAGTTTGAGAAAGAGAACCTGTTCCAAATGACCTGCGCTGATGTGGTAGAGCGCTTCCAGCTTCTACTCATGCTGTTGATCATTGCCTTGCGCAACATCGTCGAGGTTGGTGGCCTAAGCATTAGTCTTACTAGTGCTTTCGTCGATACTACTGCACCAATCGAAAGCATGGGGGGTAACAGTACCGGCGTTCCTTCGGTATCAGGCTTTGTCATACCGAAAGCCTTTACACTGCTTCCGAAATGGACTGGGGAGGTTTTGGGCCCTTTCTTGATCGTGCTGGGTAGTGAAGCTCTGGTCGACTGGTGCAAGCACGCATACATCACCAAGTTCAACAACGTCAAGCCAAAAATATACGGTCGCTTCTTGGACGTCATGGCGAAAGACTACTACTCTCATGCATTCGCTGACCAGAATCTAACCAAGAGACTCGGCTTGCCTGTGATACCGCTCAGCTGCCTGTTCATCCGGGCAGTCGTACAGACATATCATATGTTCTTAGCCATCCACATGCCTCCTCCGATACCTTCGGCCGCAACCTCTATATCTGTAGACTCGGAAGCGGCGTCCTCATCCGCGACTATGGCGGCATTCGCTCACTTCGACCAAGTCTTGCGCCGTGCTCTCGGCAGATCTTCCTTTGGTGCTGGTAATGACTCAAACGGCTCATTCGGATGGTGGACCTTTGACGATTCCATCGCACTTGCTACCATGCTCATCTTCTTCCTAGCCTCATATCTGATACTTTTGGCTTTCAAGCTTTTACTCGGCATGGGACTTCTGTCATATGCACGTAACATCTACAAAGATATGAAGGAACGTGAAAGGCAGAGTGTTGATAATCAGGGTCGCCGAGTTGGAGGCTGGGGGACTGTTGAGGTAAATGAGGACAAGCGTCGTTGGATTTATGAAGACGACCCGGATGCTTTAAGTAATTTGAGGGAGAAGGAGGCCAGAGGTCGGCAAAAGGCTGAGAAAGGCGAGATGAAGCTAGACAACGTGGACCGGTACACCATGGTCGCCAAACGCATATGGTGAATGACTTCATAATCACGAGAGAAATGCTATACGGAACGAAACGAAGTGTTTGAGTGTGAATGGCATTGGAGCGATGTTGCCAACCACGATTTTGCCTCAATCATGCATGCAGTGTGCGGTCATTAAGATAAGCACAAGAAGGCCCAAAGACAGACCGCAAACGGGGTAGTCTACACTAAAGGCCTAACCATTGTCTCGAAGGGAAGGTTCAGGTCAGTCAGAAAAGAAGTTGTTACATCTTCAATTGCAACCACGCTAGTATTGCCAATGCCGCAAGCAACCCTGAAGTCGCCAAAGGCAGCACTCTTCTGAGCTATCAGCATTTGGTAATCTTGCAGTGCACAGCTTCGACCTGGTCCCTTTTGACAATGCGCAACTGGGTACACTGCCTCATTCAGCTTCAATCGTATGAATGTCCCACTCTTCTCGGCAGAAGGGCCGCAATTCAGACTGTGCCTCGCATGGTGACAAAATTGCTTGACCGGGGAAAGTCCTGTTCTTTGAAATGCTTGTCGCAGATAGGTGCTGGTCATCATCGAAAATGCCAATAGCAGCAGCAAGCTGACTGACTTGACCATCGTTCGTGAAAGTCGCGATCAATTTATTGGGCAGGAACGATGCTGATCCTTAATTAAACTACTAATTAAACTGTTAGTTAAACTATTAACTAAACTATTAATTAAACTACTAATTAAATTTTAAATTAAACTATTACTAGTAATCGAACTACTAGTCGAACTACTAATTAAACTATTAGTTAAACTATTAATCGAACTATTAGTCGAACTATTAATCGAACTATTAATCGAACTATTAATCGACTTACTAATTAACCTACTAATCGACCTATTCCTATTTAGAAGTTAGTAATTTAGTATTATATACTTTAAACTATATAATTTATCGAGGGACTAGCTACTAACAAAATAGTACTAATTATAATATTCTCTAGAATTAGTAACGTATTCTTAGAACCTTATAAATAGCTATATTATATATAATATAAAGATGCTTAGGCCTAAAAATTAAAATTATAGAATCTAAGAGCCTTTAGCTATCGAGGTTTGCTAGCTAGAAGCCTCGGTGATCGAGATATATATACGATTAGTAATCAAAACAAATACATTGCAAGCTGCCAGTCGTGGAACGCGACAGTGGTCCACAACACTTCCCAGTTATTGTTGCTGTTTCAAGCGGAGCCGGTTCCGGTTCCACTGCATCGTCGCTACAGAACGGGAGACTCGTGGTCGCCTCATGCTCTTCGACGCCATTATCCAGACATTTCCCGCCTCATACCGCGTGCTGCAGGACTGCATAGGCGACATCTCACTGCGCGCACTGCAGATTGTATTTCTTCCTGTAGGTCCAGTCAACATGCTTCCTCCTCACCTGCGACGCGGCCCGAACAGACCACACTTGCGACGACCAGCTCCTCCATTGCAAGCCTCTGAACAGAGTGCAGAATCCACTGAGCCTTCCCTCGAGCCACATTTCCCACGAACGCCACAAGATGTCTCTGCAGTCCTGGACACACTGCGACAGGCCTCTGCCGGCCGGTTGACCGACGAGCTGCTCAAGCCCATCTTGTTCCATGCAGACTACGATTGCGTGCATTTTGCAGTCACATCGACCAAGCAAAGCAGCAGACATAGTAGCGGCCCAACCACCCTCCCAGAGCCGTACATTGAAACTGATGCACTTATGTGGTTGGGAGATTTTGATGTCCTGAACGACGACGGCAGTCTTCAGAGCTTCAATGGTCGAATACGCAGCATACAGATCGAGGCTATCGGTCGAGATCAAGGCTGGGTTGGCAACCGAGACGGCGGAGCGTGGAGCTGGTTTGAGCTAGGCAAGACGCAAGCAGACAGCGGACAGCAGGAACGAAAAGGCTGGAAGTGGAACATGATAGGCAACATGAAGTGGCAACATCACAATACCACTCACCACATGGACGAGGAGCTTTCTGAGACCGATCACGATCTGAGCGCATGGCTGAGCACATTGCGCAACGGCGATCGTTTGTCCCTGATCCCTATGGCGAGATTCAGCTCCTGGTCTTGCAATGTGTCGAAAGGCAAGATCGACATTGAGATTGAAGTCTGGCGATAGACCGCTGTAGAGGCCTTTGCGATTCTCAGAGTTGCAGAATGTGCCTTGTCTTTAATATTGCGCATTGCAAGGCTCGAATCTGATCGCACGATGCTTCCTGAACCTCTGGGCAGCCGTACTCGCAGCTTGGAACCAGCTAATTGTCTGGAACTCCCTCCGATCTTGGATGACCTGTGGAAGGAGCATGGGGTTCTCTGGAAGTTCATTAAACTTGAAGCTCATGTCTCCGTCCGAGCTTAGCCATGCTCCATTACGGTCAATGTCACCTCCCTTACCAGCCACCATTTACCATCGACCTTTGTTTTCTCAAAGAAAGACCGATACGCTCGACCTCTCCATTTCCAAAGGGACGCCAGGGCCGCCGGTTGATGCCGAATCGAGATAAAGCTCTGCTTTGTCGTATTTCGCATAAACATTGACAGAAATGTTCGAAATCCAAATTTTGAAGTTTTTGTACCTCGCCGTAAACGTCGCGAACTCCTTCAGCATGTCTGCCTAGCTGCTGACTCATCCTCGAATTCCGGTCGACAGGTTCAAGTGGAATTCTTCCGCATACATGTAGCTCGTCCAAGGATCTAGATCAGGATTGATTTGATGAAAATTGATGGCTTTCATCGAGCGGAGCATAACAGCTCTCAGTTCTCCGGCTATCTCCTCTCCAACTTTCTGCTCTGAGGACTCTTCATGGAACTGGTCGATATTAATGCTACCTGAGTTCGTCGAGCTTGCACGATACCAATGCTGGCTGAGAAGCAGTATTGATCCGCTGACTGCTTTGGACGAATTCCCTATGCGAGTATGTCGAGCATAGACTGTCTTTCCGGACTCGCTCAGGTCGCGATTCCACGCATCCTCCTGCTGCCAGTACGGATCCTTAGGAGCGATATCTTTTGCAAGCTCATCGTATAGAGATCTAGAGACGCAAATGGAGTAGATTACCGATGTCTTAGTACCAATCTAGGAAAATTATTGAGCGGAGCATATTTGCAGCAAGCCGGCCATCGCTCGATGTTCGGGTGACGGAGGATCATTGGAACTATATGACGAGAGATTGAAGTATTATTCTGCTCGTACCAAAACCCTCATGCTTGCTGTCTAAGCTAACGAAGCGGCATACAGCATTAGCAAATGCTCGAGGCCAGCTAGCGACGAGTGGTCGAGTCTCATTGCCGATGCAAGCAAGCGGCATATATCTCAAGCAAGACTCCACCAAAATCCATACGGCTGCGCGGCAGTACTAGCAAAGACGGACAATTGAAGTCAACACTTTCGTTCGGTGAAGATACGGTCTAAGGATACTAATTGCCCTTCTGGCATTTCAGGCTACGTACTCAACCTTGTCAACGAATCTGCGAACATTAGCATGACGTTTGACAGGAGGTGCGATGCGACCAGGACATAATGCGAAAGAGGCCTTCCACATGTTATAGTCTGAGAACACCCTTCAGCTTCAACTGCATGTGAGAGAGTGAAAGTGAGGGACGTCCTAACTTGCAAGGCGCTTTGACGCATGTGACAAACTCTAATCACTAGCGCCGTTTCGAGACCCACGCTGAACTACTTAAGAACTCGCTTTCCAACCTAATAATTCGACCTTTCAACACCCCGGCACACCAGACGTTGAGATAGTAGCCATCCTCGAACACGCGGAAGCTACATTGCTCCATTGATCAACAACCCTCGAAACCTTTCGTTCACACCAAACTCCTACGAGTCACATCCGCCGCAATGCTGTCTGCGAAGGCTCTCGCTTTCGCCGCTACGGCTGCTCTCGCTCTCATTAAGCCAACCGCAGCCTGGCAGGCTACCATCTACAACAACCTCGACTGTGGCTACGACGGAGCGAAGGGCGGCTACTTCACGTACAGTGGCTCTGGTCAAAGCCCATGGTAAGGAAACAATGCGCGCGAGGCATCCCAATTTGCAATATGCTTGCTGATCATCTGTTTTATTATCAGCATCAACGTGGGCAACAACACCAGTAGCGACGTCGACTGCTACCTGTCTTACGCCAGCGCCGGTGGCCTGCTCTGCGGTGATAGTACACCAACTACGGTGGACACCTTCGCCGTCTGGCTTGTCCAGTTCGCTGCGGGTCACGAGGTTGCCATCTCAACCCCAGAGGGTGAGCGATATCCTTATCGATCGTACAGTCCGAGATAGAGCCTAGCTAACACAAAACAGGCACTGAGTGCACCTACTGCTTCACTTCTGGCGCCTTCGATTGCGTCACGGGTGAAACCAGCAACTGCGTCGTTACGTCTGCTACTTGCCAGCCGCTTGCCGTTGTTGCGTGGAACAAGTTCAACTCACTCACCCTGAGCTGCCGTGATGTGTGAGTACTTTCGTCTGCATGAGATTGAGATGATTCAAGGAACCAACTAACGCGCACCCGCAGCTAGATCTTAGCTAGTATGGGCTGAGATACGAAGACACCCGCACCTTATGCCACTGTCGAAGAACTCGACATCCGAGACCAACTACCAACGCGAATGACGAAGCGCATTTCAGCGAGCATGATTTACGTTACTACGAGAGACGATTGACGAGCCTTGAGTAAAGGCTTGCAGAGAAGATGACTGCATGAGCCATGATTTGAGATGAAAGCGATTAGAATACCATAACTACTAGAGTTCTGCTGCTGCCTTTTACGGCGTCGGTGGCGCTTCTGAAGGAGGGTATATACATGAAACGAATATTAGTTGGTCTCGATACAATCTTTTACAACATCTCGTCTGGGTCTTGCGTAAGGTTCTGACACTGGTAGAACTGAGGCGCTGCAAGTCGTTGCCTCTTGTATCGCCCCTGATTCTTCGTTATCTAATACAGCCAACTCCTTCCTTCATCCCAGTCTAGCACCCCAAACCCCTCGATCATGTCAGCAGGTGGCTTTAGCAATAATAAAGCAGCTCGTTTAGCAGTTTTCAAGTCAGTCTTAATAAAGGTGTCGTGCAGGTCTGTTGGTCTGTCTTGCCTGGTCGCTGACATCCCCGAACCCTGCCCAAAAGCCAGAGCCTCGGCCCAAACAAAGTAGTACGGAGGACCTATTGGCGAGCAGCGCCTAAGGCGATGAATAGCAACTAATGACCTCACATAAAACATGTCTTTCACGCGACGGCACATTGATCTTGCTGTTTCTCCATCACCCTCCTCGAAATGTCAACAATAGACGATCTCTACCCGATCCCCTGCGCATTCTGTAATATCTCAAAGACTTACCCTGCCTCACCGAACTCCGACGTCCCATCAAATCCAGAACCGGAAAAGATCGAGCCACAATGCCATCTCATCCTCTCTACCCCTTTGGTTCTTGCCTTCCTGGATATAATGCCCATAGCGCCAGGCCACATCCTCCTCACGACGCGCAAACACTACACGAAACTGAGCGATCTACAATCCAGGACGCCAAGTTCCGCAACCTGGAATGCGAAACGTGAAGCTTCTGAGGCAAGAGATGCGGCGCGAGCATTGGGAGAATGGCTTCCCATTGTAAGCAGGGCTTTGTGCAGTGTGACGGGTATTGAGGATTGGAATGTTGTACAAAACAATGGCGAAAGAGCGGCGCAAGTGGTGCCGCATATACACTTCCATCTGATACCAAGATACCAAGAAGGGAGGGAAGAGACGCAGAGGAACGGAAGGTCGGATTGGGGTGCCTTGAAGAGTTGGAAAATGTTTGGACGTGGGAGTAGGGAGGATCTGGATGATGATGAGGGCAAGGAAATGGCAAGGAGGTTGAGGGAAGCCATTAAGAAGGAGGTGGAGGGGGAAGAGGTTCTTCGAGGTGGGAAAAGCAAGCTATGATACAAGTTTATGACTGTGTGGTATATCAAGCGGGCGAGAGATGGAGACATGTTCGTTGGTCACCGAGTACGACCAAGCGTCATTGTTGGTATTGTCGAAGCATCACGCATGCTCTTAAACATCTGCGAGCTCGTCAGTCCGCCTCGACAACGGACTCATCCCAGGTCTCGAGGACGATTGACTTCATTGAGCGAAGCTCGCCCTCTGTAGAAGAGGGGTGTAGCGTCAATCAGCCAACGGCAAAGGACTCAAATCAGTCCAGCGATTGCGGTATCAACGAACAGCATAGACCGGAAATATTGATGCCCTCCATATCGAATGCTGCGCACTGATTCTAGCATGTGCACACCAGTCTGCGCGCAGCTACTGTCCAATTCGACCATCTTTGCTGATGTCGACGCACGAATTAAGAACCTCAACGGCACTCAGCAACTCTCTTCATAGAAAGGACTGGCTGAGGCCGTACATGACTGAATCTAAGAAGTCGCGTTCCTGATGGCTATCACGCATTGATTGACGCTGAGCAGTTGGATATAATTTGCTCTGTCCATCGAAAGAGATCTGAGAAGACTCATGGCATCGAGATTGGAGATCTTGGAAGGGCAATATTCTGAAAAGACCAAAGTCATTGGCCAGCAAAGCATCGTTCGAATGGCGCAGAGGGTCGAGTCCCACCATTCTTTGGTGATCTCCTCGATCGTTTGATAGTGCTATGCTATGCTTTTGTGCTGTCTTCACCAACACTGTAAGCCTTTGCAACTCCACTTCTTCCCTCCTCCATCGCTGCTCCTCGAATCTTGCCGTCATCGTCTCTCTCGTAGGCAATCTCAAAGTCGCTACCAAGACCTTTCCACGTACGCTTTGATCGCAGAAACTCGGCAGCCGGCGATACTTGACCGTTAATTGCCGCAAGATCTCCTTTTGCTCTTTGTACCAGCGCCGAGCTGGGTGGCGCTTGCTGTGATGATCCATTACTTTGAGCACCCACAGCAGCCGGGCGCTTGTTGAGTCGACCCATTGGTCGGCTGTGGCTGACATATCGTCCCGTGCGAAAATCAAACTCAGGCGGCTCGTCGTCAGATGGCATCTCGTCCCAGTCACCTGTGGCCGAAGCAACCTCTTCCATAGACTCGCCGGTCTTATCGCCGTTGATCACGGCGTTGCGGATTTCCTGCACCTTTTTGTGCTTGTTCAAAAGTTGAGAAAAGTCTCCAATCCATTCGCCATTCCAAGTGCGGTTTTCATCGCCCATCAGAGCAAGCTCGAGCTCGAAAGGAGTTATGATGGGTCGATAGAATTCTTTGCTCTCGATCAGACTACTCTCCCAGCACCCGATAACGATCCAGCCACCTATCTCACTGAAGTTTGCGATTTTCGCAGCATTGACTTTGCCTACCACGAAGACGTACGCTTTTTTCCCGGCTTTGGCGATTAAATCCTGGCAATGCTGAAGTGCTTCCATGTAGTTGGAGACTGACAAGGTATTGATGAGGATACCAAAGATGGACACGCTTGCAAGGCGAGTGGTGAGGGCGTAGCGCCGTCGCAGCATTTGATATGCAATTGCTTCTGCAGAGCTCCCTGACTCAGGCGAGAAGATGTGCATGGCCTTGATTCGAGAGGAGAGGATGAGCAATAGTGTAGTCGGTGGGGTGGAGACGTGAAAGATGGAATAATCTTTCAGTAAGGCTGGATCGGTGTGCACTTCGGACGGTATTGTCCTGTTCGGAAGCAATGAGGACGGGTCTCGAACGATGTCTGTCTTGAAGACATTGCTGTAGCCTTCGTGTGTCAAGCTTGCGTGCAAGGACGGGAGGTGGTGACTATAAGGGATATCAGCCATGAGCACGATTTTCTCGTC
Organism: Pseudocercospora fijiensis CIRAD86; assembly: GCF_000340215.1. Taxonomy (NCBI): domain Eukaryota; kingdom Fungi; phylum Ascomycota; class Dothideomycetes; order Mycosphaerellales; family Mycosphaerellaceae; genus Pseudocercospora; species Pseudocercospora fijiensis. The sequence continues at coordinate 4,289,429 of NW_006921532.1, forward strand.
CTTGGCCGGGTAGGTATTTCGGAAGCTTGATAACACAGCATTGAGGTCGAGGGGATTCGCCGTATAGACGTATATGACAGGTAAACGCGCGGTCGGCGACAAACATGAGCGGCCATAATGGACAACGACGTCAGCATCAACGTGTTCGGCGGCCACTTCATCCACACAACAGGCTCCGTAAGAGGTGTCGGCCAAGATACATAGCCTCTCGTCGACTTCTTCTTCTTCGATGCCGATTGAGGTATTCTCGTCTTCCAATGTGGCGCCGTGTACTTTGACAGACAAGTGCTCGACAGTCGCCTGCTGATCAAGTTTCTTCGTCCCCTTCGTCTCCGCTCTGGCTCTGGCTAAGCCGTCCTTGATTCGGTCGAAGACTCTGGGGGCATCAACGAGCATGTCATCGGGAAATTGCAAGGCGATTCTCTTCCAATTGCCATGTCGAATTTCTGAGATGGTCCGCTTTATCTCGTACTGCACGTAAAGCCGTTCTTCTGAAAGTCTTTCGTGGCTGGCTTGTATTGTGGCAGGAGTTGATTCATTCAAGATATGCTCGGCCGGAGTGGATAGTATGGGAGCGCTTTGTGTAGACATTTTTCTTGCACCCCGACAATGCAGTCGCATGTGACGTTCTCCCCAAATTTTATCGATGCCACTACTTAGGCCCAGTGTCTTAAGTCATGGGTCAGCTAGCTCGCGGCGTGGCGGCGTCTGTCGATCTCGCAATCTGACACTCGGTAGACGTCACGGCTCGAAGCTCAGACGACTGGTGTCAAGCATGTGCCTGGCAGACCTGCGTGGTGGTGACTACACTACAGCATTTGCATGTGGTTGATTGCGCGCAGACGGGAGATGGGAGATGTGAGATGTGAGATGCGAGATGAAATGAGAGTGCAGTCGTTTGCCGAGCGTGCCGTGCCGTGCCGTGCCGCCCACGTCTTCTGCGCCGCTGCGCGCAAGAAGAATGCTTGGCGTCAGCGGCGGGCAGGCATTGATTGGCGAGCAGGAAATGCATGGGCGAAACGTTCGCGCACTAGTCAGGAACCTGGCGTGAAAGGGTGAAACTGTGAAACATACAAGAACCGCTCCTTCCTTCACTGCAGCGCGCACGCTTCTGAGTGCAACGGGCATGGCATGGGCCTTGCCGCGCGCGACCGACCATCGCAACCGCAACCGCAAGTGCTTCACCCAAGCAATGCTCCGAACGCGACAATAGGCGCGTTGGCGTGCATTGTCTTGTCGTACAGGTGAAGTGCACTGCAGCGTCTTTGTGCGACCTCCTGCTTCTTTGCCATGCCATAGAGGCCTTCAAAGCACCGCCCGCCGCTGACCTTCACTCATTGTCGCCGCCTTTGTCCCTCCTTCATTGTCGCCGCGAGACAACGAGCCCGGCCAGATCACGTCGCAAGCCCACATTCCAACCAGCCGCACGAACATCTGAATTCGACAAAACCACGCTCATTACGCCACACTCTCTACCTTGCAACGCCTTCACCATTACATCTCGAGAAGCGTCTGCCGGTCAGACCTTCCAAATTGAAGCCGCAGTCAATCGTCAATCATTCACTGTGCACGCCCATCTGCACTATTCAAGTCACCACTGACCGCTCTGCCGGCAGAGCGGACGACATACGAACACTTTCCCACCATACATACATCATCGGCCCAACATGGGCTGCCTCAGCGACCGAGAGAAGGGACCGAAGGAGGAATCGCAGAAATGGGACTTCATCACACTGTCCGATTTTCGGTGCACCTCGGCCTGGACCGTCGTCGCATACATCTGGTTGTGGGTATTGGCACTCGTCGGTATCGCAGTCTACGTCGTCGACACCTTCACTGCAGTCAACTTGCTCGCCTTTGACCAATGGAGCTCGAGCGTCAAACCGGCACTCGACTTGAAGTACAGCAAATGGATCTTCTCCGTCTGTATCTTACTCTCCTGGGCATTGTGTATCTACGAATGGATACGAGCCATCCGCGTCATCCGCCGCGGAGGTGTCGCTCAAAGCTTCTTGGATCCACTAGCAGTCGACATCCAAAGTATGAGGCCTCGAGGCTTCAAACGCTTTCTGGTCTTCACTGCACTCACCAAGAGTCGGAAGGGTGCCGACTACGTAGCCCTCTTTGTATACTTTTCCTTCAAAACCGCCCTTCGCGTCATCATTTGCGAAGGCCCTCGTCAAGGTGTCAATGCCATGACCCTCTACGCCGTTCTGCAGGCCGATCTCATCCCGGGCAAAGACCAGACCGACCACAACAACTTCGACCAATTTTGGATCAACATTGGAGCGCTCGCCAACCAGAACACCCAACAGGCTGTCATCTACTTTTCCATGTTGTTCACTTTGGTCATTTGGGTGTTCAGCGCACTATCGCTCATCGTCTCTTGCGTGCTTTATTTGTGCTTTTTGTGGCACTACATTCCGCAGCAAGATGGATCTCTCAGCACCTATTGCAGGCGCAAGGTCGATAAACGCTTGGCGAGAGTGGTGGCGCACAAAGTACAAGCAGCTATAGAGGAAGAAGAACGCGAGAGGCGAAAAGCAGAAGAGAAGGCGGAACGCAAAGCAGCGAAGACGGGAGAATTGCCACCGCCGGCGCAGATACAGATCGGAATCAAGAAGCAGCCAACATTGCCAAACCTGGGTTCGCCAGAGACCGGCAAGGATGATAAGTTGCCAGAATTCACTCTTAGACGACAAGAGACGGATATGAGTGTATCAACGCTGCCGCCATACGAGAGCAGACCTCCTACCCGAGTGCAGGCTGATCGTTTGACGAGGCAGCCAACCCTGCCAGATCTGGGCATGGAAAGCAGGCCTGGTCTGGCGAGGACCAATACTGGAACTTCAACCTGGTCCAACGCACCCAGCTATCACACCAACGCGCCTCTTCTGGAACATGCGGGCTTGCCCGGTCAAAGTGAGCCACTTCCTACGATACCAGGATCGGCTCATTCATCCTTCCAGCAGCCATGGCATGAGCGCTCTGCTTCGCAAAGCACCCAAGGGTCGATAATGGACGGCTCGATGCGTGCCCAATTCGCGCCTGCTCCGCGTATGCAAACTCCAATGTCTGCCAGACCTTTTACGCCAACCGGGATGGGTCCAGGGCCTGGCTACGGTCGACCACCACCAGTTGCGAGAGGACCCACGCCAATGCGATCAAACACCCCCTTGAGCTATGATCAAGAGCCGCGATCAGCTGCCAGCGCTCCGCCAACCGATGGCTTTGGCAGATCGTTTACTGCGCCAATTAGGGCCAATACTGCAGACGGATTTCGTCCCGGACCAGGCCCAGAGAGAACTTTTGGTAGTCTCCATAGCCAGCAATCTTTCAGCCGACCTATGCCACGACCGCAAGGGCCGCATGGGTCTTCAAGTAGTCTGCCAAGAGCCTACACACCCAACAGCAGCGGTGAATTACCGCCTCGGCTCGCACATCAAGATAGCTACGAGATGATACCTCAACCAAACCACAGCATCCCGCCAGCTCAACCATTTGCGCCTTCCCGCACACCAGGGCCGTCGCAAACACCTGCACCTCCCAGCGCGGGTGGTTATCTGCCGTTCAATCCTTCGGTGCTTGCGCCTGTGGCAGCACCAGAGAGCCCGAGACTGCAGGAAGGACCGCGCCGCAACATCACATTGGCCGCAGGGCCTCCGGTTACAGAAGGCAGTTATTTCGGTGATGTACGCCAGGTACCGCCAAGAAGTGCGACAGCACCACTTGAGCCGCACAGAGTTGAAACAGCTCGAGTCTCGGTAAACGATGTGCTGGACGATTACGGCTCATCAACGCCTGATGAAGGCATCCATCGTCCTTGTCAACCATCAAACCCTGTGCAGCAGCGCAGCGCTACAGCTGGACCGACGCCAAGAGGTCCGCACGACTGGCGACAATTCTCATAGAGCGAGAACCGCCAATGTGTTGATGAGTTGGTGCCGCTTTTGGCAGTGATTCGAGAAAGAAGCGTTTTGTGACTGTGCAAAAATACATAGCGACGACGTGATGATGGATACGAGCCTTGCGAACTTTGAGCTTGAGGCGCTGAATTGTATAATCAATCGCGCACATATTAGATACCCTTGCTACGCTACGCCTGAGCAGAGCGTTTTACATACAACTCAACAATGAGAAAGCTATGATGTTTCATCCGCCTTGATGGCGCCAGATTCCACTCCGCTGGTTCTCAGGTCGCCTTGGCCGAACGCTGAAGTCAAGTTTTATGAACCTGCAGCAACACAAGATCTGTCTCCAAGCGCGACCACCAGGAATCGAAAAGGGGCCACATGCCTACAGATCACGCCAGTAAGATTGAGCACTAGCTTAACGCTTCTTACCTGTCACTGGCGCGCTCATTCACTGGGTCGTTGCGAAATGCTTGCTTGGTCATTGATACAGCTTTGTTCACTTTGCTTCCTACATATTAAGCTCCGTCGTCCTAACACTCAGAGCCTCGAGTCTCTCTAGAAGCACCACCCAGCAAACTCAGGGTCAGCACCCAGCGAACCGCGGCCTACCTGACCAAACTACTCGACATGGACGTCGACGAGAATCAGAAGACCGACCGCCAGTGGAATGCTGAACGTAAAAAGAAAGACGCAGCAGCGATCCAAGCCATAGTTGACGGAATTGTTGCTCGATCCACGAGCAGCGCTCCCGATCGCCCTACAAATTCGAATCAGACTGCTAGAGCCGTTTCTGCAGAGCGCAAAGCCTTCGCAAAGCCCAATACCACGGCTCCTGTCAGCGGCGCCGGATCACAGCAGCGCTCCATGCACAGCGGATCTACTAGACTTCGTACACCGGCTGCAATTATGATTGAGAAGTCTGTGACGCAGGATGCCCAAGAAGAGCCAGTTGTAGAAGACGACGGAAATCAAGCCACCCGTTCTGCAGTTCCAGATCACTCGATGCCCGATGCAGAAGAGCGAGCAGCCACCAGAAAGAACCGCATTTGGGAATTTAAGCAGTTCGCCGCTCGTGTGGAGAAAAGTCGACAGCTGAAAGATGCTGCGAGAGCGCAAACCAAGCAAGACGATGCGGACGCCGAGTTTCATATGCTTTTGGCCGCCGAGCTCGACAAGCAAGTAAAGCAAGACCTAGCGGCTCAAGAACCAATGGTTGAAGATCCGGTACCTTCCCAGCCGACACCCAAGAATGCAATGAAGACGCGCAAGGACGCAGTCGAGCTTCCAGAGATTACTGAACTGCTCGATGCTCTGTCTACCATGGAGCAGACCAATTCGCAAAGCGCCATCTCTCTTGGCTTCCCAGAAGCGCCTCGCAGCAGCGTCGTCTTACCTGCAGAAAAGCTGATTATTGGGAATATGATTCAGAGCGAGAATCACCCTCGAGCTCCTAGGATCAGCAATGCTCGCACCACGCCCTTTGATCAGCGTATGGGTGACGATCTATTCACTCATCCACAAATGACACTCTCTGATGCCGCTGCACAGATACAGACATATCTGAACGCTGCACGCGGAGTCACATCACGTTGGTGCGAATTGGGTAAAGACCACTTTTCCCAATCTCTGAGCGACCCACTGCTCCAGCGTCACATCGAAGAGTTGACTCGCGACTTGTGTGGAAGCGCTATATTCTTGTCGCGCGGTCGCCTTGGTTGGGAGCTGCATGATCTGCCGCGCAACATCTTCGAAGAGGCTGGGTTGCTACTGCCGGAGCTAAGAACTCAGCTCACCTCCATGAGCCAGTGCAAAGGTGGCGAGCGACTTATTGGAGCGCTCAAGGCTACAGAAGAGATCGACGCGACGAAGACATGGATGGGCCCTAGTGACGCGTGAAAGAGAGTGATGGGATGTGCGTGCGATATTGGCGCTTTGTTCCGCTCACTCTGGTTCTGGTCAAGCGCTTTGTTCCTCAGACCCGACCTCGTCCGCCCTGGAAACAAAGACATGCGTTCGGCACGCTTGATGCTCTAGGCATAAAGACTTTTCACGAATTCCCTCGCTATTTGACCCTTTGTACCATCCTCTGAAATCCTCTTTTTCCTGTACCAGCCCTCCGTGGTTAGCCTGAATGCGAAGCCGAAGATCTTGGAAGCGACGCATTAGCTGCATGTAATTGCTCGCACCGCAATGGACAGCATTATAGCGCGTCGACGACGCTCCTCAACGACACGCCACAAAGAAAGTTGGCAGTTCTGGGACTGGGAAAAGCTGCGGGATGAGCAAGAGAGGGAAGCGGAGCGCAAGGAGAGGAATCAAAAGCTCGTTCGGTTGGTGGACTGGTGTAGAGCAGTTACTATTCTGGTGAGGTTACAATTGCATTGCACTGATATCATATAAAAGCTAATGCGTGGGTAGTACTGCTGCATCAGAATTGTTTCGTGGCTTTACCACTTTTACGCATTCAAAGCCTGGACCGCATGGCACCTGCTCATTCCCATCATCGCCATGTTCTCCATGGATGCTATCTCCGCCAAACTCCTGCCCACTTTCCTCCGCGATATGGGCCGGGCACTTGCCAGCAAGGATCGTCGCGTCGAAGACGTGTTTCACTTGGGGGAAGAGAAGATGCGCAATTCACGCTCCTCTCTCGTGCCGACACAGGCGATAGAGAAGGTGCCAGGGACACAGCCATGGCGAGAAGGGAATGCTAATTCTTCTCTTAGTATCATCTTGGCTCAAGATCCCAATAGACAGGGCAGTGCCAAAGCCGACGCGTTGAGTCTTGCAGATCGGCTCTACCTTGCCTGGCATTCGGAGACTGTGGGAGATGAAGCCGAGGAGCCAGTCGTGGTTGCGGAAGAGTCGACAGTACTGCACGCCATACTGCAACCGCTATGTCTTGTGCTGTGGAGCGGTCTTGTCCACTGTATCTCTAGTTTGGCCTCACTTCTTGGCGTACGACATTCGGCTGATCCACTGCGAGTAACTACCAACTATGATCCCCGGCCTCTCCTGCCACAGAATGAAGACTCGAATGTGGAAGGAACGTCTCCTCCACATGTGGAAAGCCCTTCCGAGGAAGGAAAAGAGCAGAGATCAAAAAAGCACGCCGCTTCAACACCACTGACTGCCGCTCGTAGAGAAAGTACTGCTGCAGCGGGGTCTTCGTACAAGAGGATAAAGAGGCACAAAGGGGATACGACATCAGAAACTGGAGGTTCAACTGCGTGGAATGGGAAGTTGGACTGCGTATGTCACGACACGACCTCCACTCACAACGCCTCGCGAGCCTCACATGCCATCCCAGACCGCTTCGTGCGTACCAAAGGGCCCCACGAGATATGCAAAAAGGCACGCTTCCTCAAATTGCAAAATGTGGACAGTGCAGGTGATGGCCACAAGGACGATTTTACAACAAACCCGAAAAGGAAGTCAATATGCCAGTCCCAACTGCAAACACCTCGTACGACTTCTGAGGACGACCATCACCGCTTCTTCGACCATCCTCAGCGTGTAAGAAAGTCGTCACGTAGGAGAAAGCAATTGTCGGGCCTTGGTGAACATGAAGGCGGATCAATGGCCTCGCTCCCTGCGCAAAATGTGCACGACCCAAGCCCACCTGCTTTGACGGTGCAGCGAATCTCACGACACGTCGACTTTCTGTATCAAAGCAGCAATGATCTCTGGAATAGCGCCGATAGTGCAACATCGTTTCTAGAGTTCCAATTGCGCAGGACACTTGACGAAATTGAGGTTGTCTACAATCTGGACAGCACTTCCATCCCGCGAGACACAGAGATTGATGCGGACCTAGTTGCTGAGGCGGAGCTAAAGCTGCTCAATGTGGCATTCATGCTTCGCAGCGTGCGAGACCGCCCTCATTTGCTACACTCGAGACACACGGCAGTGGACTTAGCGGTGATCAAGCTCGATTTGGCTCGCCAGAGCCTCTCGCGCCTACGCGCAGAATTGAAGCCCATGGTGAAGGTGAGCGAACGGCATTTTGCCCAAGACAGCTGGATTCTGGCCAAACTTAGCAACGCATCGATCAGAGTTCGGAGCCTCAAGGAGCGGCGGTTGCTGATTAGGGACTCATTGAGCTTACTTGGGACAGCCTACGCAGACGTAAGACTCAACTCTGACTATGCTTCTATTGAGAACGAACATCGGGTACTAGAGGCCAGGTCTCGAGGCATCTCAGTCCTGTCGAGCAATAGAAATGTCCAAGATGAACTAAGGAAAATTACATGGCTGGTCGAAACTGAATTGAGGGCCCTAGATGAGGATCGATTCTACGCCAATGACTTCAGATCTCGAGCTGACTATGTCGATCTCCCCGAGCTCAGAGATGAAGAGATGATAGGAATGACGCCAACAGACTTCATCCCCAAAAGTCCCATGGCTCACAATCTTACGAAAGCATCAGAAAGCGATCTTGTCGAGTTTCAGCACCGTATGAAGTCCTTGCACCAATCCACAGAGCTAGTCAAAGCCCTGCCCGAGGATGAAAAAACAGCAATTGCGTCTGTACTCCGAGCAGAAATAGCGGAGCTCCTGAGCGCCATTGGAGCAGGATTCGACTCTCATAATCCAAATATTCGATCTATCGTCGGCGAATTGATCTCATCGGCTCGCGCGCAGCTTGAACTATTGGGTCCTGCTGTCAGCAATGGGGATGATGATGGCAACGAGCAATGGCAGCACAACCCACGGAACATTCGCGAATCGAACGTCAGCAACGACAGACTTCCGAAGAGTCCCAAGACACAACCTGGAACTTCTACGTCAGGACGACTGGAGGCCAGAACACCGACAAAGAGTGAAACTTGGGCAATTATGGAGGTCGATGGTAAAAGCGACGAAATCACGACGGTCCCATCGCCGGTCTTTGATGTTCATGTCCCACACTTTGTCCGGGAACTTGCGTTTAGATTGGAAGACCTCTGCGCTCGTATTGATGTTACCCTGCTACCTTTGAGAGCTCGGCAGGTAGAACTTCAAGTCCCATTCTGGAGAGATGACGAGGTTACTTCGCTTCTGCATCGACTTAATGGACACAGACAGGATGTCGAGAAACTCGACGCCGAGCTGCGTGCCGCCTTGCTGGTAGAGGAAGAGCACGAAGGCCTTCAAATGATCATAGCGAAGTCTCATGAGACACTTCATGTGCTTTGCGATCAAATGGTTGATCTCAAGCGCCATTTGCCGCGAGATGTAAGTGGCTTCATCACGAGCGATCCTCGAATCATTGTCTTAGTCGATCGCTTCTACAATCGAATGCACGGACGCTCTGAAAATTGGGAAGTAGTCAACATTTGGAGCCTTGATATATTCAAGGAAGAATCGGCTAAGATCGTGAAGGAGCTGGAACGAGTCGATCCTGGAGGAGCATGCTCAGACGCAATGGCCAAACTGCTCACTACCCTCAGCAAGCTTGAATATCTGAAAGAGACGGGTTCTACGTTAGCGAAGACAAATCGTAGCTCTATTCAAGCGATGCAGACCATTGTGGACATCCTTGGTAGCGTAGAGGTGTGTTCCAGAACTGCTGTTGCACTTTACATGGAACTCGCAGCCCGATCTCAACACGGATGGCGCATTGGAGGCCCGCCAGAAGTGATCCAATCTTTGCAGTTCTGGATTGACAACTCTGTCTATCCGTACTCCGACGGAAGCCACGTAGGATTGGGTGATTTTGCTTTTAGTGGACCGCAGGCCCTACTGACGTCCCTGCACGCACTTCAGGTATGCAGGACTGGTGTGAGATATGAGGATGTCTTGAGAGCCATGTTCAGGGATATCGATCAGAAGACCGAGCTCGAGGGCTGGCCTTACCTATCACCATCAGACTGTCTGGCGGATCCTACGGAGCACTACGAAAGCTACATAAAGGCTTTTCTTTGGGACATCGTACAGCGTGATGGTGTTCGATCAGCCGAGTATGTTGCGGAACGCGAGAAGTTGTTGGTCTGCAATTCTTTCGGTCGACAGCAGCTACGTGTAATGCTAGGTTTCATGGAGAGTCGAGGCTTCCTGAACGATCGGCAAGACGGCATCCACCAGCTTGGTGTGGTCACAAAAAGCGAAGTCATCACCGATGGCGGTTTCGTCGCAACGGCGGAGATTCTGGATCCCGCGATAAAGCCTCGCCCACCCGCTACTCCAGATCGAACGACAATTTGGCTTTATAATACGAATGCCGAAGGCAGAGCACAAGTTGCTGTTGTGGAGAGGAACGAAAAAACGGGAAGACTGCATAGGACTCAGGACCTCGTCCTGGTGACGTGGCAGGGATTTGCGCGACAATTACGGAACCAGGGGAGAAGCAGAGGCCGGCATACAGTGAAGACATGGGGCTTGAAGGTGCCGTCCAGTCAGGACGATGCTGAAGTACCAGAGACTGACGACGAGGAGGAAAAAGAGTACTTTGAAATCATCGAAGTGCCAAAGGAGAAACATCACAAAAAGGACAACGTCCGCCGCCACGTACCGCAAGGCGACTCCGCAGACGACGTATCAGGCGAGTCAGATACGATAATCAAAGGCAAGAACGGCAAGCCAATCGAGCCTCGAAGGGACGAACGTCCTCCCAGCGACCACGAATCGTGGCGTATAGCAGGTGACGAGAGCTTGATCCGATCGCTGGAGGAACGTACGGCCAGTGGATATCTTATGGGACGAACTTTTCCCGACGAGGAATTACTATGCGGCCCCGAGGCTATGCTGGAAGCGCTGAAGTTCTGTCTCGTCGAAGAGACGCCAAAACTTCTCGAATTTCACAAGCTTTTGAGCAAAATGTTTGTGAACTACAGTGAGAAAGGAGAAATCCCCATGGGGACCACTGGACAACCTACCGAAGCCTATGCTGAATGCGTGAGAACCTTCATAGAAACTCTGCATCTGGATTCTGAGCCAGAGGACTTCTACGCCATTAGCAACTTCTCGCCTCTACAACTGCAGTGCGTCCTCGACTTCATGATGATGGGAGATGACGGAGCTCCTAGCGGAATGTACACGACTCAGATCGATGTGGTGCCGCAGATCGCTATCATCACACCGATCGAAGGAGAAATCGAGAGTGAAATGCTGGTCGAAGCTTATAGGCTGCAGTCGTCATACTTCGTGCCTGGTGCGCCGACAATGAACATTTGGTTGTATATGGATCGCTCAACGCACGAACAACGCGAGGGATCACGGCCAATCTATCACTACCGTGAACTGAAATGGCAATACTCAATCATGGACATTGAGGAATCGAAGCCTCAAGTTGAGCAATGGGGTCTCAAGACGGAGACAGCGCAATCGCAGGCTTACCGTTTGGAGACGGCCTTGCTCAGCGGCTATAGACATCTTTATAAGACCAAGATTGCGGAACAGCGTAGGAAGAGGAATCGGAAGATTTGGGATGCCATTGAGCAGGGTGAACATTCGGATGATCAGGATTCCGCTCATCGAAGCCAGGCGTCTTTGGAGGAACGAGCAAGTCGACGAGGCGAGAATTCGAGGCATGAAACTAGGTCGTCCGCGAACAAGGGCAGTCCTTCCCAGGAACGTTCAAACCCGACCCAGCAAACGAAGCTCAAGGGCAAGGGCCGTGCTCGAAGTGTGCACAATGCTCAGCCTCCTGGACGAGACGTGCACAGCCGAAGTGGAGGTCTTCGCTCTGATCCGCAGGGAGGCAATCGTCAAGTAGGGGAGCTGTCGGCAGTAAAGCGCGCAGGGAGAAATGGGGATAAGGGCGTGACAAGGAGCAATCCATTTATGGATATGGCGGGAGTAATGAGTCTGAGCGAAGCAAGAGATGCGTGGAACAAGCTGGAGGTCAAGGCGGGGCGCGACAAGGAGGCGCTTTGATTTCTCGAACGAGTAGGTGGCTCGGCAGAGACATGTTAGATATATTGTACAATGTAGCATTTGTACACGTAAAGCAGCTCTAATTCTTGGCCCTTCGCTTGCCTTGGTTACGGGGCCTCTCCTGAACAACGTACTGATTAATGTTGCGCTTCTTGCGCGTCTTGTATCCACTTTTGGCCTGATACCCACGTCAGTAACAAAGATTGGAAGCGCTGAGCCATTCGAAACTTACCGGAGTACCCCAGATCGATACAGGGTGCACATTTCCCTTGCTCTTACCACGTCCACCACCGTGAGGGTGGTCGACGGCGTTCATAGCCACACCGCGCACGGTAGGCCTGATATTCAGCCATCTACTTCGACCAGCCTTGCCCAGCTGTCTGAAGTGCCAATGTGGGTTGCTCGCAACACCAATGGTCGCGCAAGCGTCTTTGTGAACCTTCCTCACCTCACCGCTTTGCAATTTGACGGTGACATCGACAACCTTTTTCCCGCGCTCCTCTTTTGCGACAACCGTAGCGAATGTGCCGGCACTTCGACAAAACACTGCTCCTTTGCCGTTTCCATGCGAGCCGACACAATAGACCTGTGTTCCCATAGGCACCATGCGCATAGGCAAGCAGTTGCCTCTGAAGGCCGTCTTCGCTGCCAACATCCCCGGATCGACAACTCCACCCATGCTTTTCATCAGCTCACCTGGGATGCCTTCGCGGAAAGACTCGATCACATCACCGGCGCGCATGCCTTCTGCAGCGATGATATAGGACTTGACTTGTGTCTTCACATTCGTCAGGAGCGCCAAGTGCGCACTACGGTTCGGGTCATACTCTATGCGCTCCACCAGATGCTTTCCCGGCGCGGCTCGGATGTAATCGACGGTTCTGATTCTTCTTCGATGGCCTCCACCGCGATGTCTCACAGTCACTCTCCCCGAATTGTTCCTTCCACCTTTGCCATGGCCGATCTTGGGAAATGTGAGGGGTCGATGCGGCTTTCCCTTCCAGAGATGGTCGTTGATGGGTCTTCTCAGATGTCGCACACCCGGGGTGCGCGGCTTGTAGGTCTTCAATTGGAATGTTTCTTTATTTCTCCTTGGCGCTGACGATGGCGGGGAGAAAGATGTGACCTGCTGGGAGGTGCTCGATGCCGGCACAGGCTTCTCTACCGCCGTGGCATAGGTGTGTCGAAAAGCAGAAAGGAGATTGCGGCATTGAAAGCAAACTGGTCGTAGCCGGGGCTGGAGCATTGTGGCAAGTCGGCGAAGCGACGACGACGGTTTGAGCGCACTGCAGACTGCGCAGGCTCAAAGCGGAGTCTCAGCGCCTTGTGGGAGTCGTTGTTGCAAGTGACGGCGAGAGGCGAGAGGGCATTGAAGTGAGCGAAGTAGAAGGTTCAAGGTGGCGGCTGCTTCCGCGATCACGATCTTTGGCGTGCCCGTCTTGTTTCTTTCTGGGCGTTGCTCTTCGCAACAGCAGAATCATCACCATCGTCTCGCTCTCATTTCGCGTCTGCAATTTGCTCACATCACGAGACGGGCACAGCGAACAGCGAACAGCGCAACGCAACGCAACGCAACGCAACGCAACGCAACACATACAACCATCGCAGGAATCATCATACTGACCTGTCAATCTCGATCTGGTGGACGCATTGACCTGCTCCTGCGCCGGCACACAACAACAACGCGATCGTCCCTGGCACTTCAGAGCTCCACCAGCTCCACGCCAAGCCAGGACCAGACGCGCTCTCACGAAAACACAGCTCGACGTCGCGCCTGCGCCTGCTGCACCTCACCTCTCCTCTCCTCTCCTCTCCTCCACAACAACCCATCTATCTCCCTCACCACCTCGACACCGCACCGCCCGCTGCAGACTTCCGTGCAAGCAGATCTCCGTCACTGGCCTGGAGTCGTGCGAGACGTCTTACCGCCAGCATCTTCATTCCCGCCGCCAGCCATCACCCTCCGCCGCCCGCAGCATCCATCCGCACCGTGCAGTGCATGCAATTCATGTTGATACCAGTCCAACTCACCCTCAACCACACTTGACTGCCGCCGACGGCTCCCTGCCCACCAAACAACCTCTCTGGCCAGCATTGGATCACAATAGGTGAGTGATGCCGCGCCTGCCCGTCTAAACATGCCCGACCAAAACAACTGACCTCAGGCTTTGATAGACCGCCGAAACACGCTCCCATTGGCACTCAAGTGTGCTATTGACCCACCGGCATACGCGTATCGACTCATAATACCTCTTCATCACATACCATGCCGCCCGTAAGCCACGTCCTGCACGCTCTTGAGCTCCTCGTCGCCGCCCTCTCTCACCCGCTCTTGGCTGATATCATTTTAGGCTCGAGCAGTTCGACGCACGGTGACCGACGAGAATGCAGATGCAACCGGCACTACACGCCTCACGCGTGCAAAGGCTGCCGCACTGGAGACGACCTCTGCTGGCGATCCCCCCAAGAAGGCATTGACAACGACGCGTACTACTGCAACCACTAACGGCACCCTGGCTGCACGAAAGAGGACCGCACTGGGAGACGTCAGCAACGTCGCGAAGAAGGAGCCGCTGGCTGAGAAGGGCAATGCGAAGGACACTCTGTCAAAGGCTACTCTCTCCAAGGCCGCGAAGCCTGCTGGCATCCAGAAGCAACCAGCGCGTTCCACCTCGACTCGTACTGCCCTCGGCCCCAAGACCTCCAACAACGCGTCCTCAGAGCTGAAGCGACCTTACAGCGGCTCTGGCATTGGAACTGGACCTACAAGCAAGAAGCGCAACACCTCATCGACCAAGCCGAAGCGCTCTGCAGCCGTGGAGGACGACCTTGATGATGATGATGTTGATGACGATGCTGAGAACGTGCCGCCGCCGACCAATGGAGCCAAGTCCAAAGTCGAGAAGAGAGCCTCTGTCAAGTCTATGCTGAGCGAACCTATCGAGCTTGACGATGATGATGAGTACGAGCAGGAGAAGTCACTCGAGCAGCTCATCAAGGAGGCCAAGGACCTCGACTCTGAAGACCTTGACGACCCCCTCATGGTTGCCGAGTATGTCCACGAGATCTTCGACTACATGAAAGACCTTGAAATTTCCACGCTGCCCAACCCTGACTACATGGCCAACCAAACCGATCTGGAATGGAAGATGCGTGGTATCCTTGTCGACTGGCTCTTGGAAGTGCACGCTAGATTCAGACTCTTGCCAGAAACACTCTTCTTGGCTGTCAACATCATCGACCGCTTCCTGTCCTGCAAGGTTGTCCAGCTTGATCGTCTCCAACTGGTCGGTGTCACCGCCATGTTCATCGCATCCAAGTACGAAGAAGTCCTCTCACCGCACGTTCAGAACTTTGTCCACGTTGCCGATGACGGCTTCAAGGACACAGAGATATTGTCTGCGGAGCGCTTCGTCCTCTCCACCCTTGATTACGATCTCTCGTATCCCAACCCGATGAACTTCCTCCGTCGCATCTCAAAAGCCGACAACTATGACATCCAGACGCGCACCCTTGGCAAGTATCTGCTCGAGATCGGATGTCTTGACCACCGCTTTCTGAAGTATCCTCCTTCCCAAGTGGCTGCCGCAGCCATGTACCTCGCACGACTTGCTCTCGATCGCGGCGAGTGGGACGCGACTCTCGCCAAGTATGCTGGCTACACCGAGGCCGACATCCAGCCTGTCTTCAAGCTGATGGTTGACTATTTGTACTCACCGGTCGTGCATGAGGCATTCTTCCGCAAGTATGCTTCCAAGAAGTTCTTGAAGGGTAAGCCCTAATCACCATGTCGTTTCGAGGCACACATTCCGCTAACATATTCCAGCGTCCATAGTACTGCGCCAGTGGGCGAAGAAGTGGGCTCCAACATATCTCGACAATGCCGGCAAGACTCCTCGGTCATAACCATGTGGCCCATTGTTGAGTTACGACAGGGCGACATTCGCCTGCCACCCAAGCCTTAGACGCTCGCTGGACTTCAAGGCGGGGCGCTCACAGTGGCTTCTGTTCAAAGGGTCTCATTCGGACTGGATCCTGGTTTGTTCGGCGTTAATAATGGCGGGTTGAGCATTTTTCTCACCGAAGTTGCTGGTGCCTTACGAGCACATGCAGCAATTTATCCTATGCTTTCCACAGTGTGATGCGTTGCGACATCATCGTCGACAGAATAGGTCTGACACTCGAAGCTTATCGTGTTTGGATCAATCCACGAGGCGTTTTACTGGGTTTTTAGAAGGTAAGGAGTTTTCGGGGCAGCTGGCACGGTTTTACTCAGCGCACTTCGATGGCTCAGCATGTTTCCGGGCGTTGGTTAGACACTACGGGTATAGCATGAGTATGAAAGTCAACTTCAAATCAATTGTGGATGTTCATGGTTTCGTTCGTGTGCACAGATTCGAAAGAATATCCATCGATGGTCAAGCTAACGAACGTAACTGCTGCTCTCTGTCATCGCTTTTGTGAAAGTGCGCTCTCTCTACTCATGAATCACTGACATTCATGCTTGTCTTCAAGATTCACACGGGCAAGACACGAGACGTAGTGAAGGATGTCATGATGGGTAGAATGTTCCTCGAAGAACCGAAAATTTGGCGGCTGTGGCCATGAAGAGCGATATAAGGTTACATTACTTCTCTCAAGTGGTATCTCCCAGCAAAACATTTGCGCCTACCAGAGTCCGGTTCTCCAGCAACGAAAACTGAATACCGAAAAATTTGTAGTACAAGGGACTGTGGCCTTTTTTTTCATCATCGTTTTGAAAGTATCCACCCTCTTATGGCCATGGAACAGATTCTCTGGATGACTTGCGTTGTGCCTCGTTGGTCTTCTGATTCCACGAAGCTGTGTGCAATGCTGAGTTTGGTGACTGGGTTGTTAGGGTCATTATTCGGGGCCACTAGGTGTCGCTGTGGATGGAAGTCCGGCATCCTCCCACCTATGTGCCGTCCAATTGCGATGGAGTAGAGCACGTCTCGGTTCTCGAGCATGCCCAGAATATTTCTAATGACGTTCAGTGTGTCGTCTATGTCCTTCTGTACTGATGTAGTGTCGTCTCTGAGAGAAACCAACCGGCCTAGGTGATGCCAGAAGGATCTCTCGTTGTATTTTTGATTTGCTGCAGCAGGGTCCTGGCCAGGCTGGGGTTGTTGTTGCTGCGGCGGCGGCGGTATCCTGCTAGGGTCGAGAAATTGACCAGTGAGTAGGTTTTCAAGAACATCAATGCGAGGCAACACTTCTTGGAGCAGCGGGTCAACACCAACTCCAACGCCATTGGTCTGTGATGCTGCTGCACGAGGCATAGTCGCTAATTGCCACACAAGACGCGCTTCCAGCGAAGTCCTGAGCTTCTCGTTGGCTTCGTCGCGCTGCTTGAATTGCTCGGCACATTGAGCAACAAAATCCAGGAGCATCGGATCGCGTTGTAGATGAGACCATCCTCGTTGCGAGTACCATGTGGTTTCAAGTACGCGATCAAGGCCGGCAACATAGTGATATTTGACAAAATCTTCCAGTTCCTCTTGCATTTGGGGAGGAAGAGGCTGTGGCGCTTCTCTCGAATGGTAGCGAGGCGGTATATCATTGAGAGCGAATAGATCTTCCATGGGTATCACGCTGACTAAAAGAATGTCAGAGGGCAATGTCAGCCACAAGATGGTTGTCACACATACCTTTTCGCAGCATCTGAAGAGCATGCGGATAATTGCTATGCGCCATGTGTGCTGATGGGTCGCCACTGGACAGCGCAGGGTCTAATGAGGCGTACGCGTAGCCGGGAGGTGCGGATGTTCCAGCAGCAGCAGCAGCTTGAGTATGTATGAAGGTACCGCCCGTTCCAGGAAAGGTCTGCGGGGCCTGATGGTATGGGTTGCCTGCGCCTGGATGTGAAGCAGACGACGACGCTGGGTTGCCGGTGGGTGCTGGCTGAATATTGGCAGGGCTTGGTTGTGACTTGAAGATGGGATCATAGCCCAAGCACTCACGCTTGGACTTGGAGCAATTGCGGCACGTGGGCTGGCCTTCGTCACACTGTGTGGTGGTCAGCGGTGGTGCCGGGTGGAAATAGTGATGGCGGTGTTGCTCTTGTTGATGCGTGCAGTGCAGTGAACAAGGTCTCGCTTGATTTAGCCCGTTCGCTCGCTTCTTTCCGCAGACGCGACCGCCTCGCATCGCGTAACATCGCAGCGCAGCGCAGCGCTGCACCACTTCTTCGATATACTCACTCACCTTGATGCGCCGTTTACGGCACGTCAAACAGCCGGTTTTTGTGCGTCGTTTGATTTCCTTCTTATGCCTCCCGCCGGACATGTGTCGCGAGTCCAGCTGCGCGTGTGGTAGCGGGATGCGCATCAAGCCATTCTGTCCGTTGGCCGCCACGCTGGCCTGCATCGTCGGCGGCACGCCATTTTGATAATGATACTGCGGCGGAGGATAGGGTTGAGGGTGCTGCGGCGGCGGCGGCGGCGGCGGCGGGCCATTGCTGGTCATGGGCGCGGTGTAGGAGGGCGGCGGCGACTGCATGGCTGGGTGTTGCGGCGGAAAATGGTGGATGGGAGGCAGGTTGACTGGCGCAGGAGCTTGATGCGACGAGTTCTGGTGCTCGGTCGGCGGGTGTGGCGCTTGCATCCTGCTGCTGCTCATGCTGGCCAGCTGGGCTCGCGCTCGAGGACGACGACGAGGACGACAGTGAAGTCGCACACACACTCGCAGCTCAACCTGCCGTCCTCCTTGGGCCGATTCGATTCGGCCTGAACGTCACGCTTGCTGCGAGCGAGCTCTAGCGTGCTGCGCTGCGCTGCCTTGTATCTAGGTTGTAGCCCGAGGCTTTAATTTGTCGATGCCGCCTATGAAAGGCGTGCGCGAGCTCGCGTAAGGACATGCACGCTGGCGCGAACCGACCCGACGTGGGGCTAGACCGGCTCAGCCTGGCAGCCTACTGTAAGCCAGTTTATTCCATCGCAGACCACGAGCCGGCGTTGCTCCTTGACTGAAGACAGCAGCCACGCCTCTCCTGGCGCCAATGAGCGTGTTCATCCTCACTGCTCCTTTGCCTCTGCCTCTGCCTCTGCCTCGAATATTCTACGTGCTGCTGGACCTCGCAACACATCGCTCGGCGCGGCCGTCCTGGAATCGGCAAGTGGAGCGCCTGCGGAGCTCGCGCGTGCACCATTGAGCCGGCCGTCGACTATTGATGAGCATGTCCAGTGCACCGCGCCATCACACACCACGAGGCCCTGTCCTTCGTCAATCTATTCGTCTATCGAGACAAGGTTCGAGCGTTCAGAGGCCTCCTTCGTCTCCATCCGACCTGCCTCGACTAGAGATGTAGACTCACGGTGTATTTAATTTCCGGGCTTATGAACACGGTGTTCACTATATGAACATATACGAGACATAGATTAGTCAGCAAGTGGATCTAGTTATTATAGCGTATCCTATACAAAGTAGAACAATAAAGGAAATAAGATATATAGAAGGTATATAGTAACAATCTTAGTATAGACAATAGCCCTACTAGCTATTACTGTCGGTAGTAAGGTCGATAGCGTTGTTGCCGCTATCTTCGTCTATATTATCGCCGCTATTGATACTAACACGAAAGAACGCGAACAAATACGCCCTCGAGGTAGTACGGACCGGGGCATAAAAAAATCTCTATAGCGCTAGTACCTCGAGAACCCGGCTAGGGCGGCAAACCAGCTATTCTAGCTATTCTAGCTACTTATCTAAGTGATTATTACTAATCTTATATTCACCTACGTGTTCATAAGACACGCGCTAAGGTGGTCTGTGTTCACCGTGTAATAACGGTAATGTTCACGGCTGTGCCATTGTGTACAACATCTCCAGCCTCGACAGCGGCAGATGACCTGGTCTCCACCTTTCCATCGGAGCTCGGCAGAGCGACCAAGCAAATGCTGACAGGCATGAGATGTCTGTCAGATGCGATGATTTGCAGCCGCGAAGCAAACACACGTCTCGCTCGACCAGGCCCTTTCAGCTTTCACCCCATATGCGCTGCTTCCCCTCACGCTATTGTTTCTGCTGGACGGGCATCGTGATGGCTGAATGCCCTCCCCCCTCTCCCAAGGTGTCCGTTGCGTCCAATCATGCACTTTTCCGTCTCTGTCACAAATATCCACCGTGAACCTGGTCACTTCCCATCACAAGCGAGCTCTTCAGAGCCCTGGTCTGGTTGTTTTCAAGGGTCATGGCAAGTTGCATGTCATTATTCCGAACGAAGCCTGGTGGATACGCTCACTCGAGCATGCCTTATACACCCTAATTAAGCGAGATGGCGGAAGGGGGTAGTCCCTGAAAGCGGGATCTACCGAGTTAAAGCTAGCGTACTGCCTAAAGGAATTATCCGCACCTTTAAAAAGTTTACGTCTAACATGTTCGAGCTAGCTGCCGCTTACGGAGACTACCCCTGTCCGCCGTCTCGCTTAATTAGGGCGTAGAGGTAACACATTTAAGTTTTACGAATACTAATTTAGCCTCTAAGGCTCTAACAATCGAAACTGTAAGCGAAAATAGTCTTAGAGCCTGTCGTGTCTATAATCCAATCTTTAATATTATAGCGCTTATTAGTATATAACCTTCTATATTAGCGGCCGCTATAATAAGTAAATTAGATAACGAGGTATATCTTCTAATATAGTTATCGTATCGTCGCAATCTTAGTAAAGGCGTTCTTAGCGCAGTCTCGTAACCTTCGTAGACTTTAGATAGTAGCTTTAGGTATAAAATAAAATAGAAGGTAGCGATTATAACGGCTCGTTCGTCGCTAGTAGTTCGATATAAGAGATAGCTATAGGTCTAGTCGCTCGTAGACTATCGATTGCCTAGCAAATTTATTAGTAAAGTATAGAATCTTAAGCAATCGACTAGTCTTAGTACTCTTAGCTAGAACTACCGCCTAATTATTCGTAATTACTAGATATATAATAGGACCTAGAGACACTCGATAAGCTCGTAGCGGCCCTTAATCTACTACTAGTTATTAAGGTTAAAGTAGAAGGCAACTAGCGGTTTAATAATGCTAAAATATAGACTTAGAGTATATGTCTAGGTGTTAGGGTCTATTACGTGCCTAATGCCTAAGGCTGCAACTACTATACTTTATCTTTAGACTTTCCGTAGATAGTCCTTCTTCTAAATACATTAGTTACATTAAGTAGTTATAAGCCCCCTACGTTTCTAACGCATTCTATACGTTTTTCTAATAGTTAATCTGACTGCTACGTAGCTAGCGCCTGTTACTAATAATTGCGCCGATACCGATATTGTCGCCGCTACCCTTACCGCCGCTCTCGAGTGTTCTAGCAGGTGCTAGTCCGACTCGAGTCGGTTATTATTAGTGTTAGCTGTCCGCTATACTAGTGTTAGCTGTCCGCTATACTAGAACGTAGGCGCGCCTATCGGCCGCCTCTTAAGACAAGTCTATAGTCTCTTTCTATATCGCCGTCGCTGTCCGTAATAGCTCCCCCTATAACTACTAACGCTTATATAAGCAACATTCCTAAGCTAAAGAACAAGGAGAATTATCTAGCGTAGGCCTACGCCGCTAAAGGCGCTCTTAAAGGTATATCGGTCTAGCGCTATATGCAAGGTACCCGCTAGCGACCTCTTACTAAGGTATCTAGTAAGACTTCTAAGGAGTTTAAAGACCGCTAAGATAAATAGGACTCTAAAGATTAAACAGCACGTACCTAGATCTTTGCTAATTGTGTTAGTAACATTTAATAATTACTGCTTAGTCTATCTACATCCTAGGAAGTATAGGACTTCCTAAAGAAGAAATATACTAGTAAAGGTAGGTCTACTAAATTCATACTCTACTAGGAATATATTACCCTTCGGTATAATAGCAAGGACATTAAGAAGTTCTATAATAAGTATAAGAAGAAGCTTAGTACCTTAAAGGAGACTAAATTGGCTATTAGCTAATATTAGGCTATCTATATATTTATTATACAAATTGCACCGTTCTACGAGGCTTTCGTATAGATGCGCCGTAAGCAAATACGCGCCTTAGAATATACTATTAATAACAGTACCCTTAACAACATTATTAGCGCGTTGCTTAATAAGAATGTAGCTTAATTGAACTAGGCCTAATACAACGGCTTCTTTAGTCTTTAGCGCTAACTATAATAGTAGGGTAGTAATAGCAATAACAACGGTCGAGGTAACTCGAACCGTAGCGGTCGTAGTAGCCGCGGAAACAGCAACAATAGTCGTGGTCGTAGTAGAAGCAGCTAGAATAGTTAGAATCGCGAGAAGTGCTTATACTGCTAAGGCGCTTACTTATCCGATCGGTGCTATACTAAATACCCTTACCTAAAGGAAGAAGACCGTCTTCGTCGCGAGAAGTAGAAGGCTAAGAAGCAGCAATAGCAGCAGCGTAGACTAACTATATAGTAACAACAGCAACAGCTGCTATCTAGTTAGAATAGTACCTAGGGCCTATATGCGGCTAATGCTACCCCGGGGGTGTTATTAGACCTAAGCAGCAACTACGCCTTTAATGCGATTACTATTAGTAACACAGCTTCTATAGCACTTACTATAGCGACTCGTACTACTAATTAGGTTGTCGACTTAGGTACTAGCATGCATATAGTTAATAACCCTTTATTGCTTATTAAATATAAAGGCTGTTACATTCCTGTCCGGTTTAGTAGCAATACGAAGCACGCTACGATAGTTAGTATAGCTTAAACTAAGGTTGTTAATAAGCGTGGTGTAAGCAGCATAAAGCTGTCTAATACACTGTATATTCTAGGTCTAGCAGCCAACCTTCTGTCTACTAAGAAGCTTGCCGACAAGGGCTGTTTCTATCGGAATAACAAGCGAGTACTGTTTACTGTTGTTAACGGCTCTAAGGTTACTATTGCTTAGACATATCGGAAGAATGGTCTCCCCTATCTGTATATACCAACCTCCGGACCGGATAGCTAAGTTGTTACGCTTCTGTCGAAGAAGGGGGTGCTAATAGGTACGATAGAAGAGTAGCATCTACGATATAGCTATATCCATTACCGCAAGCTGTTACGAATAGAAGCTAAGGGTTAGATTATTATTACTAGCACTAGCAACAAGAACGACTTCCGCAACTGCATTGCCTATCGCATAGCTATGTCGTATAAGGAATACAATCGGCTGCTACGCGTACGACTATCTACGATCTATTATATTGTCTGTATAGATATAGTTACTATTACTAACCCTAGTCTGTTATAGGAGCGCTATTTCACACTGTTTATATGCGCTAAGTTAGGCTATCGACACGAATATACTAGCACGCTTAAGTTAGGGGCTATAGTGGCTATTAAGGACCATTATATATATATCTATATACAGACTAGTTACTTAATCCTAATCTACCGCCTCGATAGAGGGGGTAAATATAGCGGAAGTTAGCTATTAAATTAGGCTCGAGACGAGGGCATTATACTATAAGTTACTGCACCTTATTTATCAACTTAGAATAGCCTTACTAAGGTTAGCAATTATATCGTATATACGACTGCGAGAAAGATAATGCTATAGGCTAACCTTCTAAAGTCTCTATAGCTATATGCTGTTGCCTCCGCTATATAGGTCCTTAATATTACACCTAGAACCCTAGAAGGTCTTAGCCCCTATGCTATTGTAGCTAGGGAGCTTAATTGGTCTCGAAAGCAGCTACGCCTTTAGCACCTTCGAGCCTATAGCTATACTACTATTATATACGATTATAGTATCGCTCGTAGAAAGAAGATAGATAGTAGAGGTCTTGTTAGCAAGCTAGTTAGCTATGCTAAGGGCTCTATAGACTCTAGAAAGTATATAATCTACCTACCTAATTAATACAAGGTTATCGCTTCTAAGGATGTTTAGTTTATTAAGTTAGATAGTAACCTTCTGCTTCTAAATAGCATAGATCTATATACTAATCCTAATAACCCTTCTAAGAACGAGTTTGTTACCCTTAAGTCTATTATACCGGCTTTGTTCAATTCTATAAGCAACGAGGCTCCGTCGCCTGCCGAGGCTGCTAGTATAGTCTAGCGGCTTCTAGCTTAGCAAGAAGAACAGCCTAAATAAGGACCTGCATAAGAAATAGCCGATAACGTCGCTAATCCGTTGCTAATTAATAACGACCTTCTAGACGTTTAACTACTAGCTTCAAGTAATAAAGATAGCTTTTAGTTAGCCGAGGAAAAGCTAGTATATAATCTAAACGCTAAGAAGGGCGAGCCTAGCTAGCTGCCTAAATTTAAGCGACTAGATAACGTTAGTAGTCGTTCTATACGCAAGACACGAAGCAACAAGAGCGCTCGTAAGCTATTGCGTAGCTATCTAGCCGATTGTAGTATTAAGCGGTCGACTCGACGTATAATAGCTAATATGCCGATAGCCTATATTAAGGGTTTTATAGCTTCCTGTTATATTGCTAAATAGTCTAATAGAGACACTATTCCTATTCCGAAGAGCTATAAGGAGGCGACTTAGTTACTATATTAGCTATAATAGAAGGAAGCCTATAAGGCTAAATACAAGTTACTAATCGATAACTATATATAGGTCTATATATCTCGGTTAGAGGTGCTAGAAGGTCGCAAGGTTGTCCGTAGCCGATAGGTATTTACTATTAAGCGTGACGCTAATAGCAAGGTAAGCCGGTTTAAGGCTCGATAGGTCGTCCGTAGTTTTATATAGGTTAAAGGACAGGATTATAATAAAACCTATGCGGCTGTTGCTAAGCCTTGCACGCTTCGAGCCCTATTTAGCCTAATTGCTTATTACGACCTAGAGGCTAAGCAATACGACATTCTGACAGCCTTCCTTAATACCCTAATTAGCGATAAGCATAAGATCTACGTTAAATAGCTATACGGTTTTAAGGACCGTAGTAGCAAGAGCATGGTTTGCCTATTGCTAAAGGCACTGTATAGTCTGAAGCAGTTACTAATGCTATAGTATAAAGAGCTTCGGAAGTACTTGAAGAGCCTAGACTTTGTACTAATAATAACTGACGTGTATGTGTTCAAACACGTTGTTAGCGGCTCGATTATCGTTATCTACGTCGATAATATAATTATTATCGCCTACAGCCTATTAGCACTAGAAGCCGTTGCTTAGATGCTAAAGGACCGATTTAACATACGAGAACTTAGTAACCTACACTACTATCTCGGTATACGGATTATCCGTAACCGCAACTAACGCACTATCTATATCGTTTAGGATGCCTATCTAAATAGGCTTAGTAAGAAATATAGTATACGTAGCCGTATCGGTCTAGCTACTCTAATAGCGCCTCGCTATGTTAAGACGTCTATTTAACGCGCACCTAAGGGCTATATAGCTAGTGCCGCCTTTAAGACTTAGTATTAAGAAGGTGTTAGTAAGGCACTATAGCTAGCTATAATTACACGACCTAATGCTTGCTATACTGCAGGCCTATTGTTACGATTCATCTCTAACCCTACTAAAGAGCATTATACTGCACTCCTTTAGCTAATTAAGTACCTAGTTGGTACCCTTAGTCGTGGCATGCGCTTCTAAGGCACGTAGAACGATAAGCTCAACTTTGCTAGATACTGTAATGCCTTATAGGCCGACGACCTAGTTACTCGTCGCTCTATAGGTAGCTTCTACTTCACTATTGCAGGCGGACCTCTATTGTATAAGTCCGGCCGCTAGACGCTTGTTATACTATCGTTAACTAAAGCTAAGTATGTCCAACTTACTATAGGGGCTAAGGAAGCAGTTGCCTTAGCTCGTTTATTAAAGGAAATTAGCTATAAGGGCTATATTCTTCTAGTTACGCTCTACGAGGACAATTAGTCCGCTATTGCTATTACCAAGTCGACTAGCATTAATAGCCGTACGAAGTATATAGATGCTCGAGTCTACTACATCCGAAAGAAGATTGCTAATAGTTCCATTATCGTCTAATAGGTTAGTATATATAATTAGATAGCCGATAGCTTTACTAAGTCGCTTAACAAGATCAAGTACGGCCGCTTTATTGAACAACTAAACCTAGTAGACTGCAAGGCCGCTATTAAGAGCGCTGTAAAGCTAGCTGCTAAGTACTAAGAAGAAAGGGCCTTTGTTTGCTTTGTCTGTTTAATCTGAGAGTGGTCTAGTTTGTTTACCTGTTTCTGCTTACCTAATACCCCTGTTTGCTTTGCTAACTAAATAGCTAATGTGTTTGTTTTATTCTATAGCTATATATACGTACTAAGGGGGTAACTTGGAGTGTGTGTCTAGGTGTTAGGGTCTATTACGTGCCTAATACCTAAGGCTGCAACTACTGCACTTTATCTTTAGACTTTCCGTAGATAGTCCTTCTTCTAAATACATCAGTTATATCAAGTTATAGTGCCTTATAACTAGCGCTATCGATAGGTATAAGAACTATAGCGAGAGGGCCGATTCTAGCTTTAAGAAGGGACTGTTTATAGCGGTAGCAATAGTAGTAAACCTTATCGTTATATAGGCCTAGCGGAAGGCTCGTATTATAGCTACGTCTATAAAGAACAAGCTTACTGCCCTTAAAGTAGACTAGAAGATATAGCATAAGATGCTAGCTTAATCTAGCTTCGGCATTAATCTAAACACTAGTTATCTAACCGCTCCGGACGATATTATAAAGGCTTATATTGCTATCTATCTAAGGGCGAAGAAATTCCTAAAGAAGCCGCTTCTATTCTTAGTTAAACTAGACTAGTTGTTTAGCGATACAACTGCTACTAAAGAGTACGTTTTATCTATAGAAGCGATGCTTAATAGTCTAATTCTACCTCCTATACTAGTAGTATCCGATCTAGCTATTACGGTAACCGAGAGTAAGGCAGATACGCCGAAGGACGATATCTATACTCGAAAGCGGGTAATCTATAATGCTAACGTTAAGGCTAAGCGTCGTCGATTAGAGTCTTAGAATCGGACATAGTAGTCTATCGATAATATCGTCGCGGCAATATATCGTATAGCGGAGATAATAGTAATACTACTACTACTAGTACGTACGCTATCGCGACTCGTATTCTCGGCGGAATTCGTCGCTAGATACGAGGAGCTTTAGGACCTAACTTTAAGGCAAAAGCGACTGCTATGTCGCAAGATAACGACGGCAGAAGATAGCGGCATAGTTAATATCTTTCTCGGTACGCCGTTAGACGCGTAATAGGCTATATCGATAGCGTTAGTTAAAGAGTTCTTTAAAGAGTTTAAATTATTGTCTTAAGTCTAGAAGTATTAGATCTATTAGCTATTCTCGAATATAGCTTTTTTTTAATATCGTTATATCGCTAGCTTTTAGTGCGGTTTTAGCAAGATCTAAGATTCTAATATAAAACCGAGTTTCGTAGCTAGAAGTTGTCTCTATAAAATTCTATACGAATAGTAGGAAGTCGAGTATTATATTATAGAAACGAGAAACTCTATACAAAACAGCTATATCTAAGTAACGACTAAGATTCTTAACATCCCTATCGAATATAAAGAAGCCCCTCCCTATCTACGACTTCTATAACTAAGCAGATATAGTCTCGTTTATATTATTATCTTCTTCTTCTAGGTATAGTTAATATTGTCGCTATATTTCTAGTGCTAGCGTATCCCTTATCGTATCTATCGGTCCTTTAACGCTATTATCTTCTTCTGTAGCGGCGGCGGCATTATTAAAGGGCCTATCGTTAGTCTCGTCGGCCTCTAATTTAAAGTTCTCGTCTACCTTCGCGCCTATCTCTTAGAGGATGTTATAAAGAGCGGTAGCAACGTATACTATAGCTATTTACGAGCAGATATTATACTGCGGCGCGCTCTCGAAGATGCGAAATCGTCGTTTTAATATACCAAATGTCCGCTTAACTATATTTCGAAGGGAACTATAGCAGAGGTTAAATAGCTCCTTATAGTCCGCCTGCTTTATTAAGGCTAGGTACTGCTCGCGTAGGTAATACCGCACCTCTCTATATAGTACTATATAAGGCGCGTTGTTTAGATAGCTAGCATTAGCGAGATAATATCGTCCTTCCGGCGTACTAAACCTATAGTACGAGCGAGCGTTATTAAGTATACGGCCGTCGTAAGCGGAGCCCTCCTATCTAGTAAGAATAAAGGTAAACCTTATATTATAGTCTACGACCGCTAATATATTCTATAATAGCGTGCCCTTGCGATTACGGAATGCCGCTTGCTAGTTAACTAGTACGTATGCTAATATATAAGAGCTATCTAGCGTACTAATAGCGTCCTTAAAGAAAGGCTAGTATTTCCGCCCTTTTGCCTTAACCGCTAGATTGTCGTCCGTAGCGGCTTAAGTAATAAGTACTAGATACACCTCTAAGATAGCGGCTATAACCTTATAGATTATACGACTACACTTGTCTACTAAGTAGTAAAAGTCCTTAGCTAGGTCTCGAGTATAGCTATTAGTCGCAAAGGCATATAAGAATATTAATACCTTCTATTCTTTGCTAATACTCCTTCTACGCCGTAGATATAGTAATATAAGCTAAAACAGGTATATAAACGTATCTAGATAGAAGCGCGTATATCTATACAATCTTCGTATAGCGCCTTCTTCTAATAGACTAGTAGTAACCGCCTTGCCTTTACTATCTTCTAGATAGAGGGTACGCACTCTAGGCGGCTAATATATAGCTATCTGTTATAGTAGTATCGCTAGTATTCCGAAGGTAAAGATAATATTACGCTTAATAATTGCCTAGCGGTCGAGAGCCTCTATTATTACTAACAATTATAGTAAGAACCTCGACCTCTATATACTACCGAGAAACGAATACCGTATAAAGCGCTCCTACGCTCGAACCTTCGAAATACGCGCTTCCGCTACTATATACGCGTCGACTCGCGCTATTCTCGTTCTATATACTAACTTTAACCTTAATTACAACGCACGGTCCTTAATCCTATCGAAGAGCCCTTCGGAGGCTATATTTAATACTAAAAGCGCTACTCCGGTAGCCGCGGAGGTCTATATTCGATTAAGAAGATTACACTTAGAAAGGGGCTATTAAATGGCCGTTAGACACAATATACGCCTCGTAATCCTATCGAGAATATTCAATAATATTGAATATTGTTAATATCGCTTGGATTATATGCTGGATTGGATTATGGACACGACAGGCCCTTATTCGTTAAAACATATCGTGAGCTGAGTGAGCAAATGCCTACC
Organism: Pseudocercospora fijiensis CIRAD86; assembly: GCF_000340215.1. Taxonomy (NCBI): domain Eukaryota; kingdom Fungi; phylum Ascomycota; class Dothideomycetes; order Mycosphaerellales; family Mycosphaerellaceae; genus Pseudocercospora; species Pseudocercospora fijiensis. The sequence goes on from NW_006921532.1 coordinate 4,318,403, forward strand.
ACATAACGGCAAAGAACTTTGGTGTCTCTTGTTTCCCCACCAGCCGAAGCCCAGCATACTCAGTCGAGCATCAATTACAATCTCCTTCCTCCTATAACTTCCTGGATGCTATGGTTGTGTTCTAGCCCAGCATCCCAGCCACTTGCAGCAAAAGACTCCATCATTTGATTCCAATCTGCATCCGTCATTGAGGCCATCATATCGTTCATTTCAGCCGGCATGCCATTAGAAGCATCGGGTGTCATTCCGTTTGGTCCCGGCGTCATACCTGCAGACCCAATTCCAGTCCACGTCTGAGACAGCGCGAATCCTTGCTGCTGCTGATCGACAGAAGACGCCGTAAATGGGTTCATGTCAAAATCAGCCGGTAAGCTGGGGTCGCCCGGGTCCATCATAGTGGCGAATGAAGCATCCATTGGCATACCGCCTGTACTCACGTCCTGGAATGGCTGATTCTGGGGCGAAGATCCTGTGTTCGAAGTGCGAGAGGAAGCATTGTGGTTCGAATGCGAATTAGTGCTGGAGTTGGGAGTCTGTTGATCACCGCTTGCATCAGGACTTGTATCCATTTCGGGATTGAACGAGGCAGTGTTATGCGGACTCTGACACATCCCGGCGCCGTTCACGGAACCTGGCGTGCCACCGCTTCGTTTTCGGTTTGGAAGCTCAAATTGAGACATACTGCCGCCACTGTTCTGTGCAGTCGCTGGCGCAGCAGACAAGTCATTCGCTTGCTGGTGCGGAACGTTGTAGGCGGCGAGACCAGAGTCGCCGTACGTCGGTTTGAATGTGGAGGCCACTTTGTCCATTCCCAGATATTCCGACATGGGGCAACCTGGTGATTTGTGAGGAGAGGCGGAAGACATGCTCTTCATCTGGGACCGGAGCTGCGCTGAGTCTTCCAGTCCAGCGCTTTCTAGGTCAACGTCCAACTGCACCAAGAAGGACTCGGTCAATGGATTCTTCCTCTTGATAGCGTGCATGGCAGACAGGAGAAATTGAAGGGACGCTTTGACCTGGGCATCCTTTGGTCTGGACTTCAGATATTGAACGAAGACCCTTGCTGCGACATATAGGCAGAATGAGATGAATGGGTTCATCGCACACAAGTCCAGATGGCTTATTTGTCGCATGATACTCGCAATTTCAGCGGCGGCGGTAATGCATCTGACTTTGCTCTCCGCAGAAATACGTGCCGGCATACGGTTTTTGTCGGCCTTGAATATCGCAGCTTGGTGCAAACAAATGGTTGATGTGTGGATGTTCATATTCATGAATACTGTGTTGGGGCTATTCAGTCCCGATGGCAGTCGCAGAGGCTCTGGTAATGCGAGTGCGGTATGCAGAAGAATGTTATCCATGCTCCTATGCCGTTTCCAGAAATCGCCGTTCAGATCGTCATCGTGGTCGTCTGGACTCGGTCTATGCAGATGCGTAAGATTGCGCCCAAACAGACAAGCCATAAGAATGACGCCAGCAAACGAAGACAGATTTTGAGGGCCTGAAGGATGCAACGAGTCAAATAGAGACATTGTCTTGGTTGGCCTGCTGAACTCGAATGCGTTCTCCTCCACCGGCAGGCTAGTCATGATATCTTTCTCCTCTATCGTCATGGGCCAGCCGGTTCCGATGCTGGAATACCTGTCTACACAAAAGCACATCCAGAACGTCCGTCGTCTCTCCTCTCTCTCTGTCCAGTCCCTCGGAGGCGGCAAGCACTGCTTCACATCAAGTCCTGTCCCGTCAAGCCGATGCAGACCCATCATCTGCGACATGCGGCAGGCGCGACCTGCAGACATCCAAGCGCGGGGGAAATACATCAGCTTGAATTCATGGGTCGCGAGCAGTGCCCATGTCTGACAATGAGCAACTGTGATCATGGATTCGCCATGACCTTTCATTTCATCCTGCTGGATGTACTTTCTTGCACGTTGGTAAAAATGCTCTTGGAGGCCATCGTACTTGTCAGAAACAGCTGCAGCATTCGCCCACATTGCATAGCGCAGGCACACCGGCGGTCGCATATGAGGCGCAAGGTTCATGGCAGCATAGTAGCGCGGCCGATGAACCATTGGCAAGGACGGATGGACTTTTTCAAAGTAGATCGTGTTGAGCTCGTTGACAACGTCCTGGGTGGGAAGAGGTTCGTCAAGGCCGAGTCCGATCATCTCCCAAGGAAACGGCTCATCCTCTGGCGTCGTATGCTCGCCAGAAGCGCCAGGTCCAAGTGCAGAGAGCGAGAAATTCGACGGACCCAACAAGTCTTGCTGAGCCCTGCCATTTCCCATGTGCGATGCCATGTTCATATGCGTGCTTGCACTTGCGGCGCCTGTGTCAGCGGCTCTTCCATTCGATCTTTGACGTGTTGGAGCATCTTGATTGCCCGTTGTGGAAGGTTCGTCCTGCGTTCTGAGCAAAGTCTCCACTTGGGCCAGCCTTGCCTCGAGAGCCTTGACGTAGCCTCTCTTGGGCCCACTCTTTCGACGAACTTCATCATATGAGCAGTCGTGGCTGAGCCGAGTACAAGTACCGCACGCAGGCTTGACGCCGTCGCACTTCAATTTCCTTCTGCGACACAAAATACACGCAATCCTCTTTGGCTTGGGCACCTGCCCATTCTCGGCTTCTTGAGAGTTGCGACGCTCGCCATTCGTCTCGTGCTCGGCCTGATGCGAAGGCTGCTGTGACAGGTCGTTGAAGTAATCGTCGCCTGGCGATTCGTCTCTCGAGTTGGGCATCGCTGGGAGTATTGCTGTTTCCTATGCGCCTCGTTCGATGCGCGATTCTCGAAGTGGTGGTTCGCTTCCGTGTGGTATGTGTGAGAGCCCGGAGTCAACCCATTTCTTCTCTGTAGCTACAGTCAATCAGGCGGGTTCAATAATAGCAATTTGGTCTTTGGGCAGAGCAGATCAGGCTTCCAGATTCAGCATACGATGACCGGCACCTGGGTCGACGTAGCATCCCAGATCTCGCCGTGGACAGACCGACAGCAGTGGCCAGTGGATGCTGCGGCTGAGGATGCGCTACCTGCATTGTGACAACAAGCTGACCGCGCGACCGGAATCGCCGTTGCCGTGTGCTGCAGGTGATGGTAGAATACGGGGCTGGATTAGTAACATCCTCACGTATCGCGCCAGAACATCAGTTTGATTTTAACTGCACCTAGCCTTTCCACAGGAGCAGTCAAGATGTTCCTGTAGGAGAGGAATATGTAGGAGTCGGAAAGGCACGCGCAGGCTTCCCCGCGGGCGAGTGAGAGGTGAAACCCCAGCCTCAGAAGTATATATATATATATATGCGCAACTGAGTCTCGTCCACACTCCACAGGGCGACGATGGGACTACATACTGGACACAATTCCTCAACGCCGTATGAATGAAGCGACAGCAGAGGCCCGGTGTACGTTCATGCTTTTGGGAGGCCTGCCACACAACAGAGTTGCCGCAGTCTTACGATCACTTCCCAGGACTCGCCGCCATTTCCCACTCATGTAGGTCTTCGTGGAAGAGCTGATAGAGGCCAGAGTTGTGCTGCAGATGTCGAAGGAACATTTATCTTCTCAGGCGCTGGGCCAGAGCTTCATGGCCGCGTTGACTCCCCAAGCATAGAGATGCTCAGTGCCGTGCCGTATCGTGCGCATTGTGCTTTTTAGGCCCTTACCTGGCTTGATCATATTCTAATGGCTAGCATTGGGCGCGCGGATACTTAGGGGTTTGTTGTGTTCGTATCCGGCCAACTCCCTTTGAACTTGCGCGCTAAGTTACCCTTGCCCACTAAGGTACCCACAGGCTGTCAAAGCATTGCAGTGAACAAAGACGACCTGAGGGGCCACTTCACCAACACTCAGTCAGCAATGCAGCACAGCGGACACACCCAGCAATGGCCGCACAGGCGTCGACGACGCCACGGCTCCAGGATATATATCAGCAAGCTTACTCCGAACATTCAGCCAACGCGCGGATATCAAGACTTTATGCCACGACTGCCCGGACAGGCATTTCTAAAGCCACCACAGCCAGCGGCCGATCGCCAACGATTGCGTCTTCTTTCAAAGTTCCTATAGGAGACTCTTCACAGCCACTCGGTCGAGTCGGACAGGCCGCGTTGGGACGATTCGCATCATTTCTAGTCCTTTTATGGTTCGGGATCGTTGTTCCCCTCTTCTATACTGTTTTATACGTGACCGTCTGCGTCGGAACTGTCTGCATAATCTATCAGATCTGCAGTACAGTCGGACCTTATGTAAGACATCAACTCCGCGAGGTCCGTCAGCATGGCAGCATTCGATACTGGCAAGAGCGTGGCAAAACGTTCGCAAATAGAGCCCGTCGAATCTGTAAATACTACCGATGGCACCGCAGCAAGGACGAGGCTCTGAATAGATTCAGAATTATTGACCGGACGATATCAAACAACTTGGCATATCTGCTGCTTCTATTACCGGCGTTTCTGCTGCTTAAGGCGATGTGCTTCTCTCTTCCTGGAAACGGCATGTTACCCTGGAACGAGCTCGAGGGTTTCGAAATTCCCTGGTACATGAGAATCGAGAGAAGGGAAGTCGGCAGCAATCACCTGGCACCACATGTCAACCACAACACCAGTACGTCGCTCCCTGTCAACGTCGGCAGACCCCTCGGTGACATCTTGAGTGGAGCTGCCTACGAAGAGCCAGCGACCGACATACGACCCCCAACAACTATAGGAGCAAGTGGTGTTACAACGGCCCCAACACATACCGAACATTTGACAACCACGGTCTTCAAGACAGTCCAGGCCACCACACCACTTGAGCCAACTTGCCCAGCAGCATTGTCCATTCCAATGTCGGAAAGTGGACGACGTGAAGCCGGAGATCCCGTTTTCTGTCAAGAGTGTCGCCAATTTCGCTGCTGCTAGCTATCATACTCCATAGGTATCGTAAGCTTGTTGGACTGAAGGGAGTTACGAGAGTTGTCGGCTCACACGACTTGCTCAAGAATATATTTTTGACACGACTAAAGGATTTATTCCATTTAAAGCAGTTATCAAACACTCCATTCTCACCCGGAAGATGTAATGTAATAAAGATCATCCATAATTCGACCACACAAGCCGCACTACCTGCAAGCTTTCCAGGTCTTTTCTTAGGCAGTGAATATCACTGGCTGCTAACGAAACCGCGACCAGCAATTCGAGCCGGATCCGGAGACTTGTAGCTGCGTGGAATGTAAGATGAACTTCCCTTTGTGTGTCGCGAGATCTTGCCGCAGCATGATAGACAAAGAATTGCGATCTGCCAACTTCGTATTTTGTCGGCTTCAGGTTGCGCTTGTGTGCGAGCGACATTGCTCACCAAATACAAGTTCATCGCGTGATCTTCTGTCAGCCGCAGGATGTATCTGCCTCTACCATCAAGAGCATTGGAGGTGGCCAATGCCGAAGGCAGACATGTGATTCTGCAACAACACTCCATGCGCAATGACGGCGGGAGTAGCACCAAACCGGGCGTAAAAGCAAGTCAACCAACCTTCCCTCGAAGTGGCTCTCAAAATACCATATCTGCGAAGAAGAATTCCCGGGTCCTGGGGAGTGTACCCGTCTCTCAGCTTGCACCTCCACCGTCACCTCCACCGAATACTCCACCTCCAGCAGCGCCACGTGGAAAGGGCAGACGATTCGATCTGGGCCTGCCGAGAGCATCAACGACGCCCAATCTCCCAGTCTTGACCCCAAGCTTGCTGTCTTCACCAGAAGCGCCGAAAGGAGCGCGTGGGCCTCCACCAAAACGACCACCGCGACCCTCAAGCGAACTCTTCTTACCGCCCAGGTCACCTCGACCTGTTCGAACGTTGAGCCCATCGGCACAGCTTGCAGAAAGACCATCCCATGCTCCGCATCCTCCACCAGCTATGCCGCCTCCGCCAATACCCGACAGCTCATCGGCGAGGCACGGGACGACTGAGTCGCAGAATGGGCAGGACCAGAGAGACTATATTCCTCCACTTTTCTCGCAATCGCCCAATTTGAGAACCAGCTCGCCGTCAAAACTATCCAACTCTCGAATAGCTGCTGCGTCAAAGCCGGCACCAATTTCAGAACCTCAACAGCACCACATTTCAGCTCTGCTCAGTGGAGGAAAGGATGGTACAATGGCCACTCAAGGCCAAGACCTCCTCGAAAAGGTGCGAGAGCGGAACCATCATCTCTCGACGTCCACAGCTAGCTCGGCAGCTCCAGAGACCTTGTTCGAATTTCCCATTGTTCCTCTCGCGCGACCTTCAACCGCGCCCCCTTCTCTGGATCGACTGACTAGCCGTGCTCGGGATAACTTGAACCTGGGACAAGGGCCGCGCAGTCCCGGCTTGAAGGCGCGCCATGTCTCGAAAGCGTCTGCCCGCTCGCTGGACACCTACCTTCTGAGTGCCACGAAGAGGGCTCCTCTCCACAGGGGCAAGACAGCTTCGTCGCTACGAACAGTTTTGCTTGATCTCGACGAAGTGACGAAGATTAAGAAAAATGCCGCCGCTATCAAGCCCTCCAGGCCACCTCCTAGTTCTTCTGATGGGCCGGTCAGCAGCAAACGGAAGAGGAAGGGTGAGACCATGAGCATGCTCCTTGATACGGGATTCTTTCCAGTCAATGAGCTCATATATGGAAATGGCAAGGCAACCAAGATGAGAGAATCAGCAATGTATCGAATCAATTTACCGCCAAGACTCAGCTTTCTTGAAGGCGAGTTGCCGCAAACGCCATCCACAAGAGGAGGCCATACACCGACAGAGCTGCTCCACTACTCCCCAACCTCTCCAAGAAGGTCAAGGCACCGCAAATCTGCCGCATCAGGGAGGAGTTCACTTACTCAGATCTCAGAGAATGGTAGAGTGGCACGGAGCTCTGGATGTACGTCCGTTGGTGCAGGACTAAGCCTTGCTGCCATCCCCGAAGACTCATTGGCTAAGGAGAACATGCCTCCAGACTCAGGCCTCTCCAGCTCACTGACAAGACAAATTCACCTGCGAGGAGGATCGGTGGTGACGGTGACTGCGCCTGAGTTAACAGCATGGAAGCCGACACTATACGTTCATGGGCCCATCAAACTGCTAAAGCCGAGTATTGTGCCTCGCAAGAACTCCGTTGCAAGCCTGGAAGCTTTCCAGGAAGCCGTCGATCGGGTGTATCAACATGCCCTGGCGATACCGAGAAGGCGGAGCGATGACGCTGTCGTGGACGACATCTGCGATTTTTTCGACGACTTCGATCATGAAATGATGGGATTTGGAGGCGACCAATTCATGCGGTCTGTGAATGAGAGCCTAGACGCGGAGGATGTTGAGGCGGAAGAGGAGGCCGAGCGGTTCAGTACACCGCCGACCGAAATGTCTTCTGATTTTGCCGCTGCAGCGGTTCTGTCGAGACATGTAGTCATCCCAAGGCCGCATATACCGCCTGTCGAAACGGAGGAGACATTGAGGGAAAGAGGGATTGCGCGACTGGCGCGGCTCTCGAGAAGCTCGGCGGGCTCTGCTTCCGGGGAGATGATGGCAGAGCGAAGAGAATCGTGCATACTAGGCAATTCAGATGGCGGTATGCAATTGCCACTTTTGCCAGCGCCAGAAGATGACGCTTTCGAGTCAGTCCTTCGACCGGCTGGGAGCACCGCCAGCGCTAGTGGGAGAGGCTATTCTCAAAGCGAGTACAGCAGGCATACCGGTACTGCCTTAACGGGCGATTCTGGATGTGAGTGGAACGAGCAGGAGGTTCAAGAAATTGATCATAATTTCGAGCCTGCGCCAATTTCCAAGAAGGCTCGGCGCACTCGCAATCCAATCAAGAAGATCAAGCAGGCTGTTGCGCTGGCCAATGCTGCCTTGTAGTAAGAGATTTACTGGCGGAGCATTTCCAGTGCAGTGGTCATGACATGATGCCGAGATTATGAGTCAGGGCTGAGTGTATGTAGAGGAGAGGAGAGGATATAGTTCAAACTTCAAAGCTCTGATGCCGAGGACGAGGACCCCGAATATCTGAAACACAAGCAGGACTGTCTTTTGGGTGCTGCAATCTAATTAGTAATAAATCCTTGTCGCTTCATCATACATAGTCTACTGTCTTTCCTGGAGTAATTGCGCGCACACGTCATTGACGCGAACTTCAGCTGGATAGTCGTTCCAAATAGCGTACTGTAGAGCTTCCGGTCTTCCATTCTGGCGGGAGTTTTTGCAGTGAACAATGCAAGATGCATCTTCACATGGCGCGGGACTCTCGCCGTGAGCTGAGTTCCTGGTGGGGACTTGTCGACGTAGTACTCCTTGTTTCAGGTATCTGTATACTGGCACCTCGCTAAATCTCGCTTAAGTCGGTCCGTAGAGAATCCGAAATTGATGACGTTTCTGTGTTCCCGCCAAGACCCACGAATTTGTATGCGTTCGAGCTATAATTTTGGGCTTCCTAGAACGTTTAGTACCTTATCGTCTCTACTACTTTAGTAATATCGCTATAATAGCAGAACTAGAACTAGCGCCTGCTAATAGCTATACTAACTTTAAGGCTCTTCGAGAAGCGCTATTCTTCGCCGAGAAGGACATTCTATTGCCGTACGACGATTTCCTAGTTAGTATAAAGCTTATATCTAATATATATAGTCGTAATAAGGTTACCGACGTAAAAGTAGATCGTACTAGTAGTAGGTTTGTTTCTAAGGCATACTATCGTTATATTAAGTCGAAACGGACGGCGGTAGACATAAAGAAGAGTATAGAAGGTACTACTAGTAGCTATTATAAACCTAAGTTTGCTACTAACGACTATTGCAAGGTTAGCCTAGTAGTAGATATATATTAAGACAGTAAGTAGGGCTCTCCTATTAATATTGTTATTAAGCGCTCCGATTATCGCTACTAGTATACCTATACCCTCTAATAATACGACGTATAGCGGTCGAATGCCTATCTTAAAGAAACAGGCTAGAAGTTACTAGATTAGTTACTACGGACGAGTCGAGTAAAGGATTTCCTTACTAATAACTACGCCGACATTAGTAGAAAGTCGACTAGCTATTAAACGCTATACAACCTTAGCCGCTAGTCGCTATATTATTACCGTAATAAGCGGTACGTTATACCTAGCAAGAGCGCTATTATATAGCAAGTTTAAGAGGCGGAAGAGCGTACGATTAATCGTAGCTATCGGTACTAGGTCTTCTACGTACTAACTTCTAAAGGGCTTAAATATAGCATTATCTATACGAATAAGAAGGGCATTAAACTACTAAAGAGATATAGCTAGTTCTTATCGCAAGACGCTATATACGATACTTATTAAGGGCGGCAACTAAGTAGATAGTTTATAACGAGTTCTCGAAGATAGCTATCTACGAGAGAGGCGCGCATCGCTAAAGACTTAATGCCTTAGGCATCTATAACTAGGAATAGGAGGGTTACCCCGTAACAATACTAACAATGCCGGCTTCTTCTTAGTTAACCTCTTCGTACGAGATAAAGCTAATAACTAGCTTCCTATTGCCTATATACTAGTTAAGAGTTAGTATGCTATCGTTTTTGCGACTAGCTTCTAGTACTTGTCTTCGTAGGCCGATTATAAGAAGCCTAGTAGTTAGCACCTCCGATAGACTATTACTAATAACTCTATAAGCGAACAAGCTGCTTTCCGGATTGCCTTTAATAGCAATATTACGATCTTCCTTTACTAGCGCTATATCGTCGAGACAATAAGAAAGAAGTTTAGTATTAAACGTAGCTATAAGAAGACGTAGGAGGCTCTATTTAGCGCTCTATACTTTGCAGAAGATCGTAAAGAGGCTAGTTAATAGATATAGGCTATAGAGGTCTCGCTACTAGGTAGATAATAGGACCTGTTATTCGCCTACTTCTAACGAGAGTAGACTATTTAGTATGCCGAGCTCTAGTATATATATGCACGCCGGGGCAATCTACGCGTTTTATAGGTAAATATAGCTATTTAGTCCTATTATAGTATATTAGATAAAGCTAACTTTCCTCGAAGGATCGTACGACTAGCTATATCGAGGGCTACTATATCTACTATAAGCGCGGTAACGAGACGACAATCTATAACTAGTTACTCGTAGGCGCCCTTATATACTCCCTTAATATTAACGATTACTAGTATTATAATGCCGACGATAGCGAAGCCTCTATACTTTAATTGCCTCTCTTCCGCAACCTTAGCTATTCGAGGCTTTAAGAACTACCCTTCTTCCTATAGAAGAAGATTGCTAAGCAGTATAATATCGCTCGTTCTCGCTTTAAGCGAGGTGCTATTACTTAGTTACAGTTTAAACCTATAGTCGATAGAGAGACGCCTTCGAAGTGCCCTTACCTATTCTTCCTTAGCTAGTACTAGCCCTGCAACTATATACTATTTAATAGCGAGTTTAAGGACAATTAGCTATTACGGAAGCAGGTTAATAAGTATATTAACCGCTAGAAGTTAATAGACAGCGGACAAGGCTTAAATAACGCTTCTACGGTCTATAAGGACTAGTTTAATAGCAATCGTATGCCTATAGACGACCTTGTTATATAGGACAAGCTAGAAGGAGCTAGTAACGGCGTATTAGAGCGCAACTACTATATTCTCCTTTATAACATTATTAACAACTTTAAGGAAGACTTCTACTGCCTAGTAAGAGCGGCGCAGTTAATAAACGACCTCTCGAAGAAGGACTATAATAACTATATTTAGTACCTCTATAGGCACTATTCGAAGGTCGTCGGTAAGGCCGTTTAGTAGTTGTCGATTAAATAGTAGCTCGAGAATATAAACTTAGTCGATAATAATAACCTATAGGCGCAAATTAACTAGACACGCGATAACTTCCTTAATAGCGATATAGTCGACGACGACGACGATATCGACGACTAGGTTCTTAGCTTAATAGCTACTCTAGTAGAAGCTACTTACATAAGTAAGACTAGGCTTAGTGCGCAGGCGCCGCCGCCGCTATTATTCTTATTACAACCCTTTATTACGACTTAGCGCACTGCGCGCGTATTAGATAGCTTCTAGTTAACCGCCGGCGGTAACGTAGAATATATTAGTCTATATGCGTTAAAAAGTAAAGACTACTTACTAATACGATACCTAGCGCAAATACTACCTTCTACGCTATTCGCACCTTCTATACCGAGCCGTTTGCGATACTATACTACTATCGACACTACGAGCGATAGCTAGTCCGAGAACCTTCCGTAGAATACACTAATTCGACTACCGCCTAACGCGGACGTACAATAGTAGAACCGCCGCTTTAATCTATACTATAATCTATAGACAGGCGCGTAAGAGTACTACGACAGACGGCTACTATAGGCGCTAACTAATAAGGCATTAGAAGAGCAGGCAGAGCGAGTGCGACAATAGCGATAGCAAGGTAGATAGATAGTAACAGCGACAGCAAGGCAGATAGACAGACAAGCAAGAGCGCGTTAATAATACCTATATTTTGCTATACTATTAATGCCTTACTAACACTTTAGCTTTATTTTAAACTAGTGCCAGCAGCGGCGACAGCAGGTGCTAGCGGTGCTAGCAGTACTAGCGGTGCTACGCTATTCCTAAAGAAGAGCTAGAAATAGGTGCGTTTCGTTATAATTATTAGGAACCGCGTACTTCCGAAGGCACGTGCGGCCTTAGCGGTGCTAGAATATAGACACCCCTTATTTCGCTGTCGCTTTAGAGCAAGGTAGTCGGCAAGTGCCGGTCTATAGTAAGTTCGGCGTAGATCCTCTTAACGAAGTCCGTAGTTAAGTCCGTCGAACACCTACTCTAGCTCTGCCCTTATTAGGTTCTACTTCTAATGCTAAATATAGTATAGCTCTATAGTAGATTATATTACTAGTAGAACGGCGATACTATCCGATTAGGTCTCGGATTTAGCCGTAGTAGAGCTTAGGGTTAGGAAGCCGACACTTTTACGAGTCGTCCCCTAGTAAAGGTTTTATAGTAAACCTTCGCAAGTAAAAGTATAGAAGAAGGCAATAGAGGCGCTAAGTACGCTACCGAGACAGGTATATAGATAATAAACCGTAGATTAAGACCTTCTAATAACTAATTAGCTACTAACCGAGTCTCGCCTATCTCGTATATACTATCGACTAAGTCGCTATAAGCTTAGTAAAGACACACTTCTAGCACTAATTAAACCGCCGAGTCTACTTAAGAAGTAGTTTAATATTAGTCTACTTATAGCTAAGGTTAACCGGCTCGTAGAGGTAGTAAGGGACTTAAGGGTAGATATAAACCTCCTATAGAAGGAGGTTAAGAAGGAGGTTAAGAAGGAGGTTACGGAGTCGCCTATAGTAGTTACTAGCTCCGCCGAAGAAGGCTCTCGAAGTAAGGCAATAGTTATTAAGAGGGCGGAGTTTAAGGCACTTTAGTTAAAGGTTAGTTAGTTAGAAGAGACCGTTGCCTCGCTCGTAAAGTAGCAGTATACTTTAAGTACGGCCTACGAGTTAAACTTAGAGACAATAGCGACGGTTGTTAACTGCTAGCGGCGCTCGAAGAAGTATTACTTTACCGCTTTAGGTTCTTAAAGAAGTGCTATAGATTAAGCTAGTTATACTATATTAAATCGCAGGCCTTATAAAGGGCTATAGGTCTATAATATTAATAAGCGTATATTGTCTAGTGCTCGTCCTTCTTGTCGAGAGGCTACTATTTATAGCCCTAAGCGGTCCGTACGAGCCTATAGAGATAGCAACGCTAGCGTAGAAGAATAGCCTTCGAGCTATATATAGTATTACTACTACGAGCGAGACGACGTGCTTCTTCGGCCGTAGGCAAGCTATTACCCTTCTTAAGCTAATAGCGCTTAGATCGAGAGCTGCTAGTATTATAGATATAGCCGGAGATAAACTGTCTATTATTTCGAGGCAGAGGGGGAGTTAGCGTACGCTAAGCCCTTATAGCCGCTTCTGCAGCCTGTTTCTTATTAATCTCTTGCTAACCGAGTTAGACTAGTTGCTATGCGAGCGCTATACAGAAGTCGCGTTAGTAAGTAAACTGTTAGTCCTTAGTCTACTTCTTATTACCTCGTAGAAGGATAAATAAGTTAATAATAACGGCGTCGAGTAGGAAATAGAATAAAGGGTACTAACCCTTCCGTAACTTATACTATATCGAGTAATAATAGCGTAGCTAGTTATATATATTAACGCTACCTATATAGTCGTTATATAGGGTAGCGACCTCTAGAAGAGATATCTCTTGCTTGCCGTCGGTATTCTAATATAGTCGTACGTGCTTATCGATATAGGCGTTGTTTCTAGCTCGAGGGTAGGCACGAAGCCGTAGTATTCTCTCGAAAGGTCGATAGCCTATTATAAGGAATTAGACGAGGTTCCTATCCTACTAGATAATCGCTGCTATACTATATATTACCTTATAAAGCAGTGTATCGTAGGGAAACTGTATTGTCTTACGATTTAGCCCTAGGTATATCGATTTCTGCCTAGTACTATCCTTTTTTAAAATACCTAATTTCTCGAAGGTCGCGCCTCGCTATAGCTACGAAAGTAAACTCGATTGTACCGTTCTAGTCGCTATAATACCGAGATGTCGAAGGATCGCGAATAATAGCACGTTATTAAACAGGTTGTCTATAAATATATAGAAGAAGTGCTATTAGAAAGGAAGTTATAGGATTAGTCGAAGAATAGCTTGCCGAAGGGAGCTTAGCTTAGCGCTTAGCGAGACGGTAGGCGATACGATTAGGCTTTCGGTTATCTCGGATAGACGGTCCGCGCAGGCCGCGCTTATATAACTTTCCTTCCTTACGTTCTATACTAAACATAATCTAGTATATTCGCTATAACTAATACCGCCTAGCCCTCGAGACTCGCGCTCGCGGCGCTTCTTATTACTCTCCTTTTGTCGCTCCTTCTTCTCGGCGTCCGTAAGAACCTCTAGTATTACTACCGGCCGCTTAGCGACCTTCGAAGCGATAGAATCCGGATCTTCTACCTCCTATTTATATACCTTCCGAGGGCTTGAGAATAAGAAGGAATACATATACCTATCTTCGTATAGGCAAAGTATATAATATCCGATTAGTGTTAGCTTGCCTCGTATTATAATAACGTGTCTAGATTTACTAGTAAAACGGATTATACTCTCGTCGATAGATATATTAGTACTAGGCACGACTACCTCGCGGAATTTGCTACGTAATATATTAGCAAGCGGCAATATCTAGGTCTAGGTAGGTAGGCCTCTTCTACTTAACGAGAGCGTATTATTCTAGTACTATAAAGCCGCCTTAATCTGTTTAAAGCGCTACTCGCTTATATAACCGATAATAGGATATAGCGGCTAGTATCTATCGTCCCTCTAGTAGTCGCTCTTATCGGCTATTTAGATTACGGACATATAGATAATAATACCTACGAAGATCCGCATTATTAGCTTGTCTACTAGCTTCTATAGATAGCTAGAAACGACGATCTTGTCGCCCTTTTTAAAATCCGGTTTATTGCTAGTATACTCGTTAGTATACTTAACTAGTCGGTTTATAACCTTATTAGTCTAGAAGAGTAAGAAGAAGCGATATTAGATGTTATCTAGTAATAAGAGGTTACTTAGGTTACTTAGTTCTTTAGGTAAGTTAACTATCTGCCGGTAAGAGGTACTAGTTAGTAGCTCGTATCGACTCTTATTAATCTCTCCGTTCTTTAGATAATATAATCTGCCTACTCTACTATCTACTCCTATATTCTCGACCTTATTATCCCCTTCTACGACTACTAAACCCTTATTATCTATACCGCTTAGTAGGGGTTCTCCTACCTTCTTAAATATCGGCTCTCTTCCTCTAGTTAGCTAATTAGTATCTAACTTATTATCGTCTATTAAACTAGTAGATATATCTAGCTAATTATTACCTTTATCGTCGTTATAACTATCTTCTACGAAGGCCTAGAAACTCGCTATTGTTATATGCTTCTTAGTAGGATTGAGTTTGGAAATACAAAGGCAATTAAGTCGTATATAGAGGCCGACAGCGGCGGCAATAGCTAAGCCACTCGAAGGGGTTTAACGCGCCTACAACCGAGTCCAATTGAGGCCTGTTCATTCACCTACAGAGCGGCTTCCATATGCTAACTAAGTGGACACTGTAGGGGTTGATCCCTGTTTAGCCGACGAACGCCGGATGGCGACGAGTTTTTACAGGGGATGAAGTCGGGATGATCGTGCGAGCATTTGCCAAGACCTGGACGATCGCATCGCATCGGAAAGGCGGAAAGGGTGCCGGGAGCCTGGAGGTGACGCAACGGCGAGACTTCTTCATGTATGTATGTATGTGATCATGTATGACAGACTCCAGAGGCTTTGCAGGCGCGCGTCCAGTCAGAGGCAATGCGAGGGTGTTCGAGTAGTACATGGCTACGCTGAGCCCCCGCGCAATCGCACCAGTGACGAGAGTGCATATGCAGACGGCTTGAAGTTTGTATACACACACTGGGATGTTTCCAAATAATGTGAGTGAGATGAGGGCGACGACATCCATACTACTATCCATAGACACGGCCTCCATCGCCACTGCCATCACCGTCCACCAGGCTCGTCTTCCCATGACTTTAGCCGACGAGTGTGCGTGCGAAAAGGATCTCTTGCGTCAGGAAGCAAAGCCAAAGCAGGAAGCTGCGGCCAGCGCTTCATTCGCGCGCGCCCGCCGCCCGCCGCCCGCCGCCCGCCATTCGCTGCCTTCCCATTCTCTGCCAACCCAACTTCCCGCTCCCCGGTCCTGATCCATCTAGCGTCGTCTTGGCCTGCGCTTGCTTGCTTGAAGTTGCTTCCTGCGCAACTGGCAACTGCTGCTGTCCCTCCCTCTGATCTCACCTCACCGAGCAGGCCTGCCTCGAGCTCTTATACGCACTCGCATTCCCGCCGCCTCATCTTTTCTCTGCCACTTCAGAACCATTGGTAGCATCGCCATTGCCACTGCCTTTGCCGTTGCCATAGCCATTGCCATTGCCATTGCCATTCCCATTATACACAAGCACCCCCCCAACACTCGCCACTCATACCTCTGCTCTCAGCCCCACGTATTCTACATCGCGGTGGCAGATAGACATTTGAGTTATTCACTGACCGAACACTATGTCTCACTCGATCGGCAACTCGGAACTGGACCACACGCCATCATCACCACTCGCCTGGCCCATGGCGCACATCGGACACGGCACTCACGGCACGGCACCACACTGCGGCGACCCCATCGCCACCAGCCTCAGCGCCAACAACGCCCGCGCGACCCCTCGCTGCGTACATCAGGAACTGGCAGGCATGCATCTGGCTCTGGCTCTTGACTCACGTCTCGCGCCTCTTGTAGGAGCTTTCTCACTTGGTGACTGGCACGCTGGCCCTTTTGACTGATCATTACAGGATTCGCGAAATCTGGACGGTGGCAACTCCCACGCACCGGTCATGACCCGAACATCCTCGGCCGCTGCCTCTCATGCCGCCCATCCATCTGTCCCAACCGCGAGCCAATCTCTCAACACATGCAACACGGGCAACGGCAAGCGAAATCACGAATCCGTCGACATGGACTACTCGCACACTTACACCTACCGCTCGATACCTTCATCTTGGCAAACGACGCACACGACGGCAACAGTGACTCAACAACCTCGTGTCGACGACGTTCAAGTCTATGAACCCGCCGACTATTGCTCAAAGCTTTGGAGCGAATCCGACCCTCCTGAAGCCACGCAGTTTGCTGCTAAGAAGCAGAAGGTTGAATGCATCGATGCGAGCTTTGCTTGCCATCTGCACTCCCTTCCGCAGTCTTATGCCTCAAATATGTGCGTCCCTTCAGCGCACTACGTATCGCCAAGTACGAGTATCTCGACCCATCTGTCGCCGCCCTCATCGCTTGCTTCGAGCGACATGAGTCGACAGAGTAGTGTGAGCAGTGCTTCGGTCATTGATGCCTTCGACATGATGCGTGTCGAGTCTTCCTTCTCCACTGCCTCTGATCTCTTTCCCATTGATGATTTAGATGCTCCTTCCGTATCGTGTGCAACAGAGAAGCCAGCGGTTGGTAGTCAGCCTTCTATCGGCTTCGTCGATGATGGTAGTCCCCCATTGCTGAGCAATGTTGCCTATGGCTTAGTTGGTACGGATTTTTCTTTTACTGTTGATCAAAACTTTCCTGATGCTGCAGCTGCCACAGCCATTGGCGACCAACACTTCTCTCATGGACAAGACATGGTACGCAGCACATCGCAGCAATGCATTTCAAGCACTTCATCGACTGGGCTGAAAGCGTCGGAACGGAGACGGAAGCACATCGAAAATGGCAGGCAATCCATCGCACCCAAGAGCCTACCAGACGGTCCGAAGGCAACCAAAGCGACAGAGTCAGACGAGAAGCATCGCGAGCCTATCAAGCGACAAGACACAGCATCGAATCGTAAGGAAGCCATTGCGAAGGCACCCTATGTCCGACCACAACACCCCAAGTTGTATTGCAACATGTGCACGGAATTTCCCGGCGGATTTCGAGGCGAGCACGAACTACGCCGCCACTGGGATCGTGCTCACGCGGAATGTCGAAAGGTGTGGATCTGTAAAGAACCGTCGGTCAAGACAGAGTGGTGGCCTGCCAAGCCATTGAGCATTTGCAAGCAGTGTAAGCAAGCGAAGCAGTACAACGTGTATTACAATGCCGCTGCTCACTTGCGCCGCGCCCATTTCTGCCCAAGAAAGCGAGGACGCAAGGCCCGAGGAGAGGAGCGAGAAAGCAGAGCAGGCAAAGCTGGAGGTGATTGGCCTCCGATTGATTGGTTGAAGGCTAATGGATGGTTGCAAGAAATCGAGGTCTCCTCCGAGCAAGCATTCGGCAGCGTGCTTGCCCGTTCGTATCCCCCCGAAGAGAGCCAAGACTTGAATGCTGGTTATGACGCGGCTTTCCACCCGGATCTCGCATCGGTGGCAGCTGCGGCCCAACTGCCAGCGCATCACGAGCAGCATTCGGCCGAAGCGCTTGCACTTGACACATATCCTGTGTGCCCACCCACGACGGAATACAACTTCGGGTATCCGACACCAATCGATTCGACTTCGACGACGACGACGATGCAATGGCCAGCGCCAGGTGACCTCATCAGCGCCCCCATGATGGAGCACAGCATCTCAGCCCCACCCGCATTCACTACCATGACACCCCTATCGACGATGGACATGTATGCCACTCACGGGCACGGGTTTGCCACATTCTGATCTGGCACATGATGTTTCTCTCATCCGTGACGGTTGTACTCGGTGGCGGTGTGGACCGGTTTTGGCAGAGAGAGACAGCTACCGGCGAGCGAGCCCTTGTCAAGCAAGACCCATGCAGATTTGTACATTTGTGCTAAGAGGCTAGAGAGGGCCTAACCATGTGGATTGATTGGACTTTTTTTTGGTTCTTGATGAAAGCTGAGATACCCGAAGGACACTACGGCTGTATGGATGTATTTATGAGCACGAATACCCTCGTGGGATTTTTCATGAGAAAGCGAGTCTTCTCATTTGCAAAGCATTGTCGGCTTCAATCTCGTCTTCAGCAAAAGGTTATTGACACTAACAGTAGCAGTGGTCTGTGTACTGTGTCGGCTGTGGCTGGCTGCCACACAACGTACACACTACATATTGCACGGTCGAATCATCTTCGATTAGCATTGCCTGCAGCATCACATTCTCAATCGGGACTGAGAGGCAAGCAGGACATTTTTTTCAGCCATGAGTGTTTCACACTTTCTATCGGACGCTTACATCACACTGGTCGACGATATTCTACCCTGCAGAGGCCTTCGCGGCCGATCGACATCGTGGTCCCGTCAAGGAATCTCTGGAAATTGTGCCTCCAGCTCTGCCGGCAGGGCACCATTCGGGAAAGCAGCCGCCAAAGCCTGTCTCTTGGAATTATAGTACAGGTTCGCGCGCTTGAGCTTTCCACCAGCGGTATCCTTCCAGGTATGGAAAGCGATGTTGGTGTTTGGTCGACGCGAGCGCTGGAAAGCAATGGCGTCCTCGCGCAGCTTGCGTGCAGCCATCATATTATCCTTCAAGCCATCAAGCTCTGAAGATGACTCGCTGTCCTTTTCATGAGAGCTTGATGTGTTGCTCTCGTTCGCCTTCCTGCGGGACTTGATCTCCTGCATGCCTGAGGGACGGACCTTTGGTGCAGCTAATGCCGAAGTCGTGAATGCTGGAAAGCTCTGGAAATCCTCCTCATTTAAGTGACCGCTAGGCATGAGCGTCGCCAGTGCAGATCGTGCCTCGTGGTAAAGGCGAGTTGCATCTTCGAGCTGCTGCATTCCACCAAGAGACCAGGTGCCAACAACTCTTGTGCGCGCTTCCTCTCTCTCGAGCCAAGCCTCTTTGAGCTTGTCTCGTGCAAGCCTCCTCCTCTCCCTAGCTCGTCGCTTGCTACCATCGAGAACGCCGATTGATCCATTCGTCGCGATATTTGCAGGCACATGATCTTCGATGTCTTGCACTGGACCGCCAGCCGACAGAGATGCCTGGTCGCCGTCATCCTCGATGACTTCGAGCTGAGATGCAAATCCTTTGGAGAGCAAATCATCGAACGCATCGAGGTTTACAAGTCGAGCGTTCTGAAGGCCTGGAGGTTTGGTTGGTGCTGTGAAACCGATGGCACTGCTCGTTGACGGCAACAGGGGAGGATCTTTCTGGGCATGAGGCTCAGGGGGCTCGAGAATATCGGAAGCGTCGACTGAACGCTCGTGACCGATGGACTCCTGTTCCGTCGATTCCAGGGCAGAGGGAAACGAGGGCGTAGAGGAATTCGGAGCATCGATGCTAGGTCTCAATGGCGTAGCACTGAAAGATTCACCGGGCACAGAATCCGTCAAAGCGCCTCCGCCAAGATCAAGATCGATCAAGTCTCTGGTGACGTCTGACGTTGAAATTTCATCCGGGCGAAGCTCGACCGGAGGATACTGGGGCGAGAGCGTGATGCCAGGAGGTTCTTTCTCAGCAATCATGTTGACATCAGCCTGTTCCTGAATTACCTTGACAGCGCGTCTCACCGCGTCATCCCTTGACTGCATGCTAGTCTGCTCTTGCATGGCATTTTCGTCTCGTATTGACGACAACGGTTGTGGACGGCTGTTGTCGGAGCACGATGCCAAAAGGGCAGCCTCGAGATCTGATGCCCATAGCACGTCCATGTCTGCATGATGCTCTTTACCACTCTGGTCTGAGCCGGTCCAACCCTCGGCTTCAACGACATCACTTCCAAGATCTTGTGCAAGGAAATCTTCCTCGGATGGCCTACTGATTGAAATTGTTGGCCGTGGTAGTTCTTGCCCATTTTCGCGGGTTGGACACTCGTAGGACGTCGTTGATAGCATAGGAGATGTCTTCTCGGGCCCAAGACCTTCGATGATGCTTCTAGCATTGTCGATCCGATCGTCAACAGCTCTGGATGAGGTTGTTTGGAAGGCTTTCAGAGCAGTTGCGGTCATGGCGCGACTAGCAGGTTGTATCAGCTCCGGAGTGCTGTCGTAGAAGCTTAGGCGCTCGGGGTGTGAAGGCTGCTTTCGAGAGAAAACAGCCTCGTGCTCCGGCTCAATAAAAGGCTGATGGAATACAGTTGCAGTCTCCTGGTTTGGGTTGAATGTATCGGCGGGCTCGTTTACAGTAGACTCGTTGATCTCAGAGATCAACCCAGCTTTGCGCTCCTCATCAACTTCGTAATGAATCTCATTATGCTCATCAGTGACCATGTTGTCAGCCTCTTCGGGTATCGAGCTCGCTCCGCATCCAGAAGCATCATCTCCGTCGGAATTTTCAGGTTTCTGTGTCATATCCACTGGCTTGCCATCATTAGTCACTTGCAGCAGGTCTTGCGGTGCTGCTCGACAAGCCTTCGCCTGCAAGGACTTTCTGACATGCGGAGGGACATAGTCTGGAGGATTTGACACCGATGCCATACCAGCTGGGACAGGCTTTGGGGGCTGGGCAACATGCCTGTTAGGTTGGAAGCGTCGAATGTCGCTTACGTGTGGTTTGGCACTCCTCGGGCCACCACGACCAGTCGAGGCTTTCGACTTGTAGTCCCGAGATGCCGTTGACATGAAGCTTGAGGCTTCAGCCAGCTGCTCGGCGGTGAAATTGAATGCATTGTTCCGTGCAGCTGTTGCCTCGTTCGTCGCGAGTGACCGACTTACTTCAACAGATGGCTGGAACGCTCTATTCAGCATGCCAGCCTTCATGTTCTCAATGAAGGATGTCTGGGCGGCAGCTTTTTTCTCTTGATCAGTGAGCACTGGTCTGGGGCCCGGAAGTATTTTCTGGGGTACTGCATTTTCTTTTGCCACGAATTTCTTCTTGTCGCTCACAAGGGCTTTCTGAACTGCTCCGCCACACAACGCTGCGGTGTTGGAGGTATGCAAGGTGGAAACGCGAAGCTTTTGAGCTTCAGCTATGCTGCTCGAAGGCTCTTGTCGGTGGATCGGCTCGGGCTCGCGACTGTTGGCGGGCGGTCCAGATGCATCGGGAACATGCTCGACAGACTTGTCGTGAGTTCCACCATGGCGCTCGAGCGTAGCGGCTGCTTTCCCGACCATTCCAACCTTCGCTGACTCCTCAATACTGCTGCCGCCTGCCTCTGCAGAGTCCAGCAGAGGCTCGGGTTCTGGTTCCTCCAGCCATTGTTCGCTGGGCAGTGGGACTCTGCGCTGTGCATGCAGGGAAGCTCCTGTGATAGCAGCCTCATCGCCAATGCACGAGCGAAGGAGCTCAGCGGTAAAGGCCAGGAGTGAGGTTTGCAGCCAGAGATGTACAAGCCATGAGACGGTGAAGCAGTACAGAACGACGCAGGCGAACAAAGCAAGGACCAGGATGGCCAGTCGAACGATATGCGCCACGATCGCGACTGCGGCGGCGAGCTGAGAATCGTTAGCTTAGGCTCGAGACAGACTGAGGAATCATTGTCTCCTACTGTCGGGCTGAGATGCTCAGTCATACGCTGCGGCACAGCAGATGCATCCACATCTCCCGTGTCCTCTTCGAAAGCTGAGACGTCCATCATGGACGGAGCCGTCGAGGTGCAGCGTCGCCGTCGCAGATATGAGGGGGGGATCGAGTGATGGTGCTGAAGTGACGGTGCAGAGGTCGCGGTGGACGTTGGCGGTGGACGTTGGCGTTGGCGTTGGCGTTGGCGTTGGCAACTGCAGCTTCTCAACTTCGGAAATCTCGGGAAAGTGCGAGTCGACGGTGGATTTCACATTTCGATTGCTTGCTGTCGCGCCAAGGAATATCTACAATCAGTCGCCCTTGTCATCTTCCACATGTAGCAACGTTAGCATCGTCAAGCCGCTCCATCAAACCTCACCCAACGTCAATGCTATGACCTCTTCCTCATGCCGACTTGCAGGCCCAGCGGCTTTCGTAGAAATCCTTCTCGTGTCTCAAGTTCATCCTGGTATAGCTCGAACTCATATCTTCGGAACACAGTCGCCACGATCAATGCGAGCTCCATCTCCGCCTGAACACGCCATCAGCTTTGACAGGAGCTAGTTCTGGGGAACCTGAGACTTACCACATTCCTTCCCACGCAAGCACGAGGACCATATGAAAAGGGGATGAACGCCAGCTTTTGCCTAGGAGAATGTTAGCTCAAAAACAGAATCACGAAGTCTTCCCACATTGTTCACCTTTCCGTCACTTTCTCCCACCGCTCAGGGCGGAACTCATCGGCGTCCGGACCCCATATCTCCTTGGAGTGGTGCATCACATATGCTGGTACACTCAGCACAACACCTGGCGGGAAGTGACGACCAGCAACTTCGACACCATCCCCAGGAGGCACCACACGAGGAAGTCCTTGAGAAGATGTGCTGTGGATGCGCAAAGTCTCCGAGATGACTTGGTCCAGATATTGCAAATTCTTCACCTGCTCATAAGTCGGCACATCGTCAGACGGCAGAGCCTCATCGAGTTCCGCCTGGAGCTTCTTGACAACGTGTGGATTCTTCAAGCAATGGAAAAGCAGCGCACAGGATGTGTTCGAGGTCGTATCCGACCCGGCAATCAGCTGCGTGAGTGCCTCTGCGGTCAACTCTGCCTTTGCAAGCTTGTTGCCGTTCTCGTCCTTGCCTTCCATAAGACGAGCGAGCAAATCAACACGATCGATCTCGCCTCGCTCTGCTGCTGCTAGTCGCTGGTTGACGCGAGCGGTGGCGATGCCTGCAAGGTTGGCAATGGCCTCCATGCCCTTGCTGAAAAATGGGTCTGGTAGGTATTTGGCATACGGCTTGATCGCTGGCCAACAGCCAACAGCATTTGACACTTCTCCTCGGCGGTTGAGAACTTCGATAGCTGGTGCATATGTCACTGGCCCATCTGGGTTCAACTGTACTTCCGCAATGTCTGCGCCCTTCTCCAGCATCCCGAATGGGGCACCAAATGCCAGGTCACCGATGATGTCAAACGCCACATAATTGAACCAGTGCAATGCGTCGAAGCGAGTGTACTTTCCGGCTCCTGTATTCTTAGCGATCTCATCCCAGCGTTTTGCAAGCAGCTCCAGGTTGTGGTGGATGTACTGCTCGAACTGACCAACAGACTTTGCGCTGAAGGTGTGCGAGACGGTCTTTCGCTTCCGGGTGTGTTCTGCGCGATCTCTGGTGTTGAAGAGGCCTCGCTGAATTGACACGAAAGCATCGTAGTACTCGGACTTTAGGAAACCCGTTCCATGGCCATATATGATGGGAATAGCCTCGGGCTCTGCTATTGACACGTGATTTGGCTGGACTCGAACAAATTTTCCGTATTTCTCGTGCAGTTTGTAGACTGTATAGTATCTCCTACACCGCCGACACTCGTACATATACCACAGTGTTGTAAATTTTGCGAGGAATGGCCCCGGCACATCCCTGATCGACCAATTTCTGAGGAATGGGAGGAGGTAGAAGAGGAACGGGGAGGCCAGCAAAGCCCAGGGCGTGAAAAGAAACGATAAGAACATTGTGAGCTTGCGGATACTCTCCAAGTGCCAGCAGGGCAGATGATGGCTTGGCAAGCAGCAGCGACAACGAAGACGCAATCTTTATACCAACTCTCGACGTAGCAAAGCTCCAGCTACACCGTCCCTGTCCACGTTCCGGCCAGTGACGCCGAAGAAATAAAGTTCGGGCGTCCCACTTCGCCGACTGGAGTGAACGTGATTGTGATGATCGAAAGGGGATGTACCAGGCGCCTCCATGCGGGGCAGCGGACTCATCATTTTGCGTACTCCGCGTGAAGGGTGGTAAGCTCGGAGAAGTTTCGCTGGTTGGGTCGCGGATGTCGCTGACGGTATATAAGGCCCTGGCCCGATGCCCTACTGCTGCAGCAAAGCACCCTCATCATTTATTCGTATCCCAAGCTTGTGCACGGCTGGCTGCGGATCGTCGAGGGTTGACGGCGCTATTATTATTCTGCCGTCGCTGGAGCACGAACGAAGCAGCGAAAGCGCGAGGCTACAATTGTGCAATGCACGTATACTGTCGCACGAATAATGTATGATATATGTGAGAGCAATTCTTTTATTGAGGCTGTATGCTTGTTTTACGGTATCTCAGTCGTACAAATCTTCGCCAGTCTGACCGTTGACAGGCCCAGGCCCAGACGGAAGCTGATTACTTGCGTTGATATCATGAGACTTTCCCTTGCCTTTCCCCTTGCCAGATGGCGGCCGCCCTGAATTATTATTGATCAGTGACAGCTGATCTGTTCTGATAACAAAATCGTCTTCGTCGGCTTCGGAATGTCCTACAGTCGAAGTCGACATACCATAAGAACGGGCGTTGCCGTTCATGCTTGTTGCTTTGCCCATGCTCGCATGTTTTACGGTTTGCATGGCTCCTGTACGAGCGAACCCTTGTCCATTCCGGTCGGAGCCATTTGATGAAGACATGGGTTGTGCGTCTTCAGTCTCTGGCTTCTTCTTCGTGGCGCCTTCAAAGCTCGCACGTACACGTTCATAGTGACGTAGTTCGTCCACACTGACACTAGGCACCAAATCTTCCTTGGCTCGAACGAAGTCCTCCTCGGTGACCATGACTTGGGTGTCATTTTCAGAGTCATAGTGATCAAAGTAGTAGGCCACAGAGATCTGGGCCTGTTCGCGGGAAGCGCGCTCTTCGTTGATATGGTGCACGCGTGCATCGACCTGTCGTGCAGATCGAGTGACAGCCTTCAGCATGGCATCCGAGCAGAGTGCATACAAGTCAGCACCAGTGAAGGTGAATGGCAGCGTCTCTGCTACGCGAGCAAGAGATACAGAAGGGTCAAGCGTGAATCTAAGGAGTCGGTCAGCGGAATCCCAACAAGACTTTCGCACTAGAGCGTTCAACGACTTACTTTCTGGTCAATGCTTCCAAAATGGCCGCTTGCTTCGCATGAGTGTCACTAATGCTGAGGTAGAGCATTTTGTCAAAACGGCCAGGACGTAATAAAGCTTGATCGAGCAAATCTGGTCGATTTGTCGCTCCAATCACGAAGACTCCACCGCCATTCTCATCCCCATCACTCATTCCGTCAAGCTCAGCCAGGAGTTGGGAGACGATTCTGTCCATCACACCGCCACTGTCACCCTGGTTGCCACGTTTGGGCGCAACGGAGTCTAGCTCATCGAAGAAGACTACGCACGGACGAGCGTCTCTTGCTCTTTGGAAGACACGCCTGACGTTGGCCTCTGATTCTCCAATGTACATGTTAAGCAATTCGGGCCCTTTTACTGAGAAGAAGTTCAAACTGAATTCGGTAGCTATGGCCTTCGCAAGCAGGGTCTTTCCAGTTCCTGGAGGTCCATAGAACAGGATTCCGGACCGCTTCTTCAAGCCCTTAGCAAAGAGCTCAGGCCTGGACAATGGAAGCTGGATGGTCTCGATCACGGCGTCTTTGACATTTGTTAGACCTCCAACATCGGACCATTGCACATTTGGGATCTTCGGGGCTCCGATGGAATCTGCAAAGTTCTTGCGAGCGAGGTCCACTGCTGCATCAAAGTCGGCTGGCGTGACGGAGGTGGCACCGGCACCTCCTGAAATTTGAATGTCCTTAATTGTGACAGTTTCGTGTGCAGCTTCAGATTTAGACCGTGCAAGCGATTCCAGGCGCTCGGCCTTTGCTACGAATGCACGATCAACCACATCGACCAAGTCTCCGGCGACAAGTGCTGCGGTTTTGATTGCGATTGAGCCAAGATCGACCTCTGTAGCCAGAGGGACACCAGATTCTGCAATAGCGTCTCTCAGTATGCCTTCTCGCTCGCCCTCATCTGGTGCAGACATTTCCAACTCGTGTGTGAACAATCCGCGAACAGAATCGGGCACTTTATCGATATCGGTGGTAGTTGCAATCAGCACTCGGCAAGTCTCCAATACCGCTTTAAGTGAAGCTGCTGCCCTATCTGCACCGATGACCTCCAGATGAGTGATGCAGATCGCTGTATACTCTGGACCACATTCGAGCGCTCGCTCGCATCGTGCTTCGAGTAACCCCTGGGCATGAGTATCAATCCCAGCGCCGCCTTCCGAAGCGATGTCGTGAGCATCGATATGGAAATAGTGTATACCGATGTCTGCACACGCTCGTTGCACAGTGCGTGCCTTTCCAATGTTGCGCTGAGTGGAAGTTATCAGGACAGTCAGAGGAGGCATTCCTAGGTGCACTGCCCTCGGGCTAATCGACACAGAAATCAGCTCGCGTAGTCTTCGCTGCAGAGGTGAAACATAGGGCTGACTTGGTTCAGGTAGCCTGGAGCCTGAAGTGGTTTTCGCTTGCACTTTTCGCATTCCCAGGTAATACTGCCACGCATTGCTTGTAGCAGATGGTAACTTGCGCCTTTCGTCTCCCGATTGACGCATCGTCATTTTGGATGGGTCAATTGAAGCGACATTGCCCCATATGTCCCCGTCCAATTCGTTGCTATCTTCTGAAGGTGGCACACTGACATCTTCGATAGTAAACCAAGCAACATTCCTGGCGCTACGCACTGTCTGCTCTTCACGATGAGGCCCAATCTGAGACAGAATGGCACCGGCAGAGGTGCCATCTTGCTCTAAATCACCTTCGTAAATGGACCTGCCTAGCGACTCATCAACAGGGATGGCGATAACATCGCCGGGCTTGACGATCCGCTGCCTGTCTTCAAAGTACTGTTTCAGGTTGGCGTACAAGGTGTTGATCAGAATCCTCTCTGTAGATATTGGCGTGACAATCTTGCGGAGCGTAACTTCAGAAGCTGTAGGAGGTGCTCTTGCAGACACCGAGGTCGGTCTAGGGGTGATCGGTCGTTTCAGGTTAGTCTTCTTGACCGATGGTATAGACATCATGTTAATATTGGTTGGCTCCCCCAGATTGACAAGCAGTATTGGAGAGAGATAGATGGTCGCAGCAGCCGAAGAATTCGTGACAAGGGACGATATGCTGTCTCGTCGCCCATATCGGCCATTGTTTACCTGATATCGTTGGGGCCGCTTTGACATGCTCTCAGGCAGAGTGTAGACCTTGACAGGCCGAGACTGGCGAGAGTGCACACCGTCTTGTGCGCCAAAGGCGCTGAAATTAGGCAACAAATGACTCCCTGCGGCCTCGATCTTCACCCAATCACCGGAGAAGCAGCCCAAGCGAGTCAAAGCAGTGGCATCGACGTACACGCGTGCCTCTTCGTCTTCATCCGAGGCGGGCTTGGGATGAAGGAGCTCGTTTGGTATACGCTCCAGGAGACCTTGGGCTCGAAAGACTTTGCTTCGGACCGAATGACCTCCACGTATGGTAGTGGAGGTCATGTTAGAAAAGACGGATCCGGGAGTGCTGATGCCACGGGCGTGAGCGCCAAACGGCCGAGGTGTGGCAGAAGTAAGGGCGGAGCTCAGGCCTGATGGTGCATCGGCCAGCCCGGGCTTGGCGAGAGAGATCATATCGTCAGAGCCGTCTGACAAATTACTCTCTTCAGCACTGGAGTCGAACAGATCTTCCGAATTGGACATATCCGTGGCAGACTTGGAGACCACAATGGGTTTGGCAGGGGAGTTTTCTTCAGTAGCCGAGAAGAACTGCTCGTTGGCAGTATCTTCTTCTCCAGAGTCTTCGTCTAGCCTGGGGCTGAGAAGAGCCTTGCTATTGAACAGGGTGGCTCGCTTGTCCGATGCAGGGACTATCACGATATTCGTCGTAGCAGCCACAACGCCTTGGGAGACTGGCTCACATGAGAGCACCTTGGCGGGCGGCGCAGGCGTATGTGTGACGGGATGCACCAAGGACAAAGGAAGCACATCTTCGGCATGCACTATCTGCACATGCGCTAAAGCCTCACTCACCAACGCTTTGCTCTTGCTGTCTGCATGCACTCCTGGTGCTTCTTCAGTAGGACTAGGCAAAGCACGCTTCCCGGCCTTTCGCGCGGACTGAGCAGGCGTAGTGCTCAAGCCACTTCCGTAGCGTTTGTTCACATCTTCCAGCTTCTGCAACGCTTCTGTGTCGACGGAGACAAATATGGTGTCGAGTGGGAGAGGGACGACATCGCTGATGCTGACTTCAAGTGTAGAGTTCTGCCGGAGGGTCTTGGTCGGGTAGAGAGCGTGCACAATTCTCACCAAGCTCTGCGTGGCATGCGCAGCGGCAGGGAAGCGCACTGTGGACGGGGGCAGAGGCTTCTCGTTCTGCGCTTGGCCTCGGACAGGCAGAAGGGACCAGCTTGACTCGGTGGGCGAGGGGTTGGGGGTCCAAGGCGTGAAGGCGGCGTGGTAGGTCTTCTCTTTGACATGGCCTTCGGACGAGCCAGCGCTGGGAAACAAGTCGTGCTCCAGGTCGCTCGACAGCACTCCCACCTCGCCCTTCAAGCTGCTGTCCAGATACAGCTTGGCCGATATGGCCGGCTTGTCCTCCCTGCGCCGCCTTTTGCGCTTCAGCGAGCCTGGCTGAGGCACGTCGTATGCCATGATGGCGCTGGGGTTACTGCTGCTGGGGAATTTCGAGCTGTACGGAGACCTTCAACAGCAACAGTCGTCGTGAGTAGTGAGAGCTCCTCCCGAGCATCGAGGAGCACGCTTTGCCAGACAGGGAACTGTCGGAATGTGAAAAATCGGTCCGTGCCGAGGTCCGAGTATGTGTATAATGTCACCAACAGATGCCAACAGACAGGTAGTAGTCGGGTGTATATGACAGTCTGTCCGGTGCGACAGAGAAAGATCGCATCGCACTCTCAGCACCATCTGCTTGGTGAGAGGCGTGCGTTGCTGTTGGACCATGCTCATCACCGTGCCGCCTGCCCTGCCGGAGACGGCGGAGACAGTGCATCTCTCGAGTCTCGGCTGCGGAGAGCGGAGAGCGGAGAGCGGAGCGGAGCGGAGAACGGAGACGAACCTCCGAAACCTCCGAAACTCTGGCTCTGGTCGATGGGATGGGCATGTGTGGCAGGAGGTACATGTATTATTGTTGCAGTGTGCTCGCAGCACATCACTGGACGATGCAGTATGAGGCTGCTGAAGGAATCACCAATGCCAATGCCAATGCCAATGCCAATGCCAGTGCCAGTGCCAGTGCCAGTGCCAGTACCAATGCCAATGCCAGTGCCAGTACCAGTGGACCCAATTCGCAATCTCGTGCGTCCAACTTTTCCAACCCGCCCGGCGTCTACGTCACCCCGAGAATCCATCTGCAATTCGCAATCGCCAATCTGGAGATGTACATGCACGTGTCGACGAGCCCGACCATGGTTGAGAACTTGACATTCCATTACAGATCGACGCTCTCCAATTTGCCGCAAGTCGGCCGCTCACTACTATCATGGTGCGCGACATTGACATTGGCTCGTCTGCCACCACTCCTCCCTGTATTCTCCTTCTACCTCCTACCTCATTCTGCCTTTGTATGATTCTTGACGCCTGCGCTTACACCTGCACCCTTCTCTGCGTAGCCCGGCACTGCAAGGGCCGCACATGATACCATGTACAATGGCGCTGCGAACGATCGATCCGCTACACTGCCCGGCTCTGGCCTTCGCTACAAGCAGAGAGCTTACGCCCACCAAGCTGAAAAGTTAGGATACCTCTCACTGGAGAAAGAGCCCGCCGGCAATGGTCATACACAAGCAGCAGAGGCCAAATTTGTGACTCCATTCGACCCAGTCATCGAGACCCAGGATGGCAAGCGACTGCCTGCCGTACCGGTGGACGAGGCGAACAAGCTCAATGCATTGAAAGACCAGGCCGAGCGAAGGACTCCACGGGAAGCACCTCAGTCTGCCCTGCGCGAAAGCAAAGATGGGCACGTTCACGGCATTATACACGGCCATTCGCAACCGGCACAACAGAGCGAGGAAGCTGGCGCGCCTCTTCGCGAGGCTGTTCCATCCTCAAAGACCAATCCATTATTCCCACCTCTACCTATGGTTCGAGCAACTTGAGAGCACCCCAATATCCGAGACATTTGCTGACATTCGTGTCATTACTTTTAGTACGGACCGCCCTCTTGCCTACGGACCCTTCAGTGCTGCTTCTTCCGCGCAACGTCTGCTGTGCTATCTTTCTGCTTTCTTCTCGCCATTGTCGTCGGAGCACTGATAGACGCCGTCCCGCGAATGAGTAAAGACTTGCGAACACGTGCCTCGCTCAAGAACCCCAAAAAGCTGAGACCTTTCTACAACGAAGAAATGAAAAGACGGCAGGAACGCAAAGCAGCGGAAGGGGCTTGGAGTAAACAGCGCAATGGCGTGTCAACACCATCTGGGGAGAAAAGCACCCACCAGGACGAGGAATACATTCCAACTGAAGGTGGTCCTGATCCGCTCGTTGTTGACGTTGCCTACTACGCTCGACGTGTGGGCCTCGATGCCGAAACGTATGAAGTGCAAACAGAGGATGGATTTATAATTGAGCTGTGGCACATATTCAATCCTCGTGAATATTGCAGCCCCCCGCCCGAGGCTCGTGGTATTCAAGGCCCAGACATCTTCCGCACACGTCCGACAGATCCTACCTTTGGCCAGGCTCAACAGTGGAAGGACGGCAGGAAAAGATACCCAATCCTCATGATACATGGCTTGCTCCAATCTGGGGGCGCTTTCTGCTGCAACGACGATGACTCGCTCGCCTTCTATCTGGCCAAGTCTGGGTACGATGTATGGATAGGCAATAACCGTTGTGGTTTTACTCCGAAGCACACATCCTTACGATACGAAGATCCAAGGATGTGGAATTGGAACATTCGGCAAATGGGCGTTATGGATATGCCAGCTCTCATCAGTCGAGTCCTCGCCGAAACAGGCTTTCCTAAGCTGGGCTTGATTTCTCATAGTCAGGGCACCACAGAGGTCTTCGTCGCTCTCGCAAAAGAGCAGAGACCAGACATTGGTGAAAAGATCTCGGTTTTCTGCGCCCTGGCGCCTGCTGCCTACGCAGGCCCGCTCATTGGAAAATTCTATTTCAAGTTTATGCAAAGCATCAGCCCAGGCATATTTCGCATTGTCTTTGGCATACATTCCTTCATTCCTCTGATGCTCATGGCTCACAAGATTCTACCCGCGCGACCTTTTTCCTGGATGGGCTACCACGTATTCTCTTACCTCTTCGGCTGGAACGATGGTAGATGGGATCGAGGACTGCGAGATCGCATGTTTCAGTGGGCGCCCGTCTATGTCAGCGCCGAATCCATGCGCTGGTGGCTAGGTAGGGAATGCTTCGCCATGCAAAAGTGCATCTTGGCCACAAGAGAAGAGGGAAAATTGGAAGACCAAGAAGACGAGGAAGACGATGAGATCATTCGTAAATACTACGCGGATCGCGAACCTCATGTCACGGAGCGGCGGAAATTGCAGCGTAACTTGACCAGCTTCCACTGTCAAACTTTGACACATCAACATCACGATTCGAAGAGGGCCAAGTTCGCTTGGTACGATGATCGCTTCCCACCTCTTGCGATGTGGGTATGTGGTGCTGATGACCTGGTCGATGGTCGGAGACTGTTACGGCGATTTGATCGCGGCCGAGAACCACATGTTCGCGTTGTGCACAAGAAAATAATCGAAGGATATGAACATCTAGACGTGATTTGGGCAATGGATGCGATAGAAAAGGTTGGCAAGGAAGTCCGTGAGGTGATCTGGCGGACTGCAGACTCCATTAGCCAATCTCGGTGCAGAATACCGGTGGGATGTACAAGGCCTTATCAGGAAGAACCAGAGGGACTAGACGTGCCAATGGTGAATTCGGGGGGACGGGCGCGAATGGCTAGCATCAGTGAGACACCAGCACAGTATGGGGAATCTGCGAGGACGAAAGTGGATGCCAGTAAGAGCGCCGGCGAAGATCAGCAACATTACGAAGAAAGCGTTGATGAAGTCCAGGAGCTTGCTAGGCACAATGAGATACCTTCGATGTTTGGAAGGAGGCTTCCCGAAGCACATTTCACGGACTTGCAGGAGAAATCGAACCCCATTGAACAGCAGAAGGCATGAGAGGAGTGCATACGAGCAACATACACAAGACATAGAGATGATCCGCGTAAAGAGATAGACCTACAAATTATTGGCATGAATGTGATGATAATGCTTGATGTTGATCATGGTGGGTGTATTGACAGCTCTCAACTCCAGTTCTGTGCTCAACCTTCATTTTATCATGAATCGCACTGCGGGTATAAGCGTAACCTGCGCGATGTCGCATAGATGTTTGCTCTCTGCCTGCATGGCCGTGCTTGTGGTCATCCGGATTCACTCTTAGAATGGTCTACTATGGAGCCACACTTGATTACGGCGATTGCCATCCAAGGCCACCGCGCTGGCCCATCTTGTGCTTGTCTGGCCCTCTCTTACTGCCATGCTCGACCAAGTTCCACGATATCAACTCTTGGAAGTAACCAGGTCGACCATGCAACTGGTTTATGAGGTACAACGGCTCTGTTTGGCGCACAGGATGCCGCAATGGCATATAATTCCCACTGTGACAGATTCGTGATCGTCTCGTTGCAAGAGCGACGCCTCGCAGCCTTTGATGAAGTTGGTCTTCTTCGCATCGCGATCATCGATGTCTGTCTGGAGAGAAATCCGATCTTTCCAACGGAAGCAAGCGGCAACGTGCGCTGATCGACGGCGCTAGGTTCTAGTGAGTGAAGGGTCCCGATGTTCCTGCGTCGTAGGCCGAGTCACCACAGTGGCCTCCTCATCATAATTCCATCGCTTCATCGTAGATTGCTAATTGAATTGAAGAGCATTCCATTATCAGTATGCCCCGAACAAAAGTTCAAAGAGCTTTCTGCAGACTGCGGGAGACCTTAAGCCTTCTTATAAGAGTCGCGTGTCTTACCCCGGCATTCCGAGTGTGGGGTATGGAGTAGTCCCAAAGCTTTGTGTTTAGTTCTATCAGCTGATCATTGAGCACGAGACCTCACTGATGACAAGCCCCGCCTGCCAGCTCTCTCTTCCTCGAACTTAGCAACAAGCTCTCCTCCTTTCTTCACACACAGCTGAGCATCCTGTTCCTGACTACTGCAATTGTTCCCTTGCGAATCAACGATTCATCCCTCCTATAGTCACTGACTTACCCGAGAGCTCCATCTCATCACAAGCCATCATGTCCGCTGAAGTGCAAGAACCCCTCAGCAAGGTCGACTCTGCCATTGATGATGCTCCAGGATCGCCCAGCGACTCCAAGGTGAAGCACCGGAGAACGAGTAGCACCGTGAGCGGCGTCTTCAACATCCTTGATCTTGGTGAGTTCCCTTTCGCTCCGGAGGCTCAGCTTCCATGCCGCTGCTGACATAGCTGTCTAGAGAAGGAAGGCGTGGAGCTTAAGATTGCTCCAGAGACACAGAAGCTTAACTGGTAAGTGAGGTCTGTCGTTCTGCTCGCTCGAGATGCTTGGAGCAATGTGCAGCACGGCATGCTCTCGCCTCGTGAATCTCCTGACAGAACGATCCTTCTGACAGCTCTCCAGGAAGCTCAATACGTCTCCAAGCACAATCGATGACCCATCAGTTCTGAAGAAGCTATTGGTGAACCCTCCCGTCAAGAAGATCGACCTCCACTTCCCGCTAGGCCTTGAGGTCACCGCACGGAACCTCAAAGGAGTGACAATCAAGGATGCATTAGATGCAATCCACAAGCAATACAAGAAGAAGGTATTATCCATCCGCTTCATTTCGAGTCCAAGCATGGCCGCTGACCATCCCGCACAGGCGGACGATGAGCTCGATAACCCTTACCTCGCTGGATTCGAGTGGGACAAAGAGGAGTGCTACACACGCTTCATCGTGCACCAGAAGAAGACCGGAGAGGCACCAGCTGGCGGCAGCGGCAAGAAGAAGAACAAGAAGGCCGCCGAAGAAGAGTAATAAGCCGATTCCTGACGCCGATTGTACCGCTGTCACTCGCTTCAGCGTGCGTCTGCAAGAAGCTGGTAGTCATCTGAGATGGCTCAGCAAATGATTAATTCTAGGAAGCTGTGACATTAGCGGGTGCTCTGAGATAGAATTACTCCAAGTCAGGTACCCAGTGTCATGCTTTCCTCTTCTTACAAGCCACAGCAAACAACGAAAAGCACTTGCCTGCAGCGTTCGCTGCTTCATCTGTTGTTGGCATAGGCACGCTTAACTTGAGAGCACCGAGTAAGAGACGAGAATATCGGAGCAACTGCTGGACCAGCCATCTGAGGGTTTCTCCCGGCTGAAGCTGGAAGATGCTTGGAGTGGCATCCGACGCGGGTCAGCGAAAGAGCTCGGGGCTTTTGGCATTTTGCAGTGCCTTGGCGTTCTCTCAAGTCCAGGCCTGATTCCCATGGAGGATTCTACGGTCGGTGTGTCGCACTCGCAGTGCAGAAATGCTGACGAATCCCAGATGGAGTGTTTGGATCTCCGATGCCTATTTGTGAGTGATATGTGTAGAAAGCGACGA
The DNA here is from genome assembly GCF_000340215.1 of Pseudocercospora fijiensis CIRAD86. Lineage (NCBI taxonomy): Eukaryota > Fungi > Ascomycota > Dothideomycetes > Mycosphaerellales > Mycosphaerellaceae > Pseudocercospora > Pseudocercospora fijiensis. The sequence continues at coordinate 4,353,312 of NW_006921532.1, forward strand.
TGCAGCTCGCACTCAATGCTGCGTCTGTCCCGCCGGTTTTGCCGCAGTCGCCAATTTTTGCACTGGGTCTACGGGGCTGCTGACGTGGAACGATCACAATTCGCTCCACCACTTGGCCTTCATCCCGAATAGCCGTGCTGCAATCTTCACTCACCATTCCCGAGTCCCGACATTGGCCCAAGCAGCAAGAAGCCACTCTGTGTACTGCAGTTCACCGTCTGCTAGGGTTTCACGTTTGGGCACGCGAAGGTGGCGTTTTCATGCCGCTTTTGCGCGCTTTCGAGTTTCGACCTCCGAGGCAGTCCGGTCTGCCACCTTTTTGCCAATAATAACAAGTCGTGCTCTACTCTTTGGGAGGATTCTGCATTTCACGATGCTTACCTTAGCCGACGCGTGCTATGTGGACTTCGACCTGCCTATTTGAACATGCCCAAAATTGGTTCTCCCATCGGAAGCTTTTATCTTCGTCTAGCTTCGGAAGATCTGGACTTGTGCACGTGGCTATGGCTGATTGACTTTCGTGGACAGGTGCAGATCGCCGCTTGTGCTTGAGCGGAGGCGGCGAGCAGCGAGTGACGAATCGCCAGGTGGGTTGGTGGCAGAAGGACGAAGGGCTGGTTGGCGCGCTGGACTCTTCGCCTCGTGGCAGAGCGTGCGAACAGGTTAGAATACAGGAAACGACCCGCAGGACGCACGTTGTTGGCTATCGCGTGGCCAGACACGACACCAAACGGCACATCCGCGAACGCCACCACTGCTAGGCTCCTGGCCCAGCAATAAGTGTTGCATGGCTGTGGCGGGACAGTGCTTTCGGATATGCATAGACCTGCCCGCTGCTGCGCTGGAAAGGTCAGTAGTGTTTCGTATTCTCATTGTCCCGGGATAGCATTGTAACAGCAGTGCTAGCAACTCAGCTGCCACGCCATGTCAACACATTTGCTTCGCCGTACACTTACTTCTCTCTCAGCGACCCGTTTGTACGTTGTGACTTGCATGCATCTCACTAAATGTCTACGCCGAGGACTGAGAGTCACGCATCGTGCTGACTTGTGCATTCTGCAAACAGATTCCAATGTCTGTTCCATGGGACATGAGCAATGCCACTCCAAGGCGCATACCTAAGCTGGCTGTGAGGAATAAGAATAACATTGAAGTCAACAACTCCAGCGAGAAGAGCAATAATGAAGACCGAGAGCGGCCGGACATATTTAGCGTTCAACCTGACGACAGGACATTTGAGTTGTTGACCAGTCGTAATCAGCACCAGCGTACAGATTCGAGACAAAGTCACAGCCAGACAAGAAAGGCCCCCGGCAAGTGGAAGAGCGCTGGCATCCTTGGGTTTCTGGCCCTCAAGGAGCCTTCGACTTCTGCTTTGGAAGAATTTGCAGAGCTTGAGAGGAGAAAGATGACGAACCAGAGGGTACTGCCTGGTGTTTCGTCTCAGAAACTGCCGCATCATGTCCCGAAGGTAAACAGCAAATGGGACGGTCTTCCCCAGCCCAAGACAGAGAAAGACAAGACTCGCGCCAGCCATGAACGAGCTGACAGAAACTCGATGGCGTCTGAAAACTCTCACCATAGCGGCGCTTCAGATCGTGTTCAGTCGCACTCGGCCAAGCATCGTCCTTTTGGGTCGCTGTCTAGCGTCCCCGTAGGCCGACGCTCACTGGAGAAGTCTCGCAACGTCGCAAAGCAATCAACGTGGTCGCCTCCACCTCCTTCTCAAATACATCCGGCTTTTAGAGGGCGACAAGAACATTCCGCATCGCCTCCAGGGCTCTGTATGGCCGATGCTAATGTCGGCGTTGATCAAGACTCTTCAAGCGGTCCAGAGACACCTGATGGCAACCTCTCGGAGCAACTCCGACCCACGATAGAAGGACAATCCTCGTCGACGATTGAACTCTCTGGTTTCCACATAGGAGATTGCGAGGATCCCAACGTAGTTGAGCCTGACCATGAAAAACAAAGTGTCAAGACGAGTCATTCCGGATCAATATACGGAGAAGCCATCACCCAGACGATACCCGAGGAATACATCAGTCCAGAGCCACAGCAAGCCAGGAAGACAATTGCTCAAAGTCATCGCAGTTACGTGAGGAACTTCAGCCACGTATCCAAGTTCTCCCCACGCGACGGCGCATATGCTCGTCAGTCAACTAAACCTGCCCCGGAATCTCATACGCGTGCATCTTCTCCTTCTTCGGGAACAACTACAGTTTCCAGGCCGATGGGAGACGCCACCAGCAACACGAGAAGCTATCGAGCTGCGGAGGCAAGAATTGTTGCTCCGGTCGTTGGTCCGGTGAAATCGAAAAACAAAGAAGTCCTGCCTTGGGAGATGTTTGCACCTCCAGCAGATGACCAGACTTCACTGGCTTCCCATACCATTCAAGACGATTCACGAAAGTTCAAGCGCTTCAGTGGCAGGATTGGGAGGAAGTAGAAACGAAGAATATATCCAGAAGCGTCCATGTCCCATCCTTGAAGGAAACGGGATATATACAATGGTGTAGCAGAAATTGTAGTCATGAGCAATGCCGGCTGAACAAAGAAAGGCAGGGTGGCACATTGCGGCCGTAACCAATGGAAGGGGTGCAGTTTCGCACTTACAGCTGTCCGTGGCGCGTCCTGTGAGATGCGAACGCGGTATAACGTTGCTTCCCCGGATTGTCGCCAGGGTTACACTAAATACTTTTATCGACAGCGCCCGAATCCCGATCCCAGCCTCGATGCTCCAATAAAAGTTGGCGTAGTCTCTCCAGTCGTTCACCTTTTTCGACCCAACGAGCCTCTAACCAGGTCGCAAGAGCCTCATCATCGAGCGGAAGCTGCTCCAACTCATGACGGTCGACATGGACGAAGAGGCGCCACTTTTGAGCCAAGTTTGGCCATGACAATGATTGCCAGAAGCTTGGCGGGACTTGAAATAGCTTGTCGTCCTGGGCATATGCAATCGTGAAGTCGTAAACCGCTTTCACGTGCGGCGTTTTCCTTAGCTTTTGCACGGTGGCTACGAAGCCTTTTGTTCGTGGGTACAACAGATGGGCACCCAAGGCCTTGTTGTTGTTTAAGCACCAGTCTTCAGCGGCTTTCCTCTTAGAGGCACTGTATCTCGTGGCCTCGCTAAAGGATATGAGCCCTGTCATGGATTCAGCAAGGGCATCAATGTTGGCTCGTGTGCGAAAACATACACACTGGCCATTGTTGTCTCGTGATGTGGTAGAAAACGCGATCCATCTCCTTGCGATCGGTCATCCATTTCCTACTCACCAAGGGCATCCCCATGGCCCAGAGGCCCCAGCCCAAGAAGGGAACCCATTTCAGCTGGCGTTTCGCAAAATAGCGGCACCTGCCAAGCATGCCACACTGGATAGCAAGGTGTTGGATGAGATAGAAGTCGGTCCAATCCACTTCTCACGCAGTCAGCATTTTGAGAGTCTTCTACGTCACCTGCATCTTCTGTTTCGTACCGTGGTTGGAGAGCACGATGGCACTCTCTCCCCGTGGCAGTCGGTCAGCCTCGCGGGACACGACGATGTTGGCGCCATTGATGCGAGTGAAGATTAGTTGGATGCCACGCCATACTGATTCTGCTATGCGAGAGGACAAGTTGTATGCCAGATTGGGGAAGACGGCGGACACAGGCAGGAGGGCAGACAGTAGGGCGTCGGCGGCAAATAAATGGAGCAGCCATGGCAGCGTGAACACAGCGGCCCTCAGGGCAAGAGCAGGCGTGCAGAGGCAGAGGCTGAGGCTGTCTCTCGGGGGCGTCATGTTTGGAGGACAGGATGTACGATGTACACAGTATGCAGTGTTACCGCAGCTGGTGCCACGCCGTGCTGGTTGCCGCAGTCGGGTGGCTTGCTGTGCGCAGAGCCGCAAACAACGGCCAATGAAGCGTCTAATCCACATTGGGACAGGCGTCGTCGCTTGACGATTACTTGGCAGGCGCGGTGCAGAACCACGGTCGTATTCCGTATTCCGATATTCGCTCGAGAATCTGAGATGCGCGGCAACAAGCTTCAATTGACTGGGCTGCCTTACTAATTAGGGTGCCTCGGTCGCAAGGCTGCATTGTCTGGGCCTGGCCGGGCCTGGCCGGGCCGGGAGATGGGCTGGGCCTCGAGGTCTGATGATGTCGCTGTACTGGTAACTACTACTGTAGGTCGCACCTCCTCCTACCGCGCTCTGTGCGACGCGACGCGAGCCCACGCCACTAGAACACCTCGCACCTCTGACACTCCTCTACCCCTCAGCCCTCTGTCTGCTCGCCAGAACATAACATCGCGCTCGCACTGCCCATCGAACCTTCACCTTCCCACGATCCTCGACCCTCGACCCCCGTGCGCCCCCAGCAAACGCCGCATTGATCCTCTCTGCGGCTGCGCTCCGACCGCCGCTTCCTGGTCATTCCAAATACACGAGGACAGTCGCTTCCGTTTCAGCGCTGCGATCAAGGCTACGGAGGACGCCTTCCTGCGTACGACGACGGTATGCTCCCTCATTCGCTTTGCCGGGCCTGCTCGACCATGTCCCATTGTCACTCGCACCATCGTGCTCCCTTTCCGAGTAACATACGGCCTGCAGCCTGCTCGTGACCAAGCGAGCATTATTTGAGTTCTGCACAATGCCCAAGATTGCGCGCGCACTTCTCACAGCGCGCTAGAATATCATTTCAACCATGCCCGCCGCCTGCCTTTCCCCTTCTCTGCACACCATCGCCATCTTCGCGTCTCGCGTCTCGCGTCTCGCGTCTTGCGTCTCGCCCTCGCCCTTTTGACTTTCTCTCCCTCCACTCCGCCGCCGCTTCACTCTGCAGAGCGCTGACAGCTGCTCCAAAGTTCCACGGCCGCGGTCGGTCCTGGCCAATTGCGCCTCACCCTGCGCTGCGTCGACCATGGCCGCCTATACTGCCGGAGCACATCCAATGCCGCATGCTTTGCCTCAACCAGACCAAATGCGCCACGATGTCAGCTATGGTGAGTCCAGGCGAAGAACGCCACGTCCCTGCAGCAGCTAAATACCATCGCCCACGATATCCAGAGACATGTGCCCAGCCATGTCATGGTTGATGACGTTCATCGTTGTCCAGCACGCTTCTTCCGCATGATTCTTGATGCCCTTCAACAACCAAATCCCCTCTTGGCAGTCACGATACGAAGATTCACTCCAGGCTGTCGTTAATTGTGCACAGGCCCGCCATCATCATCTGGGGACGGCAAGAGCCCGCTTCATCTCAACTTCTTCAAGAATTTGACGGCGGAGAAGAAGCAAACAAAAGGCAAGCAGATACACAATCCGGGTGGTTCGAGTCATCGCTGACCATTCCCCAGATGGCCAGCCTCCCAAGCGCAGAGGTCCGAAACCAGATAGCAAGCCAGCGCTCACGCGAAGACAAGAACTCAATCGACAAGCGCAGAGGTATGCACTCTGCGCACCCATGCCGTGCTGACTGGTGACTGACTGATGCAGAACTCATCGCGAGCGAAAAGAGATGTACATCAAAGCTCTCGAGCAGGAAGTGCTTCGACTCAAAGAGATGTTCGCTCAATCAGAACGCGAGCGGAACGCTTTTGCAGAGGAGAACCGTCGATTAAAAGAGCTTCTCATGCAGCACGGAATTTCCTACGATTTCGCCGCATCACCGATCAAGTTCACCCGAGAGAACAGTGGTGGTGGTTATGGCGCAAGTTCCAGTGGTAGCATTTCAGGAAGCTATCGTGGCGCCTCCGAGAGCACAGGCTTCAGCCCCCCTCCCCCTACCGTGCCTGGACAGATGCCCATGCCACAGGGCATACAGAACATGCAAGCCGGTATGGTACGAAACATGGCACAGATGCCCAGTAACAGACTGGACTACGACTCAATCGGCATTGACTTTGTCTTGACGTATGACTCCCAAGGCAGGCCCATACAAGGGCCCTATCCATCTCCACCTCCGCAGAGCTAGTCGAACACCGACATTCGCCTCGGTAGGCCTTCACGAACATGCAAAGTTCGTACCGGCTGACCCTCATCCTTGTAGGCTTGAGCGGCCATGCATGGACCACATGCAGTTTCTTATGGTCCGCTCCTACAATCCTGATGGAAAGGAGTTCAACCATCCCATGGAGAATCCCGACGACACCGAGCATGATCATATGTCAGGACATGCCTTGATGGCAACAGCAGCACCATATTCCCACATCATGCACAAGCCTACCGAAAAGTATCCTCATCAAATGCCCGAAGACCTGGATAACCCGACTCTTGTCAAGTTGCTCGACCTCAGCAATCGCCTCCCTCTTGATCATCAGGGCGAAATAACGCCTGTCATGGCCTGGAAGCTGATATATCTGAATGAAAGAGTCCGAGACCTGAGCAAATTCGACTTTGACCGGATGAAGACCGACTTGGCCACCAAGGTCAGATGTTATGGGTGAGTAAAGTTGGCGTAGTCTTTCTTGCGGGAAGCTCTCTAACGTTCCCAGCTTTGGTGCCGTCCTAGAAGAATTCGAGGTCCGTGACGCCCTCGATGGCATACTTGCAGAAAAGGACGGTCAAATGATGCCCGCGTTGGATCAAAAGATGGCAGCGCAACAGATCTCGGTCCATTAGTTGTCTTCGATGACATCGACTTCCATCTATTAGAGCGGAGAGCAATCTCGAACAGACATTGGACATATTACGACGTATGCATATTATCATTATCTAATGACGAGCTTTCGTTTTGAGTAGATGGAAAAAATCTTTCATCCACTCCAATTCTGATACCGACAATCACAACCACCTGACCCGCCGTCGATGCCCGAATCCGTCTGATCTTTGCCACGCTTTTGAACGCCGGCGCCGTCGCTGCCAGGTATTGCGGCAGCGTTGATCAATGAAGAGCCTCTGTCTTCGGCCATCCATGTCTTGACATTGCTCGTGACACGATGCTCTTCATCAAGACCATAGCAATATACGCCCTTTTCATCCGCGATGCCGCCGTGACGGTCAATCGTGATGGTGATTGGCAGTGGGAAAGACCCGGGAGCACTCATTTCATTCGCTGATGAGCTGCTAGCCACGACGTCTGAGCCAGTGTCGTTCAACGACGTGACTGTGCCTTTCCTAGTCCAGATCTGCACGAGCAGTCTCGTTTGAGAAAACGTACAGACGGCAGAAGCGTTGCTGAGCGCCACGTTGCTGGTGATGATACTGGTGGTGGTACTGGTGTTGTGGACTTGAGATATGTTTGTCGAGCCGCTCGTGTAGATGGTGCGATCGAAGTAGGAATAGAAACCATAGTGCTCGGTAGCTTGGCCGCGATTGTAAAGTCGTAAGGGCTGGGCCGACACGAGTGGATATAAAATCTGTCCGGTCGGCTCTCCGTTCGCTTTCGTGGCAGCAGACGGGATCTCCTTTGCTGCGGACGTCGACGCATTGTTCGCCGATGATTCCTGGCCCGATCTGTCAGGGTACGGGTAAATCCAATCCGAATCACGCTTGCGGAGTTTTGACGGAAGGAGGCTTGCCGTGTCCAGCAGTGACAAGTAGAATGGAGTCTCTTCCCCGTTATATGGCTCAGTCACGTTATCGGTCGTTCGGCCAAGGAAGTTTTGATCGGCTTCGCTGGGTGGTGATGGGCTGGCGGAATACAAGCTGCTCGACCAGCCGTTCCGTTTGACAAAGCGATGCAACTTGCTGTCATCCTGCCATCTTTTCACCGGATTTGTTGCCAGCTCCGTCTCATTCTGAGGCAGTATACCCTTGCGAAATCTGATCTCCAATCTGAACTCCGGAATGCTATCACTGGACAGTCCGGGAGCCGCACAACTCCACAAAGTCGAGGGCGAGACACACGAGTCAGTCGACCGAGTTTTCTTAGCCTCGATGACTGTGCTGATGCCAACAGCTATCGCTGGAAATGCAGTGAGGTTCAGCCAAGTGGCTTGTACTGACATGTCGCTATGCTTCTGCGGAACGAAGATAACGAGTACGACCACAAGGATAAGCAGCGCGATGCCAAAACCTGTAGCAAGCAACCAGAAGAAGCGTCGATACCAGGGCCGAGCTGGAATCTCATCCTCGCGGCTTCGGATTGTAAGCTGGCCAAATCTGTCGGTACCAAGCCTGGGCTTTTCACTGAGATGCACTGGAGGTGGGAATAGCTCTTGTTCAGACGTGATTCCAAGACCACGGGAACCCTGTCTGACGTGAGCTGGCCTTGATTCCGGCTTCTCAGGCTGTTTCTCCTCGTCAGAGTGTGCCATGGTCGCTGCCGCAAGCCCAAGATTGCGCTCGCCTGGAGCTGGCTCACTGTCCATCTTCCTCCGCAGCGCGACAAACTGAGCGACGCGGGCATCCTGAATCTTTGGAGTTGCCGACAGAGGCGACAGAACAGAGTCCATTGTAGTCTGGTGTTCTCTGCGATCTTGGGACTTCGTTACACTTGGCGGTGTTTTCAGTTCTTCTGCTGTTGGCGTGGAGAACATTACAGCTCTCGACGGATGTGTTGTGGGAGCCTTTGGTGATTTTCGTTGCTCTATCTCAAAGGCCTCCTCTGCTTCCAGCGCGGCCTCCATCACAGTTGGAGTATGGGTCATTCTGGATGGACTCAATGTGGGACTGTGGAAGACGCTCTGAGAAGGACTCCAGCCTTGAAGATCTCCTGAAATATTACGATCGTTAGAAAGGTCCACGCTGGGAAAATTACGATTCAAATCGTAGTATGACGCCGCCTCTCCGGTTTTTGGGATGGCGTAGATGTTTAATTTGGGCGCATTCGCATCCAGAGCGCCAGGTGCAGTTGCCGACCGCGTTGGCAGATGTCTGCTGCCGAGCATCCCAGCTTCGGCAACATGTGAAGAACACTCAGCAGGAGCAGATCGCAGTGCGTCATCGTTGGGAGCACGATTGAGAAAGATCAATCCACTATGGCTGTCGACATGGGCCATATCAGCGGCGTGTTGCAGGACGGGTTCTGTTTCGACATCGTGCTCGGTTGTTGACGGGGAGCGCCAGAAGAAAGTTCCATTGCCGTTCGATTTAGCTGAGAATGGAGATGTGATAATGTTCCACCACTAACAAGCAAGTGCAAAGCCCGTCAGCAAATATCTCAGACAGTTGGGAATGACGCTCTTCCAGGTACTTACTCCTCTGCTGCGTCTTGGTGTTGGCAAACCAGCCGTGGATCTTTTGGATTGGATATCAGAATCATTTTGCGCTACAGTCGATGGTGTAGTGTCTTCTTCGGGTATACTCGTGGTGGCAGAGTTTCGTGTGAAATCCGAGAAGCGAGATTGCAAGTTGCGGTCACTAGCAAATAGAGGCAATGGTGGTACCGGGGGCGTAGCTGTGGTGCTAGGTTTCGGATAACAATTTGTGTATCTTGAGTATACACTCGAGGCCGGCCTAGTATTGTTTATCTGTATTTCCTCTTGCGGTGAAAAGCGATCCTTGGCCGGTGTGATGACGATCATGGGTGTGGTGATGCCTCGAGTGTTGTAGGCATCATGGCTTTTATCAGTGTCTCGGACTTCTTGAGCTGGCGAATGTTCCCACGAAATACTTGATTGTGGTGTGTTGTTGTTTGAAATGGTCGATGGCGACACAGATATACCGATCGGTATGGCACGGTCTGATGGCGAGACGTCCTGATTGAGAACCAATGGCTTTGGTCGCAGCCCTCTGATGCGGTTGCCAATTGGAGGCACAAGAGCTTGCTGTTCTGGTTGCGTAGAAAGTACAATGGCGCCCTTGCGACTGCGGACAGATCCATTAGAGTCCTTGACCTGCGGGACTGCTTGTCTCGGCCCGGTCGAGATCGGTGTCAGACCTTCCAGTCGCTGCCTGAGACTCCGTTTCTCGGTCTTAGCATTTTTCCTCGCCTTTGACTCTTCGAAGCTGACGAAGCTGAGTTCTGGCATGCGAGCTTCGGACAGGAGTGGTCCATTCGAAGTGACTTGAGTGTCGATCCTGAGCTTTCCAAAAGGTCTGGCGCTTCGCTTGGGCCTTGTGGACGTCTGCTTGCTGCTGATGTTGTGCATGTCTGATGCCAATTGCAAGAAATTCTCCGGTAATGAGAGTGAAAAAGCGGCGTTGCGTCTAGCAGCCTGTCAAATTATTCGTGCCAGACGAAACCACGCAGAACGAAATACAAAAGCGCACCCAAGGAAAATCGTAAGCAAGGAAAGAACACGCGTAAGAACAATGGAAACGGTCGGAAGGCAGTATGGCAAAGAGACAAGTGCGAAGACAGAGGTCGAAGATGTATCGATCAATTCAAAGTGGCTAGGGCCAGACATGTTGTAAGCCACTGTCTCATTGGACTCCATCGAGGGCTCGTCGTCGCTTGCGCAATTAACTGTTACTATTCCGTGTGCAACCTGAGACGTGCGAAGAGTGGAAATAGAGAAGCAAATTGATGATAGTTATGGATCAAGTCTGAGGTCGATGCAGCACAGAGAGCGCTGTGCCAATGGAGCGTTGCTTGTGTAGCAGTGCTAAGCGCCTGCTTTAACCGCCCAGTCCGGGCCGATTAGATCAATCTAAATGCAGTTCCGTCCCTCAATGCTTGTCATATTGCATGCGATCGTGAGAAGGGATATCTGGAGGCAGAATAACTTGAAGTGTGTGGTGTGTGGTATCACGTGCATGATGCCTGAGGCTGAAACTGCGCACTTCATCTTTGGGCTTCCTGTAGATTAGCCCTCTTCTGAATACATTAGTTACATCAAGTGGTTATGAGCCCCCTGCGTTTCTAACGCATTCCACACGTATTCTAATAGTCACTCCGACAGCTACGTAGACAGCGCTCGTTACCGAAAATTACGCCGATACTATTATCGTCGCCGCTACCCTCGCTACTCTCGAGTATTCTAGTAGATACTAGACTCGAGTCGGCCACTGTCAGTGTTGGCTGTCCGCTACACCGGTTTCTAACATTAGTGTTAGCTGTCCGCTATACTAGAACATAGGCGCGCCTATCGGCCGCCTTTTAAGATAAAGTCTATAGTTTCTATATCGCCGTCGCTGTCCGCAATAGCTCCCCCTATAACGTCTAGCGCTTATATAAGCAATATTCCTAAGCTAAAGAATAAGGAGAATTATCTAGCATAGGCCTACGCCGCTAAAGGCGCCCTTAAAGGTATGTCGGTCTAGCGCTATATATAAGGCACCCGCTAGCGACCTCTTACTAAGGCATCTAGTAAGACTTCTAAAGAGTTTAAAGACCGCTAAGATAAATAGGACTCTAAAGATTAAATAGCACGTACCTAGATCTTTACCAATTGTGTTAGTAATATTCAACAATTACTACTTAGTCTATCTATATCCTAGGAAGTATAGGACTTCCTTAAGAAGAAATATACTAGTAAAGGTAGGTCTACTAAATTTATGCTCTACTAGGAATATATTACCCTTCGGTATAATAGCAAGGATATTAAGAAGTTCTATAATAAATATAAGAAGAAGCTCGGTGCCTTAAAGGACACTAAATTAGCTATTAGTTAATACTAGGCTGTCTATATATTTATTATGCAAATCGCACCGTTCTACGAGGCTTTCGCACAGATGCGACGTAAGCAGATGCGCGCCTTAGAATACACTATTAATAACAGTACCCTTAATAACATTATTAGCGCGTTGCTTAATAAGAATATAGCTTAACTAAACTAGGCCTAATATAGTAGCTTCTTCGGTCTTTAACGCTAACTACAATAGTAAGGTAGTAATAGCAACAATAACAACGGTCGAGGTAACTCGAACCGTAGCAGTCGTAGTAGCCGCAGAAATAGTAATAATAGTCGAGGCCGCGGTAGAAGCAACTAGAATTAGAATAGTTACTAGTCTAACCGTAAGAAGTGCGCCTATTATTAGAGATCGCACCCTTCCGACCGCTGCTATACTAAATACCCTTATCTAAAGGAAGAAGACCGACTACGTCGTAAATAGTAGAAGGCTAAGAAGAAGGGGGTGCAGTAGCAATAGCAGCAGCGTAGACTAACTGCTTAGCAATAGCAGCAGCCGCTATCTAGTTAGAATAGTGCTTAGGGGCTGTATATAGCTAATGCTATCCCGGGGGTGTTATTAGACCCAAATAATAACTACGCCTTTACTGCAAGTACTATAGTTACTATTAGCGACTAGGTTTCTACGGCTCTTACTGCTAGCACTCGTACTACTAATTAGGTTGTCGACTTAGGTACTAGTATACACATAGTTAACGACCCTTTATTGCTTATTAAATATAAAGGCTGTTACATTCCTGTCCGGTTTAGTAGCAATACGAAGCACGCTACGATAGTTAGTATAGCTTAGACTAAGGTTGTTAATAAGCGTAGTATAAGCAGCATAAAGCTGTCTAATACACTGTATGTTCTAGGTCTAGTAGCTAACCTTCTGTCTACTAAGAAGCTTGCCGATAAGGGCTGTTTCTATCGAAATAATAAGCGAGTACTGTTTACTATTGTTAACGGCTCTAAGGTTACTATTGCTTAGACATATCGGAAGAATGGTCTCCCCTATCTGTATATACTAACCTCCGGACCGGATAGCTAAGTTGTTGCGCTTCTGTCGAAGAAGGGGGTGCTAATAGGTACGATAGAAGAGTAGCATCTACGATATAGCTATATCTATTACCGCAAGCTGTTACGAATAGAAGCTAAGGGTTAGATTGTTATTACTAGCACTAGTAACAAGAACGACTTCCGTAACTGCATTGCCTGTCGTATAGCTATGTCGTATAAGGAATACAATCGGCTACTACGCGTACGACTATCTACGATCTATTACATTGTCTATATAGATATAGTTACTATTACTAACCCTAGTCTATTATAGGAGCGCTATTTCACACTGTTTATATACGCTAAGTTAGGCTATCGACACGAATATGCTAGCACGCTTAAGTTAGGGGCTATAGTAGCTATTTAGGACTATCGTATATATATCCGTATACAGACTAGCTATTCGATCCCAATCTACCGCCTCGATAGAGGGGGTAAATACGGCGGAAATCAGCTATTAAGCTAGGCTCGTAATTAGGGCATTGTACTATAGGTTATAGCTCCTTATTCTTCTACTTAGAATAGCCTTGCTAAGGTTAGCAATTACATCGTATATACGACTGCGAGAAAGATAATGCTACAGGCTAACCTTCTAAAGTCTCTGTAGCCGTATACTATTGCCTCCGCTATATAGGTCCTTAATATTATACCTAGAACCCTAGAAGGTCTTAGCCCCTATACTATTATAGCTAGGGAGCTTAATTAGTCTCAAAAGCAGCTACGCCTTTAGCACCTTCGAGCCTATAGCTATACTACTATTACATACGATTACAGTATAGCTCGTAGAAAGAAGATAGATAGTAGAGGCCTAGTTAGCAAGCTAGTTAGCTATGCTAAAGGCTCTATAGACTCCGGAAAATACATGATTTACCTACCTAATTAACATAAAGTTATCGCTTCTAAGGACGTCGAGTTTGTTAAGTTAGGGGGTGACCTCCTGCTTCTAGATAGCATAAAGCTATATACTAACACTAACGACTTGTCTAAGAACGAGTTTGTTACCCTTAAGTCTATTATACCGGCTTTGTTCAATTCTATAAGTAACGAGGCTCCGTCGCCTACTAAGGCTACTAGTATAGTCTAGCGGCTTCTAGCTTAGCAAGAAGAATAGCCTGTATAAGGACCTGTATAGGAAATAGCCGATAAGGTCGCTAATCCGTTGCTAATCGAGGACGACCTTCTAGACGTTTAACTACTAGCTTCGAGTAATAAAGATAGCTTCTAATTAGCTAAGGAAGATCAAGCTCCGCCCTTTAATCTAAATACGAAGAAGGGTAAGCCTAGCTAGTTGCTAGAGTTTAAGCGACCTAACACGATAGGCGCTCGTTCTACCCGTATAACCCGCAGCAACAAGTTAGCTCGTAACCTGTTGCGTAGCTATCTAGCTAATTGTAGTATTAAGCGGTCGACTCGACGTATAATAGCTAATATACCGATAGCCTATATAAAGGGCTTTATAGCTTCCTGCTACATTGCTAAACAGCCTAATAAGCCTAAGGAAACTATCCCTATTCCGAAGAGTTATAAGGAAGCGACTTAGTCGCTATACTAGCTATAATAGAAGGAGGCCTATAAGGCTAAATATAAGTTACTAATCGACAACTATATATAGGTGCATATATCTCGGTTAGAGGTGCTAGAAGGTCGCAAGGTTGTTCGTAGCCGATAGGTGTTTACTATTAAGCGTAACGCTAATAGCAAGGTTAGCCGGTTTAAGGCTCGTTAGGTCGTCCGTAGCTTTATACAGATCGAAGGACAGGATTATAATAAGACCTATGCGGCTATTGCTAAGCCTTGTACGCTTCGAGCCTTATTTAGTCTAATTGCACACTACGACCTAGAGGCTAAGTAGTACGACATTCTAACTGCCTTCCTTAACGCGCTTATCGGGGATAAGTATAAGATCTACGTCGAGCAGCTATATAGCTTTAAAGACCGTAGTAGTAAGGGCATAGTTTGCCTGCTGCTAAAGGCCCTATATAGTCTAAAGCAGTTACTAATGCTATAGTATAAAGAGCTTCGGAAGTACTTAAAGAGCCTAGACTTTATTCTAATAATGTCCGACGTCTGTGTATTTAAGCACGTTAGCGGCTCGATTATCGTTATCTATGTCGATAATATAATTATTATCGCCTATAGCCTATTAGCACTAGAAGCCGTTACTTAGTTACTAAAGGACCGTTTTAATATGCAAGAACTAGGCGACCTATACTACTATCTCGGTATGCGGATTATTCGTAACCGCAATTAGCGTACTATTTTGGCATTTACGTCGTTTAAGATGCCTATTTAAATAGGCTTAGTAAGAAGTATAGGATACAGGGCCGTATAGTACCGGCTACGCTAATAGCGCCTCGATACGTTAAGACATCGATTTAGCGTGCACCTAAGGGCTATACTGCTAGCGCTGCCTTTAAGACTTAGTATTAGGAAGGTATAGGTAAGGCACTATAGCTAGCAATAATTACTCGACCTAATGCTTGCTATACTATAGGCCTATTATTACGATATATTTCTAACCTAACTAAGGAATACTATGCCGCGCTTCTTTGGCTTATTAAGTACCTAGTTAGCACTCTAAGCCGTAGTCTGTATTTCCGAGGTATATAGAACAATAAGCTTAACTTTGCTAGATACTATAACGCTTCCTAGGCTAATAATCCGGTTACTCGTCGCTCTATAGGAGGCTTCTATTTCACGCTCGCTAGTAGACTACTGCTATACAAGTTAGGCCGCCAAACCTTAGTTACTCTGTCGTCTATAGAGGCTAAGTATGTTTAGTTAATAACTAGCGCTAAGGAGGCCGTTGCTTTAGCTCGGTTACTATAAGAGATTAGTTATAAGGGCACTACTAAGCCTATTACGCTATACGAGGACAATTAGTCCGCTATCGCTATTACTAAGTCTACTGTTAATAGCCGTATAAAGCATATAGATGCTCGTATCTACTACATTTAAGAGAAGATTGCTAATAGTACTATTATCGTTTAATAGGTTAGCATATATAATTAGATAGCCGATAGCTTTACTAAGCCGCTTAATAAGATTAAGCACGGCCGCTTTGTTAAATAGTTAAACTTAGTGGATTGTAAGGCTGCTATTAAGAGCGCCGCTTAGCCTGCTACTAAATACTAAATAGATAGAAGATATAGGTTTATTGTCTAGTTTAACTGCTTGTATTTGTTTAATTGCTCTGTTACAATAGCCTAAAAGTAGTCTAGTTGTTTCTATACCTAATACCCCTTTGTTTGCTTCGCTAGTTTGTTTGTTTAGCTATATATACGCGATAAGGGGGTGACTTGAAGTGTATAGTATGTAGTATTACGTGCATAATGCCTGAGGCTGAAACTGCGCACTTCATCTTTAGGCTTCCTGTAGATTAGCCCTCTTCTGAATACATCAGTTACATCAAGTGAATAGTGAACGAGTGTGCTTTTTTCCTGTTGATGTTGATGAAAGCTGGAGCGGGGGGGGGGGGGGGGGCTCGGGGAAATGTTGAGCCGATCCGAGGCACAGAATAAATAGCAACAGTTCTTGACATTGCTTCTATGTGGTAATCGCGATCAACACCCAGCGCATGGAGATCTTCCTTGGAAAAGGTAATAAGGCTGATTGCGTCTACAATTCTGTTTCTTGATTGTACCGAGATATCCATGTTGAATACTGCAAACCCCTATTCACCGAGGCACGTACATACATAGATTTGAGCCGCACGAGCATGACGTAAGAATCTTTCCCACAAAACTGAACACTCAAAGCACTCCCTAGGTTCATGCACATTCCCTTTATCAAAATCAAGAAGCAGGTTCATTGGGCTGACTCTCCCTCGAAGCCATCGAGGACCATGGACGTAAGCAATATGATTCCCGCATCCAATAAAGCTTTGGCTTTGACAATCTTTCTCTAGGTCTTCGCTACCTACACCGCTGGCACCTCGGCCTACCTTGGCATTCAAGCGATCCCCCTGCTCCTCTCGCCACGAATGATCGTTGGTATGCTCACGAGCGAAGCGCACACCACGACCGACATCGAGACATATTTCGGACGAGCTCTATCCTTAGCCCTCCTTGCCCTATCCCTCCTCAACCTCGTTTTGAGCGGTCTGCTACCGGTGACATCTCAAATAACCGAGACCGACGTAGAGAACCCGTATAGCTATCCCACAGCGATAGTCACCACCATTTACCACGCGCTCTCAGCATTCTATCTTTATACGCAAGTCACATATGGCTTCAGCTTTGGCTTTGGAAGTGGGTTGGTCGCGAGCAGCACGTTATTCTGCTTTGGAATCTGGGTGTGTGTCTTTGGAGGGGAAAAAGCTCGAACGTCAAAGACCACAGGAGCGGATAAAAGGACTTCCAATTTTCCCTTCACAAACTCCGAGGTGAGTACTGCATAAGAGATGTCACCACTAGTCTTGTCAAAATTCGCTAATGAGCTTCCCAGAGCTCGAGAGAGAAGAAGAAGGAGAGCAAACGCAAGTCCATCTCCTCGAAGACGAGGTAGCAGGCTAGATAGTTCACAATAAGTTCAGCTTGCGTCGCGCGGCTATCAGGCGGAGTCTCATTCCAAAGCATCACGCGATAATGACGCTGAATAGCCAGAAGTGCTTGTAGTTCGGGCACACAAGCAACGCGCGGAGAAGATGACTCCAGGGCAGACACGTAAGTGTAAGGTATACATTGAGTCGATTAGGCTTAGTCGCTCCTGCTCAGACCGGAGTAGGCTGCTCCTTCGCTTTGGCGGGAGTGTTCTGCATGGATCGCATACGAACCCGCTCCTCGTACTCTGCCATCTGCGCGTCCAAGTAATTATCATATGGGTCCTTGTCGCCATCAAAGCCCATTGCGGGCGGAGTTGGCGTCCTTCCTGCTCGTGAATCTGCTTGCTGGAATTGCATTTGCTTCCGACGCCATTTGGGCTCTCCATGGGTCCAGCTCAATGCCTTGCCCGGTTGAGCGTCGTTCTCCATCGCCCGCCGCACATTCTCGTTCACGTCTCGAAGTAGACCCTCTCTCTCGGCATCCGCAAGCTCCGCCTCCATGACGCCGTCCAGCAGGATCTCCTTCAATTGCCATTCTTCGCGTTTCTGACGCTCTAGTTCCTCGACTTCCTGCTTAAGCTCTTCGCCGTGCTTTTGCGCCCAGTGGACCTGTCGCCTTAGCAGTCGCATGAGCTGATCGGCAGATATCGCTGACTCCCACGCTGTGAAATGTATGTCGGGAGGGTAGTGGATCATGAATCCGGGTTGACCAGTGATGGGATGATGTGCTGGAATGTATGTTATGTTATCGTTCACCGGCGAGGGGTCCACTTCATTGCCATCCTCGTCATGGGTAGGGCCGGGATCTTGCGTGGTGGAGGAGGCAGACTTAGCGCTACCGTTGGTGAGTTTGCCTTTCCCGCCCTTGCCTTTGGCTGTCACTGGTAGCACTTGTTCTGCTCCACGCGCAGCCTCAGGCTCATGGACAGTACGCATGTGTTTCGCAAGCGCGTCAGAGCGCGTGAACGCTTTATCGCACTCTGGAAGAGAGCAATAATATGGTTTCTCCTTGGTATGACTGCGCATATGTGCTTTGAGCGCGTACCCGGAAGGATGATTGCTGGTCTTCTTTTGGCATTCGCCCCATTCACACACGTACTTGGTCTTCTTCGGTCCTCCTGTTGCGCAATGTGTGCCCTGCACGTGGTCCACCAGCTCATCATTGTTCCGTGCCGAACCGAATTCGCAGTCTCGCCACAGACACTGTGTCTGGGCTTGATCTCGCAGGCTGTATTCGTCCTCTTCTGGCGGACCTTCGCCTTCACTATACCCGTCCTCAGACAACGAGACATTGTCGTCTTCCTCGTTGGGGTGCGATGCCGGTGCGAGGTTCTCGGAATGTGTTGCGAGTGACGATTGTGCAGTTTTACGCCTCTTGGCTGGAGGCTCTGATGTTTCGGGATGGGTAATGTCTACGCTGGGTCGCGATGAAGGGCCAGGAGTGCTAAGTGTATCGTCGTACTCTTCGTGCTCGCTCGGCGGATCGCTGAGATCCGAATCGCTGGTGTCGGTCATGTGTGATAGTGATAGTGGAGGAATCGCAGCAAGCACGCTGTCCGGTTTGGTGGATGTGCGTGGGCGAGTGCGTGAAGTCGTCACGTTTGCGGGTTCATCGCGCAGGAGCAGCGTCCGCGGCAGACTTGAGCACAGGCGAATTTCTGGGACCGTCACATGAAACAGAGCGAGCTTGAAAATGACAGCTGCCGATTCATTGATTGTAATTGTGGGTATCTCAAGTTTTGATTGCAGTTTCAAGGGAATCTAAACCCTCGCTGAACCAGAAGAGCTCTATCAAAATGCACACATCCACCTCAGTCGTACCTCACGAATGACCATTGACGGCGCCATTGGTGACTTTCGCGGCGACAACCACTTTTTCAAGCGCTTGTCGAACGTCCGCAACCAGATCGTCCTGATCCTCGACACCGCATGATATCCTAACCAGATCATCAAAGACACCAGCGGCCTCGCGACTCTCCTTTGGAATGCCCATGTGAGTCATGCTGGCTGGTACTTCGCACAAGCTTTCGATGCCCCCGAGAGACTCAGCGAGTGTGAAGATCTTTGTGGCCTCGCAGAACCGATCAGCTGCTGTCTTGCCACCCTTGATTCTGAATGAAAGCATTCCTCCGCCCATGCCATTCCGGTGCTGTTTGATAGCAATCTTGCGTTGTCGGTGGGAACTGAGTCCGGGGTAGTTTACGGCAATAACATGCGGACTAGCCTCGAGCGCTTCCGCAACAGCTTGTGCATTCTTGCTGGCCTCTCTTGCTCGCAAATGTAAGGTCTTAGCTCCACGATGAGCGAGCCAGCAGTCAAATGGGCTGGGCACAGCACCAATGGCGTTCTGCAAGAATTTTAGTCGTTCGTGCAACGAATCTGAATTATACGCCGCGACTCCCATCAGCACGTCTGAATGACCGTTGATGTATTTGGTTACACTGTGGACCACGATGTCTGCGCCATGATCAAGCGGATTCTGCACGTAGGGCGACATGAATGTGTTGTCCACCACGACCATGATTCCGCTCTTGTGCGCGACATCGGTGACGAGTCGAATGTCCGTCAGCGACAGAGTCGGGTTGGATGGTGTCTCAATCCAGATCAATTTCGTCTCCGGTGTGATCAGCTCTTCGATATCTAGCTCGATGCTGGGCGTGAAGGTCACACGCACGCCGTGTGCTGACGCAACCTTCGTGAAGTATCTGTGTGTGCCTCCATAGACGTCTGAAATCGAGACGACGTGGCTACCAGCCGCTAAACTCTGCAGAATGATTGCTGTTGTTGCCGACCCGGATGCAAAGGCTAGGGCGTACTTTGCCTTTTCGAGTGCTGCTATTGAGTTTTCAAAATTCCATCGATTCGGGTTCGAGGATCGGGTGTACTCATGGTCGCCGACAGGAACACCAACCTACACATGGAATGGCAGCAGTCAGTAAGCGTCCAAGGAAATCCGGGCTGTTGTGCTGATCTTACCGAGCGCTGGGCAAAGGTGGTGCTGAGAGAAATTGGCTCAATGACAGCTCCTGTCACTGGATCGTGTGGTGAGCCAGCGTGGACGGCGAGGGTGCCAAACTTGTGCACTGGAGAGGGCGCGCGTGGAGGTGTGTCGATAGGAGCATGCTCGTTGAGTTCCGGCACCGTCATTTTTCCTTTCCCCCTGGCTGGCGACAGTGTCTCGCTGAGAGGTCGCAAGGATGTTCGAGGGCGCTGAAGCAGGCGGGGCAATCTGGAGAACTCAGAAAATGGGGGTGGAAGATGAGCGGACCTGGCGAGTTGTAAATAAATAAAGTGCTTGCGCAGAAAGAGGCGAGTGCTTAGAAAAGCTGATTAGCAATGCGACCTGACAATAATGCCGTGGTGACCACTGTCGATGCGACAAATTGCGTGATAAAGCAAAAACGTGAGCCTTGCGATGCTATGCCGAGGGACCGAAAGGAGACTACTGTATGTAGTAAAAATGTGCCACTGTCTATATTCTAGCCACGCAAAGATCGCTACTTGTCATCATTATCATAGACAATCATGACAATGCATGGCGGCATACTGGGCAACCGAGGCTCTGGAGAATTGGAGATGTCCCTGAGACTAGCAGGTGGCGTGAACAATGACAGCAGTCAAAGCAGCCTATAGAGACGGGGCGTTCCTGCGTGGTACAGTACTTGCTTTGATGTCCAATTGCGCCATCGCCATCGCCATCGCGGACCCCGATTTGATGGCATGGCACTGGCAGACACAGACGCTGTCTGCTTGTAGGATATCCGCTGCGATCTTGCACATTACGCCAAACTCATGCGCATCTTGGCCGCTGGCAGGATCACGAGAATCTGTGGTTGATGACACAGTAATACCAATCTTGGTCGCACGCTGGCAGGATCACGAGAATCTGTGGTTGATGACACAGTAATACCAATCTTGGTCGCACGCTGGCAGGATCACGAGAATCTATGGCTGGACGACGTGAGGACACAGTAATACCAATCAAAGTACTTGTATGTGAGAGGACGCCTTGCAGCGTAGTGCAGCGCCTCAATGTCAGCGCCTTATTAATCATCATGCTTCCGGGTTTCAAGCTTCAGGGCCTTCGTTCTGCTCCACGCAGTGGCCAGAAGTGTTTCTAGGCTGCGTGGTACATGTACAGCGTCTGAACACGTCGGAGGGCTAAAGGCCTTAAGCTTGACCAGGCAACTGTCGACTTCAATTGGCAGAAACCCCTGCTAGTCAGAATTTGGGGAGAAATTGATAGCCTTCCGAGGTGTTCAGACGCTGTACTTTATTAGGAACCTTCAACAAACCATACCATGTGCCTTTCCGTCGACAATAATGGCAAAGCCGTCGCGAAGGGTTCGAGCGGGCGGCACTAGTGGAGCATCGCCATTGGTCAAATCTTGCCCTGTCCTGTTCTTGTCCCGTGATCATGGTCTCACCTCCTTACTACTTCCTAGAGTCCGCAGCAATGCTGTACCACCATTGTCAGTAGAGACTGGCGTTTCAGTCGTACATGAAGCGCTCGTCGCTTATTCCCTCTTTCTCTTTGGAAACCACACCATTCGTGGCTTGACGCTTGTCAGGCTGCAAATGTCCAGCAGCCGCTGTGCGTCATGCAAATTCCTGCGGCATGCGCTGCGCGTTCGCCGCCTAGGATGCAGGTGATAGCGGCAGCAACACTCGTCTTGGTTTTCTTCTATTTTGTTTTCATACCCTCCGGAATACATCGACCATTGGGCACTGCCAGGTGGCAGCAAATATCGGCACCATTGCAGGCCTCGAACATCACCCTGGACATCGAACTCCTGAAACAGCTCCAAGTGCCGCCGAAGTTTTCTTATCAGAGGCACTGCATTAGCGCCAGAGAGAGAAATGGCCTGAAGAGGGAATCACTTGTGGAAATTCAAGACCCGATATTTGCTGGCGCCAGACCCGTCGACATCAGCCTGGACGATGATTTCAAGCCTCAGCCCGATTCCCGAAGCATATTGCCGCCCTGTCAGACGGCTGTCGAGATCGATGTGCCAGACTTCTCCTCTCAACTATCCAGCAGCACCGAGGCTTTGATGCTAGGCGTGGCGACTTCACTAAAGCGAATCGAGCAGAGCTTGCCAACATTCTCGAGATGGCTGTCCAATACTGGATCGCCGCTTCTCGTCTTGCTCGTGGACCACCCAGATCTCAGCAAGATCGAAGCGGACCTGCGACGCGTGAGGAGTCAAGCCGAGACGCTTCAAATAGAACTCATCTTTGAAGGGTATCAGCATAACTTTGAGCATGACAGCGAAGGTCTAAAGAATTTTGGACTGGCTACTGCACTTGACAAGCATCGTCGAGAGTCGACTCGATGGTTTGGTATCATCGACGACGATACCTTCTTCCTCTCACTGCCACGTATGTTGGATGCGTTGCAGCCTTTCGATTCAAACAAAAATTGGTACATCGGAGCTTTGACTGAAGGCCATACCCGCATTGCAAAGGAAGGTTTCAAAGCCTGGGGCGGTGCTGGCTTCTTCGTTTCACCACCTCTTATGCGCACTTTGGCTGAGAATGCCGTGGAGTGTACTCCCCTTGACCAGTTCTTCGGCGATATCCTATGGAGAGATTGTATTATGGAGGTGACCTCGCCAACGGTACATCTGACCGAACTACGCGGCCTTAACCAGATGGATCTGTGGGGCGATCTCTCTGGCTGGTATGAGGCAGGCTTTTCGCCCATCTTGACTGTGCATCATTGGAAGAGCTGGCACTTCTATCCGGTTGCCATGGCTCATGTCGTATCAGACGTTGCTGGTCCGGACTCTTTCTTACAACGCTATCTGTTCGGCAATAATACTGTCCTCACGAACGGATACAGCATATCTGAGTATCCCAAGGGCTTGCCAGATCTCAATCTTGTAGAGCTCACAATGACAGAAGATGTCAACGTCAACCGCCCACCGCCGCAGCTAGAGTTCCACCACAGCATGGGACACACCCGACCAGCACTGGAGCTCGGGAGAGACAAGATTCAGTGGAAGTTCAAACACTCCGTCATGACTTCTGAAGGCACTGTCAGGCAATTCTATGTCAAGAAGGAGAATGATGAAAGAGATGTCAGTGTTATTGAGGTGGACTGGTCCAAGTCATGAGAAAAGGCCAATGCGTCTCAATCAGCCTTGCCCGCAATGCTTCCAGGAGTGATACATGCGTCGAGTTCGACCATCGGCGAGGCTTTTGTTGGTCACCGAGTCTGTCCTTGCGGGGTATTGTTCGAATGGCAATATGAAGCTTTTGAGAAAGCTTCGAAGGTGAAATATAGATCGTCGATGGTCCTTCAGATCGCGGCATGGAAAAGGAGCTTTTATTTGGTGGAAGCTTGCTGTTTTCGGACAGCGATATCCAATGTTGGATCGGAATTCAAATGATACCCACTGAGCAGTCGAATGCGAGCGTTAGTTACATTGCATAGAAGGTGTTTGCTTGAGGGGCAGTCATTTATAGTGCTATGAAAGTCGGAACGATTGTTCCTGGAAGGCTGCATCATCTCGTCGCTCCATACCTCCTTTTCAACTCAACTTGACGTTAGTTGGCTGGATGCTCGCCAAGCAAATGCGCAGTTCCATTTACAGCTGTCGATTGGGTCGCGTCGCCAAGAAGCGCGTGGAAGCTCAGCCCTACATTGCTCATGCTCGGCGAATCCATGGTTGACCTCCTATTCCACTTTCTCTCCGATCCACTCCACGACCGTGGGCCATTCTTGGGCCGACTTTGCACACTTCAATATTCCTCCACAATGGCTATGCGATAATCATGGATTCGAAGTTTCACTGTCGAGAGATGGCTTGGGCACCGAAATCGCGTAGGATCACCCTGGTGGTCGCCGCTGTGGCCTTGTTCGCCTTCTTTTATGTCTATTCCCACGAGTGGAGCCCGACACCTTCCGAGACATATTCCTCACAATCGTCATGGTCGGAAGGTGCTCACAGCGGCCCGGTCAAGGGCGACTGGCAGTGGGTCGCGGACCGCGATCGCAACAACCATTCTTTGACCTCCCAGCAATGTCACCAGGCATTCCCAGATCTCTACAGCGAGATTTACCGATCGCAAGCATATTGGCGGGATCGATTAGGCCCAGCCGGGAAGTTGACTGAAGAGAATTGGGGTTTGAAATGGAGCAATGATGGCGGTCTAAGAGCACTGATATGGGAGGGAAAGCTCTACATAATCGAGTCTCGTGGGCTCAATCATTTCTTACATTGGAAAGAGAGATCACATGCTACGCTGCATAACATCCAGCGTGCGATCATAGGCGCGCGAGAACCGATCCCAAATATCGAGTTTAGCATTAAGATCAACGATAAGATCGAGCTCACGAATGAGCATCCGAACAACACGGTATGGAACTTCAATCGGGACGTGCACGATGAAGCGATGAAGCAGGTGTGGTTGATACCGGACTTCAACTTCTGGGCTTACCCACGCGTTGCCGGCGCATACGGTGACTTTCAGCGACAAGCTATCGACTTCTACGATGACTACAATTGGAAAACGCCTAAGCTTATTTGGCGAGGCACAACAGAGTTCAACCCCGAAATTCGGGTCAAGCTGATCGAGCAGAGTGACGGAAAGAGCTGGTCTGATGTCCACAAGGTTGCAGAAGACGTACATGACGAGGAAGCCACGAAATGGAGGATCAACATGCCGGACCATTGCAAGTACAAATTTGCGGTGCATACAGAGGGAACAACATGGTCAGGCCGCTTGAAATACCTGCTCAGCTGTCATTCCACAATCATTATACACCCCTTGAGATACACAACACATCTGTACCATCTCCTGGAAGCTGAGGGGCCGAATCAGAATTACGTTAGATGCGAAAAAGACTGGAGCGACCTTCCGTCAACCATGGATGACCTCCTCGCGAACCCTTCGAAAGCAAAGAGAATTGCAGACAACGCCGCAGCCAAGTTCAGAGACAGATACTTCACACCCGCCGCACAAACCTGCTACTTCAGAGAACTCTTTAAGGTCTGGTCGGACATCACTCCTGCGCCCAACCCATACGTAGAAAATAAGCTACCTGATGGCACAACAGAAAAGGTGTGGCGTGGTATGACTTATGAGGAATATGTGTAAGTGTTCGACCCACATTGATACACTGAAATGTTTCTGACTTTGCCACAGATTCTTGGACAAAGGCTATAACGATGGACACTGATTGGAGGATGTGGCCGACTTAATTCAACTGCTATCTGCCTAAGCTCAAGCAGGTCTTATGTGTTTGCACGGCGTGGTCTGCATTTGGTCGGCGCAAGAACTATTGCGATATTTGGATACGCTTTTTCTAGCAAGGCGTTGACGGAGGTGAGTGGCACTGGCACTGTTGTCCGGGCATTTGGGAATGTGAATACCAGCAGGCGGAAGACCTGAAGATAAGTGCAGTATGATCAAGTGTATGACCTATTCCAGGCCGAGGTGGCCCAACATGTTTATCAAGCGCTGTGCTTTGCTCAGCTCCAAAAATTTGCTTCTTCAAGTCTTCGTTTCATGCCAAGACCACGCATTACGTTAGCGAATCATGACCTTGGCAAGGCTTTGCAATTTGCGTAGTTCTATTGCATAGACCAACCCTCCAAACTTGACACCATGGCACAAACCCCGAGCATTGATATCTTACTGAACCTGGTGCCAGAAAGACCGAATGTCGTTCTCGAAAAGTTGCAAGCGCACCCGACATTGGCTCATAGACAGGACGGCCACGGATATTCTCTCGTCCATGCTGCAGCTTCCTATGGCCATTCAGACCTTCTGCAGGCATTGGTGAAGGATTTCAAAGTCGATCCGAATATCAAGGACGAAGATGGGGAAACGGCTCTATTCAGCGTAGATGGAGAAGCAGCGGTCCAAATCACACAGCAACTGCTTGCTCTCGGCACAGACATTAACCATCGCAACAATGAGGGACAAACCGCTGCTGAGAAATTAGACGATGAAGACGAGCAGCCTATGGTCGCTGCATATCTCAGGCAAATACTAGCAGGGTCAGGAAGTGCAGTCACCAGTGAACAAAACGAAGCAGTCACGAATGGTGAGCAAAATGGCGTTCACCCTCCACCCCCATTGCCTCAAGGTCTGGAGCTCAACGTCGGCACCATGATGCCATCAGAGGCAGGCGAAGAACCAGATCCAGAGTTTCGAAGACGTATCGAAGAATTGGCCGCTCGAAGCGATTTCGAGACCGAAGCAGGTCAGCGAGATCTACGCAATCTGGTGTCGGACGCTCTTTCTGGCATCACCAATGAAGGCAGAGGTCCACCGGCGACACGGAGACGAGTGGATTGACAAGGCTCGTGGCAGTTTGAAAGATATTGGTCGACAGCTTCGGACCACCCCACGCCTTTGAGAGGTCCATGTGAGCGCAGGACTCATCGTCAGATGCAATAACGATACCCCAAACTTTGTCGAACACATGGGTATGGATGCGTCCACGGGTTGCATCCGGGAGCTCCAAGACGACAGTTGTGGACGTGGTCAACTACCGATATCAAAGGGAGGATGCCTGGCTTCTGCCGGAAAGCACATACCACCAGAAGTTACTTCATCAATCAGGTTACCAGGGGAAATACAGCATGCTCGCTTGAGCATTGGAGGCCTGAGCTGCGGATACACAGATGTTCCAGAGTTCTCGACTTCGTTAGTTCAGACTCTGTTCTTCCCGTAAATCAAAGTGACAGGACGATCTGCTGCAAGAACTAGAGGTTCGGCAACCTCGTCTGGTTCTTTGCCCGAAATCCTTGGAAGCACGCTTTTTGCCTTTTGCTTTGCGGGGTTATCGCGCGATGCTACCACGCGAACGTGGACTAGCAAGGGTAGAAGTCTTCCCCACCTGCCGCACACTCCCGCCTGCCGCACAGCAGCGCACGGTTTCACTATATATATTCAACACGGTCGCATTCACTTAATAATAGTCGGATTGTAGAGATTATTAGTGCATATGAAAGCGCTGAAAGCGCTCTTCAATCTAATATAGAGATTATGTCCTATATCGTACTAGAAGCCGCATAATACGTATAGGCTTACTAGAAGCCGAACTACTAGCTTTCTTGCTTAGAGACACTACAACGTCTTACTTAGGCGGTTGCTCGAAGACAATACGCCGGAGGGGGTTCTTTGCCTTCTTAATAACTTCCTATAGGTTAGTATTTAGCTGTCTAGCGGCCTGTTTATTTACCTTCTTTATCTCCTTCTTATAGGCTTCCTTAGCAAGCCTTACCTTCTTTTCTTTAGCCTCTAGTTGTCGCTATATAGCCTTTAGCTGTTTAATACTAAGTGTGTATTGCTTCTTAAGTGCCTTCTACACCTTCTCGTCTTATTTACGAGCCGCCTCCGCCTCCTTCTATTATTCCCTCTCTTACTATATTTCCTTAGCTCTTAGTAGCTTAGAAGGGCTATAGAATATAGAAGCAGAGCCGTCTTCTGCCCTTACTTGTTTAAACAACTTCTTACCTCGTTTGCGGCGCTTCTACTTATTATATAGGGCCTGTTTAAGACTATTAACTTAAGTAAGAAGCAATAAATTCTTAGCTACTAAGGTACTAACTTTGCTACGTAGGCTAAGGACCTTATTAGTATCCTTATGCTTTACCTCCCTACGGATTAACGCACTTATCTTCCGCTAGTCTTGTATAGTAAGTAAGCTACTCGTAGAAGGCCTAGAACCTATAGAAGGCCTTAATAGTAGGTTTAAATAGTCGCTATATAGCTTCGGTAATAGCAGCTTAGATAGGACTACTTCCGGATTGAATAGATAGATACTAGTCTTCTTAAAAGCAGACTCAATATTATAAGGTGTTAGTGCTAGTGTCTAGGCTTGCTAGAAGAGTGTAAAGAAGGCCCTCTTTATAATACCTTGTATTGCTTGTAACCTATATAGATAGGCGTTTAAAGCGGTTAAATACTACGAGGTAAGGGGTGCGAATATAGCTATATCTAGTGGTTATAGCCGGTAAGTTGAATAAGGTAGATATACGCCTACTAATATCT
This sequence comes from Pseudocercospora fijiensis CIRAD86, assembly GCF_000340215.1. Classification (NCBI taxonomy): domain Eukaryota; kingdom Fungi; phylum Ascomycota; class Dothideomycetes; order Mycosphaerellales; family Mycosphaerellaceae; genus Pseudocercospora; species Pseudocercospora fijiensis. The sequence goes on from NW_006921532.1 coordinate 4,381,404, forward strand.
TCCTTTTAAGAGCCTAGTTAATAAACTTTATAGTTAAATAAGAGCCGTGTCTATTAATTATAAGTAGCCTCTAATCGCGACTATTACGAGCCTTCTTCTTTATAAAACGGTCGTATACTTTAGTTAACTATTTGAAGCCGAGTTTATCTAAAGTCTAGCCTATTAGAGAGGTTGTAAAGAAGGCTGTATGCTTATCTAGGTCTATATCTTCTACCTAGGTGTCCTAAAGATTGCTAGGTTAAGCCTTATAGATTAGTATAGGTAGAAGGCTCGTAAGGTTAGCGGAAATAGCTACAATACAGGTTATCTACTCTCTGTTGCTATCCTATAGGTGTCCTATAAGCTGTCTACTCTTAACTGCGTTCTTTAAGAAGTATCTTAATGCCTTGCTTAAGACCCTAATTATAAAGCCCTTCTCGTCTATATTTATAATATTCTTTAGCTTAATATCGTACTTATTAATAGCCGCTTATAACTTCTCGAAGTACTAAGTATAGGAGAGATAGCTATCCGCCTTCTTACGAGCCTTATCTAAGTTGCTAATATATGCTGAATCTAGGTGTTCCCTCTACCGGTATTTAAAGCGAGTAGGCTAGTTCTTTCTAGGCATATTACTATAGATTTCGTAGGCGAAGTTACATATTATTATAGCGGTCGGAGGGAGGGCTAACTTAGTAAGAATATTGATGTAATCGCAGAGGGTTTGTTCTTATTATAGTGTCAGTAATTGCTGTTCTTTATACTGCTACTGCTTAGTTCTAGCTTTACTATTCTATAGCTTGCTTAATTTCGTACGCTTAACGGAATACTTCCTTACAGTAGCAGAAATATTCGGCTTCTTCTGCTCTTTCAAATCAGCTATTGCACGCCTATATTGCTGGTCTATATCTATAGTTATAGTTGTTGGAAGATAGAAGGTCGAATTTCGAGAAAGTCAAATCGAGGTGTGCGACAGGCGGGGCTGTGCGGCAGGTGGGGAAGACTTCTAAGGATGCACTCCATGTGGAGGACTTGGGGATGGAAGAGTCTGTTCGCATCGCATCTTGGTTGCATTCATGAAGTTCGGCGCCTGCCATTCGGTAGCCCAACTAATCCTTGATGTGGTCAGCGGACATATCACAGGCGAATTGGCGGCTGAACTGGTAGTGTACTTCGCATACCATTGAATAAAAACACCGCCTTCTTCACCTTCCTCCGACACACCATCTCCAGGCTGTTATCAAAAGTTGCCTCACAAGAAGAGCAGGATCTGTTGCGGCCACTCATAGAGTGCGCGCCATCATTCTGCCCAACATGGCCATCTTCAAGAAGCAGTCGCTGAAGACAGGCAACACAACCAGGACGAAGGCTTCAGAGCTCACACTCCGGGCGTCAATATGTGCGTTTGCCACCATCTTCACCGTCTGACGAGACGTGAGAGCACTAACCTGTGCATCGCACAGACCCAATTTGCTTAGTCACCATACTGTTTTTCCTCTGGGGCTTCTCCTATGGTAAGAAAGCACAATTCCGTACTGAGCCTACCCATGTCTGACCTGCGAGCCAGGTCTGCTCGACACGTTGAATAAGCACTTTCAAAATACTTTGGGCATAACGAAGTCGAGATCAAGTGGACTCCAAGCAGCATATTTCGGCGCATATCCTCTGGCCTCCCTTGGGCACGCCAACTGGCTGCTGCGCCATTATGGCTACAAAATCGTCTTCATCTGGGGCCTGTGCCTGTACGGAATCGGCGCTTTGGTCGCTTGGCCCTGTATTCTTCATCGATCGTTCGGCGGCTTCTGTGCTGCCATCTTTATCATCGGCAATGGCCTTGGATCATTGGAAACAGCAGCAAATCCTTACATCACCGTGTGTGGACCGCCACGATACTCTGAGATGCGTATCAATCTTTCGCAAGCCTTCAATGGAGTTGGAACCGTGGTCGCTCCAGTCCTTGGCTCTTACGTTTTCTTCAAGGATACGGGTGACAGCACGGATTCGTTGAAGAACGTGCAGTGGGTATACCTTGCGATTGCGTGTTTCGTATTCGCTCTGTCGGTCGTGTTCTACTTGTAAGTGTGGCAAAATCACAATCTGCATGTGATCCATCGATTCGTTTCTCTAACACATCACCCCCCCAGCTCTCCGATACCAGAAATCACCGACGCAGATATGGAGTTCCAAGCTGAGGAGACGCACGCTGGAAGCAGCGATCAGTCCTTCTGGAAACAATACAGACTCTTCCACGCCGCGTTCGCCCAATTCTGCTACGTTGGAGCCCAAGTCGCCGTCGCTTCATACTTTATCAATTACGCAGTAGAAGCAGGAAGAACAGACAAGGTCGCCTCACAGCTTCTGGCCGGAGCCCAAGGTTCCTTTGCCATTGGACGTTTCGCCGGCGTGGCACTTATGAAATATATCAGACCTCGATGGGTATTTCTGGTCTATCTGACAATGTATATTCTCTCTTTTTTTTTCTTCAAGCTTCAACCTATTACAGAAGAGATATCATTCTGACCGCAAGTCTTTACAGGTGCATCGTCTTCATCTCTCCGGCCGTTGGCCTCAAACACGGAAACTCGGGCATAGCAATGCTCTACATCACACTATTCTTCGAATCGATTATCTTCCCGACCATCGTCGCTCTTGGTATGCGCGGTCTTGGGAGACACAGCAAACGCGGAGCAGGTTGGATCGTTGGCGGTGTCTGTGGCGGTGCAGTAGTGCCACCAGTAAGTCTCACGATTTCCAGGCACAAACCCTCATATTCGATGCATCTGCTGACCTGGTGCGCTTCGCTTTTTGTAGGCTTTGGGCGGAGCAGCAGATGCCTCATCGACAGCCAAAGCCATGTCTGTCCCACTCGCCTTCTTCCTGGTAGCTTGGACATATCCTTTCTGCGTGAACTTCGTCGCGTCGTACAGAGAGCCTGCCGATAAGTTTGGGACTGCGGAGATTGGACTGAAGCATACCGACCCGGTCAAGGACGTTGAAAGTGCGAGCAATGGAGGCAGTGGACACGAGGCGGCCATTCTGGAGTCCGAAGTTGAGAAGGATAAAGCTGGTGTGGTGCATCAGGAGACGGAGAAGGAGATGGAGACTGCTGAGATTCAGGAAGTGAAGAATTGATGGCAAGAATTTGGATAGTGCATGGAAGCATTTCATAATGTTGCGAATGCTTTTACGGAGGAGGAAAGGATCGAGCAGAAGCCACGGGGAGCATAGTTAGTGCTTATTCCATGAAATGCACTACATATGATTTACTTTCATATACCCAATCGAATTTTTTATGACAGTCTTCGATTTGCATTTCATAGCTGTTTACCGGTTCGAGTGATCTTTGGCTGCAACGAGAATTCCAGTCACGCTGATGGTTTGCAGAGTGGCCCCTGCTAGTTTTGGGTATCATTTCTGTCAAATAGTAATGGTGCTCAATTACTCATCGTCGTCATCCTCCAGGCCGAAGACACGCTTCTTTGTGGCAAGCTCCTCCAGCAACCCATTCAGACGTTGCATCTCACGCTGACGCAACAACTGATTGGTCATAGCGTTCGATTTCTGCCTTGCTCTCTCGACCTCTTTCTCCAGGTCCGCAACTTCTTCGAGCTGCTGTGCACGCTCTGCTGCCTTGGCCGCCGCATCCTCGTCGATGACGTCTGGAGAATCTTCGTCGTCTTCGTCTGATTCTTCGTCATCGGATTGCTCGTCTTGTGTGTCGGCCATAGGCGTCGCTGCAGGTGTGGCATCGGTATCTTCAGCCATGGCGTTTTCTACCGCAGCCATCGATGCAGCCTGGTCAGCCATGGGAGCCGGCGAATCACTGACAAGCTGCGAAACATCTCCTTCCTCCACATCTTCGTCAAACATGGCTTGCATCTTGGCTTCGAGATCCTCGTCTCCTTCGGCATCTTCATCACCTTCAGCGTCGAGATTGAATTCATACTGTTGACCGTCGCCTTCGATGGTCTCCAGAGCGCCTTCTCCATCTTCTTCATCCACATACTCCAACTCAGATCGTGGCTCTGAGGCTTGACGTTGCTCTCGTCCGTCTCCTCTATGCATCTCCGTTCTGCCTCCTAGCCTCTCGCGTTCTTTGTCTGCAGCAATGAGCCTTTCCACTTCCTCCTCAATGTTCATGTTCTCGTTGTAATTGAGTCGCTTTCGAAATCGTCGTTTCCGCGCCCAGTGCATGGGTGGTGTAAGGCCATGAGCATATTGGTAGTTGTCCTTATTGACTTCTCTCGGTAGAGGCATCGCCCTGGCCTCCTCGTCGTTGCGACACTGACCCAGAACGAGCAGCATCTGTGCGATATCTGCTACTTTCCACCAACCTTTCCTGTCAAAACTCTTCATGGACTCGACAATGCAAGGTAGATCCACGAGCACGGCAGCGTACATCCTCTGACGGATAGTGATGACGGCACGACGAAAGCCCTTTTCGATGAACCTGATCTTGACATCGGCGTCTCCCTCTTGGACATTCTGGCCGATTTTGCCTTCTGCAATGGCCTGCCTCAAATATTGAGCGTCTTCGCCATCTTCCATGCGTAGCACCAGTGCCTGCTGGATGGCCGGATCTTTCTCCGTATCCGAGTCCTCTGAATCATAGCCAACTCCCTTGTCACGCGTTGGAATCTTGCCACGAGCGCGTATTTCGACCAGCTTGGGCTGTGACTTTTTTCTGGTCTGGATACTGATCTTGGGTGCGCTGGGTCGTTGTAGAGCCGGCGTCTGAGGCGGCTTGAGAGAGATCTTGCGAGAGGGAGCGGGAGGAGCAGGGCCGCTGGCGATACGCTTTGGAGCGGGTTGACTGTCGCCGTCGTCGGGGTCGGCGGCGCGCTTCTTGCCCCTGCCGATGCCAGTGCCATCGGCCTTCTTCGTGCGCTTCTTCTTCTCGCCCGTGGAGCTGGGAAATGTTGCGGGGAAAGAAGAGGCGGAGGCCGAGGCGGAGGCCGACTGTTCGATGGGTGTCGGTGGTTGCGATAGATTCAGTTTGAGCTTAAAGCTGCCGGTGGCTGGTGTGGGCACGCTGGACGAGGCAGGCGACGGAGCAGTCTGTTGCTGTTGTGCTTGGGCTTGCGCCTTTGCCTGTGCCTGTGCATTCTGACCGTCCTGGAAGGCCTGCGAGTTCTGCCGGCCCAGCTTGAGCTTGAGCATGATGCCGGCTCTGCGCAATACGGCAACGACGACGAGACACACCGACTTTACGGCGGAAGCATAGGAATGCGTGTGTGTCGGTGGAGTGACAGACTGACAGTAGTGGGTAGCAGTGCCAGCGGCGGTGTCCCAAGGGGTTGCTGAAGAGTGAAAGTGATGCGATGCCAGGGCAGGGCACCTCAGGGCACGGGACGGCACGGGACGGCACGGGACGGCACGTAGTCCTTCCGCACGTGATTCACTGCCGTATCGTATGTATCCCGATGCTACGCTGCCATCACAGTCGCAGGACCTGCAATGGCTCATCCTTCTGCCCTATGACGGGAGCCCTACGAGTACGAGGCTACCGCCGACAAGCATGCAGCAGTCAGCCATAGCCAGCGTTCTGCGAGCACATTCCGTCGTGCTGCAGTGCCACGCGGGGCACCGAGGCGGAGGCGGAGGCGGAGGCGGAGCCACGACGCACCTGCAGGCAGCTTGACCGCGACTTCCAGTTGACTTTGCACGCAGAGCTGAGTCTTTCGCTGTGCAAAAGTCGGAATGACAAGTCGCGCATTTCGCGGGCAGGTCACAGTGCAATCTACCACTCGCTGCACTGACTCGGCCCCTTCGCGACGACGCGGTAAGCTCTGCTGTTCTTCTTATTGCCGCCCATCTTCACGCAGTCTGCCTCGCATGACACACCACACCATTCGCTTTCGTCTCCTCTATCAGCCCTCTATACTAGTAGACAGCCCCTACACCGAGTCTCGCTCCACCCTCTCAGCTGAGCCTTCGCCTCAATACTTGCCCTACTCCACTTGGCTTCCAATGCACACGCCTTCGGGGAATATAACACGCTACGCTCCAGCTGTCGACTCAATCCTACAAACTGCCCGGCAATCCTCCCTAGCTTCCACTGCATACACTCTACCTGCACCACCCTTCACACCACTCACTATGGGCTTCGATACCATGCGATCATACGAGAAGTTCTTGGTGAACTCCATGCTCCGCACTTCACCCGACGTCAACGACTCAGACAATCTTAAGCGACAAGACTCCTGCATGTTCAACGGCACTCCGAGACAGAGGTTGGCTATTGCCATCAGCCCGCCTTCACGCGAATCTTCATTGACGGGGAACACCAGCTCTGGTCATCAGCGGAACATGCCACGACAACACAAGCCTCAATCACTGTCGACGGTACCTTCGTTCCAAGCCACAAAGTCCAAATGGTCGCCTCCAACATCTCCGGGAGCCACTTCGCCGAGAACATCCATTGCCATGGCTCGGAGCGACTCTTCTTCTTCAGCGACATCTACCAACGAGCTTTCCAGTGACCTGTACATGGCGGCATGCGTTGGAGACATTGCCAACATGCAGATCGCCCTGGACGAAGGGGCGTCCATCGACTCCTCAGTCTTGGTACCCGGTGTCTTCGAAGCCTTCAAGCCCGCCAAACCTGGCCACCTCTCAGCACTCGCAGGCGCAGCTTCCTACGGAAACATGGCGACAGTGCAATACTTGGTGGCGAACGGAGCAGAAATCAATCCTTGCAGTCAACGTTGCGCAAGCAGTCCTTTACATCAGGCCATCCGCAGCAACAATATCGCCATCGTTCGCTTCCTACTCGAGCGCGGTGCCGATATCAATCTCGAAAATGCCTACCGAGCCACTCCCGTCATGTACGCTTGCAAGTACTCTGGACCAGAGCTCTTGACACTGCTACTGCAATACAAGCCGGACCTAACGAAACGATCGTTCATCGGTGGTTCAGCTATTCACTGGAGCATCTGGCCCGGGAAAGTGGAGATGACTGAGCTTCTGTTGAAAGCCGGAGCTGATCCTTGCGAGCCCATGCCAGACGGAAACGGTCCTCTTCACTGCGCCATTGTCGCAGGCTCCGCGAGAATGGTGAAGACGCTGCTGAAGTACGGAGCAAATCCGTATAGCAGAAACGAGGCATACGAAACACCTCTGCAGCTTGCCCAAGCGCAATGTGGCAACGATTCGCAGATCGTCGCAATGCTCAAGACAGTCATTGCGATACATGCACGACGGCAGTGATTTCACACAGACACTATTTCTTTGAATCATTAATGTATCATCATTAGCGAGGCGTTTGGAGCGACGGGTGAGATTAGGAAGAACCCATATTGGATGACCAACGAGACTTGGACGGGAGATGCACCGATAGATTGGTACGATACCCAGCATCACTGTTATGATAAAAGCATATTTAGCCAGCATTGTAGAAGAATGAGAGAGCAAACCCCATTGGAATTGAGTCATCCACCACTCACTCGCATTTCAGGCCACCACCACAATATCTCTTTCCATCACTGCGCATTTCCTCCATACCGCTCTTTCCTTCTTCCTTGCACTTCTACGCACGCCATACAAACGCCACGGGCTTTCGCGCCTGACCGCAGTGACCGGTGTGTCTCCTTCATTTCACCTACTGACTCCACATGCCAAGCTCTTGACCGGAGCGCCCGAAAGTGTGACATGTTCATAAACTTCCGAAGTGACTCCATCCCTTGCCTTGTCGATTTTCTTCGCTTCCCATTATTCACGTGGCATCTCGCCTGCATTTTGCTGCCGATGTGAAAGGCGCGGCAAAATTTTGGCTTATGTTGTCGGTATGCATGCAACACATGCGAAGATGCAGATATGTGGTTCTAGAATCAATAAATAATGCTGGCTGCAGACGAAATTTTAGCGATGCGAGTACGACGGAATCGGCTTCGGTTGAACCGGACAGAGCATTTCTTGTTTGCAAAGTAAAACTCGTTTTTTTTTTCGACAATTACGCTACTACTAGATAAGCGCTTTGATATTTGTGCCGTTTCCCATAAAACACCTATTCTACCTCTCTGACGTCGTTCTCATAGCAGCAATGCAAAAGCGCTGAACAAAGCACCAATAACGCTTGGTCCTGCAAAGGTGCTAGCAGCGCTTGAAGCCTGAGAAGGCGAAGCAGACTGCGTCCCAGAAGCTGTTGAGCCTGGGATCGTCACATTTGTGCCGACTACGTTGGTGTCGTTGCCATCATTCCTATAATTGCTTGTCAGCCAATGCTGTGAAGAGGATTCATCGTCCATCCTGGCTACCTACCTTGTGATCACATAGATCTCGCCGGTGCTGTCGCTGGACATAAAGAGGCGTCCCTGCTGGTCCCAAGCAAGTCCCACTGGCCTGAAACAGCCAGACGGACAAGCACTGAGATCTTGGTTGGACATGATGTCCTTTGCGGCAACGGTCGACGAGCTGTTTTCTGTCGGCTCGCCGCCTGCAAATTCGACAACACTCAGCTTGTAGCCGACAGGCTCATCTCTATTCCAGCTTCCATGGAAGGAGATCCAAGCTGCCGAGCCAGCTGTGTTGAAAACGATATCCAACGGAGCCATGTGAGCCTGGAAGCTGAGCCTTGGTGTCTGACGATCAGCGCAAAGGCTGTCATTGTTTGTGGCAGAAAGGTCACCAATCGCGAACTGCTCGCCAACAGTCCCATTAAAATTGGGTAGAGCTTCTGGATTCCAAGCACTGAAGCATTCTGGGTAGCCAAAGTTTCTTCCTTGCTCTTCCGTCGCGGTCCCGTTGAGATATCCTAGAAAGTTGAGCTTCTCGGCGGGATTGTCTTCATGAATATCATCACCCGCTCGCTTGAGCTGATCAGCTGAATTCTCGACCGACCAGATGCCGCCAGTAGAAGGATGTTCGGCAATACCGACATCGTTGCGGAGTCCCCATCCAAGCCGCAACCCCTGCGTTGGATAGTCCCATGGCGTATCTGTAATGTTGGAAAGGTTGAATGCCTTGATTTGGCTGACTCCTGTGCTGATGTTCAAAGCTCGCTCATCAATGTTCTCAAAACTGCCGCGGTTGATCACAATCATTCCGGGGACCTGTCGTGATAGCAGAAGTGTTCTTGAGGAGTGATCAGTCCCATTCATTCCTAAACCCCAACAGTTTCAAGGTCAACAACGCCCCAAACTTCGGATAGCTGCTCATGGAGTGTTTCCTACCATTGACTAATGTTCGTGAATCAGATGTCGTCGCTTGGTTCTGTGCCGAATAATCCCAAGAATACAAAGACTCTGCATTGGACGCATACAGCGTGTTGCCACCCTCGCTGAGCTCAATACCATGCTACGAGAACGTCAGCTGATCTCCGGACAATCGTGAATAGTGGGCCCTTGATATGCTTTTGTCGACAGCGCGGGAGGTTCCTTTTGCTTACATTCAAGGAATCATCCTCGACAATGACTTTGCTATTGCTCACGCTCAGACAGTCGTTGCCAGCATCGACAATGTTATGGACTGATATTCCAACTCCTTCCTGAACAACAAGGAGGGCACCCTGACTGTCGAACTTGATACCACGTGGGCTGGTAAGGTTAGAAGCGACAATCCGCGCTACATACCCTTCGGCGAGCGAAGGAGCAGCATAACTGGCAGAGATTGTGGTCGAGCATTGGACTGTCGAAGACTGACCTCGACCCAGCGTCCAAAGAGCGGAAGTGGCCAACAGCGTATTCAGAGTGCTTCGCATGTTGAGTGCTGTCATCAGGAGTGCACGGCGTGCAGAAGAAGTTACGGGCAGCAAGCTTCGTCCATTTTGAATGAAATCTCGTGGTAACTGCCAATCTTCAAGAAGCGGCGTTAAGGAATGCGGTCCGTACACACAGTTCTGTAGCAGTCTTGGTATGCATGGAGGCCGACGCCGCGGTGCGCTTACTGGAAGACTCAGCTCTACCAAGACTTCAGCTGCGTCATACGGGAGTCGCAGTGGCGGGACCACAACGCCACTCCATCCAGATTCCAGGAATGCTGTACGTCAACCACTCTACGCTTGTTTCGCATTGGCAGTGCGTGCAGCCTGTGTGCACCCTTCGCTCGAGACATGTCTCTTTGCGGTCGATGATGGTGGTATTTGACATTTGAAAATAATGCTCCTGGAAAGCCTAGCGCAGGCTTCCTGACAAACTTTTGTTCATTAGTACAACCCTCTCCTGATACAGGTCTGTCTAATTTGGCCCATCTAGCCAACGCCCCATCTCAGTTGAAGTGAGATTCCTGGCGCTTGATATCCTCTTTGTTGAACGCCTCGCGCCTTGCAAATGCTTTTGGCCGCTAATGCCGTTGAAGACAAATCCCGTGGTATCTTGCAAGTACAAATCAGTGTTGAACATCCCCCATAACTCATGAAACCATCAAAAGACGCCTAGTAGCGGTACATCTCGCTCTTGAATGGACCCTCCCTTGGTAGACCCATGTATTCGACTTGGGCGTCCGTCATCTTGGTCAGCTTAGCGTTGACGTGGTCGAGGTGGAGCAGAGCGACCTGCTCGTCCAAGATCTTGGGCAGAACGTAGACGCCGATCGGCATACGCTCTACGGTCGACTTGGTCTGTCCCTCCTCTTGAATCTTGATTGGACCATCTGCCTCGCCCTCGATGGCGCGAGCAAACTCGACATACTTCTTGGCGAATGTCTTGTCGCCAGCCTTGTAAAGCATGATCTGCGCCAAGACCTGATTGGTGAAAGAGCAGGACATAACGAAAGAGCTGTGGCCAGTGGCACATCCAAGGTTGACGAGACGACCCTCAGCAAGGAGAATGATGTGACGACCATTTGGCATGAGGAAGCGGTCGACCTGTGGCTTGATGCTGACGACCTCCTTGGCGTTCTTCTTCAACCAAGCAACGTCGATCTCAATGTCGAAATGGCCGATGTTGCAGACAATAGCGTCCTCACGCATAGCCTCGAAGTGCTTGCCGACGATGATATCACGGCAGCCGGTGGTGGTGACAAAGATCTGTGCAGTTGGAGCAGCATCTTCCATGGTGGTGACCTGGTAGCCAGCCATGGCAGCCTGCAGGGCGTTGATGGGGTCGATTTCGGTGACGAGCACACGGGCACCCATGGAGTGAAGAGCCTCAGCGCAGCCCTTGCCAACATCACCGTAACCAGCGACTACGGCGATCTTGCCAGCAATCATGACATCGGTGGCACGCTTGATGCCGTCGACGAGCGATTCTCTGCAGCCATACAGGTTGTCGAATTTGCTCTTGGTCACGGAGTCGTTGACATTGATAGCCGGAGCGAGCAGGCCATGTTCGCGGCCCTTGTTCCTCAACATTTTGTAGAGATGGTGGACACCAGTGGTGGTCTCCTCGGAGACACCGTAGCAGCCCTGCAGCATCTGTGGGTACTTGGCGTGCACGAGAGCAGTGAGGTCACCGCCATCGTCGAGGATGAGGTTCAGTGGCTGGCCTGATGGGAAGGCCTTGAGCTGCTGCTCCAAGCACCAGTTGTACTCCTCTTCAGTCTCGCCCTTCCAAGCGAACACGGGCACACCGGCGGCGGCGATGGCAGCGGCGGCGTGGTCCTGGGTCGAGAAAATATTGCACGACGTCCAGGTGATCTCCGCACCCAGAGCCTTGAGGGTCTCGATAAGGACAGCGGTCTGGATGGCTGTCGGGCTGGTGATCAGCGGGGTGTTTCTTGCGTGGTGGGGTATTCAATGGCACGCCGTACTCATGTGCAGGCAGCCAGCAATGCGGGCGCCCTTCAACGGCTGCTCTTTGGCGTACTTCTCCCGAGTGGCCATGAGACCTGGCATCTCTTGCTCGGCGAGGTCAATCTCTCGACGGCCAAAGGCCGCGAGGTTGATGTCCGCCACCTGCGAGACTGGTGTCAGTCGCTGCATACACACTTGCACATGCAGCCATTGCGGCGCGGGACACACAAACCTTGAACTTCTGTGCTGGCTCACCCATCTTGACTGGACGTTGACGTGGAATATGCTGCGCTGCGGCTTCTGAGAAAAGATTTTGAGATGCTGCGGAAGGCCGATGACGGTGAGAGAGCAGTGGGAAAAATGCAGACAGCTCACTAGATATATTTTAGTGAGGGGTTCGGGTTCGGGTTCGCTGCGGCAGTCGTCACATTCCAAAGATAATGCCCGGCCAAGGCAAGGCAAGGCAAGGCAAGGCACGCACACTTTGCCCAGTACAATTGTTCTCATGTTGTCACGCTCGATTTCACCCGAAGGAAAGGCGGAAAATAGCCATATCTAGAGGCAGTCTCCGTGCTGCCCTCGTCGCAGCCGCTCTTTTCTATACCAATATGCTAGAGCTACCAGAAAGGCCCTCCACCGCTATGCTAGAGCATCTATTGAACAGTCGAGAAAAAGAGCATGCTTCCAAAGCATCACGCAATGTGCAGTGCTTTCGCCATGGCGCACAATCTGTGACCGGTCGAGAACAAGACAGCCAAACGCGCCCTGTTGTACATATGCTGTGCTAAACGCCTTTGCCCTTGCGAGCGTCGCGGCCAGATATCCGCCCTCGCTTTTGGTCCCCGCCAAAATGGGTGCTGTAACTCCATCTGTGTATGCTGTAGAAAATGGACCTATCTGGTCCAGGCACATGAAGTCGATGCGCATTATAAAGAAAGGCAACACGCCTGTTCGTTCGATCGTCAAAAAAAGGCACAAACTGCATGTGATCAAGTAAATGTCATCCGCTGCATTCTATTAGCCAGGCCATCGGACTGGGCGAGCGACGAGTCGGATTCATCATTATCGGTCGCTGCCTGCTCGCGTCGTGACTGTCGTAGAGTCGTTACATCATCGTCTTGTGGGGAGTTGAAGATGCTGCGGAACGCCGGTTCATTGCCGTGGGGACTGCCCTCTGCAGGAGGAGGATGAGGTCGTTTGCGATGTGGACTTGAAAGACCTTCAGTCTCCCGCAAGGCATCTTTTACTTTCCGCTTGAGACTGTTGACATATGGGACAATGTGTCGGAGCGTCGCAGTATCAAACGGAACTTTTCGGTTGGTCAGGTAAGCGGACTGCGCTGCTGCTGGGTCTGTCGCGCTGCGTTTCGTCTGCAGCGCAGCAATCACGCTCTGCGCCACCAGCTCTGAGTCTTTGCGCGGCCTTGTGACTGCTGGTGTGCTTTGAGTTCCCAAGTTCGTCCTCGCCACCGCAGGTGAGCCGGCGAGCGAATTATCTTGTCCAGGTTGGTGCACCGAAGACTGGCGAGATCGCGCGCTGCCCTTGCTGGGAGTGGCGTCCTCGAACGCACTCATGTCGAACCCAGGCGAAGAAGGCGGTGTACGTCGTGGCTCCAATGTCTGTTCTTCGGTCTCCTGGTCGGCGAGCTCGATCATGGCGTCCACTTCTTGCCATGCGCGAGCGTAAGGCCCGGACAACATCTCCAGGGCAACCGCTCGAACGCGAAGCTCTTTCAATTCTTCGATTAAGAGTCCCCATTCTCGAAGCAGTCCTATGTTAGCAACCACGTTCTGCTGCTGCTCTCGGATCGACCTGGGCACAAACATTTCGTGGCCGCTGTCAATCCGCTTCTCATCCTGCTCCAGATGTTGAACCATCAATTGTGGCTCGTCAAAGTCGAAATCTTCATTCCAATCCTCAGTGACTCCTTTACTGCCCACGCCCCAGGTGCCAAATTTGTTGGCAACCACATTATTGCGCTTCCCGTCGAGATCTGGCACCACGGGAACACTATGGCTGCGAGCGTGCATCCCGCTGACTGGCCGTCGACCGACTGGCCGGCTCCCACGGCTATCCTGATCCTTCTTTCCATGCACCGTTCTAGGCCGCGGAGGGGAGCGATTGGGATGGCTCGGGCTAGGCTGGGGTTCAGCCCAGTCAAATAAGCTCGCCTTCTCCATCGACGAGTACCCATTGCGTAGCGGCGTGGTGTTGGCTGACTGCGCGTAGGCAGGCCGCAAGGCTGGTCCAAATCGGAAGGGAGCTCCAGACGAATATGTTGCGCTGTTGAAGGAAGGCACAGAGGAGTGTTGCTGGATGCCCAGACCACGATTATCCTTCACATCATCCTCTTCAGCATCCCAGTCAATGTCATCCGGATCCGGCATAATTCCTAGGACCGGTGGAGAGGAAGTAAAGTTGTGCGAAACGCCATGTCGCGCTGATGGCGTAGATGTCACACTTCTATTGCGAACCGACCGCACGGGTGTTGTAAGAACGCTCTCCTCTTCTTCGATTGTACTGTAGCGTCCGTTATGCTCGTGACCATCACTAAGGAAGTCCCTCAGCTTTGTGCTCCGTCCGGACGAGAAGGTCGGAGGGGATTCGTCGAAAATGGTCTCGATGTGTGGCCCCCGACGGCCAGAGCTGCTGCGTGTTGTTCGAGTGGGAAATGAATCATAGTAGCTTTCACTTTGATAATCAGTGCTGTTGTCACCTGCGGATCGATATTCGCTATCAGAACCAACTGTAGACGTGACCTCTGAATGAGCTCCAGAGATTCGCGTGGTGTTCGATGCAGAGGCTGAAGCTATTGGGAGTGGTAGCCGATAGTGATCTGGCGTTGCACTCCGGGACGGTGGTTCGGAAATGCGCGACTGATCATAGGTGTAATCCAGGCCTGAGTCTTCAATGCCCAGATTCAGGTCAATTTCGTAGGGCGGGATGCTGCTTGATGAGGAGTAGACGCTGCGCCGCGAGGTTGCTGGATCTGTAAGGCCTCGACGCTTCGCTGGACGTTCGACATCAAGTCCAGTCAATCTGCTGGCATTGATTCCCATGGACACTTGAGGTTCAGAAACCACTCTGGGTCTGGACTTGCGCAAAGATTTCGATGACCAAGGACGACCTTTGCTAGTAGACGGACGTCTCCACAACGGGTGTGGTCCGGTAGACAGTAAGTCACCAATCGAGAAAGACCTTCGTGGAGACGCGGCTGCCTCGAAATGGGCAACTTGGGAAGGAAATGGCGAAGAAGCCGAACTTGCTGCCATTTTGGGGTTTGCATCGAGCTCATACTCACTGAGGCTGTCATCGAGCTCTACGTCGGCACGATGCACCACGTCCTTCGTCGAAACAAGAGTCGGAGTGTACCTTCGATCAGGGTAGACTCTCCGTACGGGATTGGGAATGCTCGTAGATCGACGACGCTTGGCCGGATGTATTTGCTCCGGAGCGATGCGAGGCGTAAAGTATGGCCGCCATTGAGCATTGCGAGACTGTGGAGCGCCAGGTGCATTTGGGAAATCAATGTTACTGTCAGAACCAGAGAGTCCGTCCTTCAGCGGAGTGGAACGTTGATGACTCGTGAGAGGTCTTCGAAACACGGGAATCCGAGAGCCTGATCCTGGAGTGGAGCCATTGGCGCTATGCAACGAGGAAGAGCGCTTGACGAGCTTGTTGGGTGGCAGGGCGGGCAGTTGGAGCTGGGTGTTGTCTGGCCATATGGGGGTGGTCGAGCCTGACTGCGATATGGCGTACGATCCGTTGGTGTAAGAGACAGCAGCCGAGCCGGGGCGAGACGAGGGCGTCCGACTGGAGTCGCGTGAGGTGGAAAGACTGCTAGACAGGCGGCGCAACCAGGTGGTGTTTGGCGTCAGGCCTCCGCTGTGCCTGTCAAACGCTGCTGCCGGTGTTGGTGTCCCTCTGCCTTCGCCATTGCGCTCGTCAGCCCTCCGGGACCGTTCCATGCCTGAGCCAAAGCCTGAAGTCGAGGGTGTCAAGCTGTATCTCTTCTGCGCTAGCTTGGTGGTGCTGGCGGCGCGTGAGCGGGCATGGTGAGTGTTTTCGCTGGCCAGACGCCGTGGCTGAGCGGGCGAGTAGGCAAAAGGCGTGGACAGAGGGTTGCGGGCGTGCGGGAGGGTGGTGTCGAGATGGTACGTCGCGGCGAAGGTGGCAGTAGTCATGCCGGTGCGGGTGCGAACGGGGATATCCTCACAGTCGCTGGTGTCGTTGTCGTTGGTATCCCGGTGCGCGACAGCCAGACCAACGCTCGACAAGGCGATGTTGGTGGTAAGTGAAGCGACTGAAGCGACAGTGGACGACACAGTGCTCATCTCATTCCACTGGTATGAGACGCGAGATAAACATGTCTAGCCGCCTGCACCCAGCTCTGTTTCACGAGCGACCGGCCGACGTACTGGAGTCAGTCAGGTAAGGTGCCTTTTTAGTAGGCTCAAGGCTGTAGAAGAGACAACCCTGTGGCGCGAACAGTACTAAGTACGGGACTAGAGTGGTGAGGTCGCCAGGGTGGACTGCGGAGCGGTTGTGTGTCTAAAAAGGCAATAATTAATGTCTCGCACAGCGCAACAACGGCACCACGGCTGGACCTCGCATTCTCTAGCTTCAGATCTAATAAGACTGCCTCTGCCTCTGGCCAACATGATGCCTCCGTCACCGACACCCAGTCCTCGCTTGCGTGCAGGTCTGAGACTCTGAGAGCTATGCCTCGCTCGCTCACTACTACTGCGTGTACCACAAGCATGCTCGTCTCCAGGCGGCACGCTGCCTCCGCGAGACGCAAACAATTCTTTCCCAGGCCCCCCGAGCTCAGTCTCTATTCTATACGAGACGCCAGCATCAGCACCATCCTGTTCTTGCCAGATCGGCCGCCCCGTGCTTCATAAAGTCTACAAGCGTCGACCCACTCGATGGCACAGAACCACTGCCAAAGTCGCTCTGGACTGAGAGGCTGATGGGAGTATCCTGGTTCGCGTATCGACCGTTTCTCAGTACCAGCCGACGGATAAGGACATGTCACGCATCGCATTCGCTACGTTGCGCGCTGCTCTCGAATGATGCCAGCAACCGGGCCCACGGACTATGACACTGCATGAGGCGTCGACGATGCGTATTATCATTGTCCCGTCTGCTGCACGCTCTAATCACTGTGCAGGACGGCCGCCCAGAATTCAAGGTCTTGCGCAAGTTCAACAAATAATAATACATGTCGCCAAGGGCCGGATCATAGGAGGATCGCGTTTGACGATCTAGTTCTAGCGCCGCGCTGTGGCACGCGCGCGCTATATCGTGACCCTCGTACTGTACTAAGTTCGTAGCGAGACATGAGATGGCCATGATGAACCAGCGTGTGCTCTGCTGGCGTCGATTGTAAAACTTCAACGTGTCACTGTTGACCAGCAACTCCCGTCTGACATGGCATTATCAACAGCAAGGGTGTTCATTGTGCTACCATCGCATCAGTCACGAAACATGTCTTTATGGATCCCTGCAATACTGCAATTATAGCGGATCTTCTGCAAGGGCCGCCCCTGGCACTTATACCGAGCCCCAGCTGCCCGCCCGAGCCCCAGCAATACAGTGGATTATGGAATCCGCTGTTCCTAATAAAATCGCGTGTAGAAGCGATAATCTAATCCCCGCAACCATCTCCGACCGGGCAACTACACTACCGCTAGCTATGAAGCCAAAGATTGTTAGCAAATTAGTAGTATAGCAAAATTTAAGGTATTATTAGTTGCTATCTACTTAGATCTAAGCGGGTTACGACCTACGGCCTTGTAACTACGTAATGCTATATATACTAGCTTATACTAATCCCTCTGTTGCTAACTAGCCTGCTACTATATATAATACTGCTACTAAGTAAACTAATAGTACTATTACTATAGTACCTAGTAGTAAAGTAGCCGTCCTATTAGCTATATAAGCGGCTATTATTATTGTTGCTAGTACTAGTAGTGTTGCTAAGCAGCCTATCGTTGTTACTGTTCTAATAACGCCGCCTACTATTACTAATTGCGCTATTCTTTACGCACTCGAAGCTTATTTAGTTCTTGCTATAGAAGGTCTATCTCGGAGGGAGGTTAAGGAGGTTATAGTTTAACCGGAAGTGCTTCTTAACGTAGATTATAGTACTCGAAGCCTTAAGGGTAGTAGGCAGGTCTATATAGACGGTTAGCCTTCTAGCAAGGGCACTACTATATACGGCACTAGCTCTTTATATACTTATAGTGCTTAGTAACCCTCGTACGAAGCTAAGTAAGTAAGACTCTAGGTTCTAATATAAAGTCCGTAGTCCTTACTATCGCTATCTTCTGCTTCTTAGTAACTATAGTCTTATTTAGGTCGTCTAATTCTCGAGCCGTTGCTATACGCTTTATCGAGTATAGTGTCGCTCCGCCGGTTATAGGTTTACGGTTGCTATATACTATTATAGGCTCTCGTAAACGTACGAGCTTCGAGAAGTCGATAAACTAGTAAGCGTAGAAGTAAGAAGGTAATAGTACCGTACGGCTTCTACCTATCTCGAGAAGGCGTATAATCTCGTGCTTATAAGGATAGCTATACGTCTTAGTAAGATAGTTATTATAGGTGCATTAAACGCAGCTATACGAGAAGCCTAAATGCTTAATCTCGTTGCTATTGTCGTTAGTCGTAGTCCTAAGAAGGGCTATAGTACGTATATAGAGCTACTATACTTCGAGAAGACAATAGTCGCTTATAACGCGAGAGACACTTGCCTAAAATAGCTTAACGATTGCCTTATTATAGCGCTTTAGGTTCTCGGCAAGTGCGTAGCGACGGCGGTCGTAACCCTTATTCTACTACTTAATTAGTGCCTCGAAGAGCGTAAAGATATCGTAGCGACTGCTATAGTTAAGCTAGAGTTTAATACGTCTATAGTAGGACTCGACTCGAGAGGTTGTCTTATAGCTAAAGTATAGTACTTCGTTAGTTTAGCAGTCGACTATTCGTTACTTATAGCGCTACTAATTCTTATAGAGATAGGCCTTAAATATAGGATAGACGTTGTCTAATTTAATAACGTTGTTGTTAAACTCGGCCTCGGTTTAACTATAAATAGTATAGACAAATAGCTTTATAAACTAGTTAGTTAAAGGGCTATTAGTCTAGCCGCTATTGTCGTCGTCCTTAACCTATCTAAATTCGCCGCGTTCTTTACGTACTCGAGCGAGTATATCTTACTATAGATGCTAGTTACAAACGATATTCTTAGAACTAGGAAATATCTCTTAATAAGCTAGTATTAAAGCCTCTTTACGGTTAGTACCGATAACAATTAGCATAGCGCAACTAGCGGCTTTAAAGGCTTATTTAATAGATGTAAGAAGTTATATAAAATCGGCCTTATTAGGCTTCGGACGGACAAGGCCGATACCGAGCTTAATCGTATCGTTTAACGGTCTAGTAGCGACTATATCTAATAACTCGAGGTTGTATAAGTTAGTCGAATACGTAGTGTCTAGAATAAGCGTATATAGTGTCCGCTTAAAGGCCTTAATTAAGACTGGATAAAGAGCTACTATAGATTTAATAGCGCTATTAGGTCTAGTTTGAATGTCCTTATAGATATCGTATTCTTCGAGCAATTTAACTATCTGCTCGGCCTAATTAGCTTCTCGTCGTACGTTAAGGTTTCGAAGCTAAGAGATGTTATATAGGTCTTATAGTTTAATAATAACACTACGGCCTCGGAAATAGGCTATTATCTTAGAGGTTAGTATTCGTACGGACTAAAGCCGTTCTAATTGCTCGAGGAAGTTAGCCGTTCTTAAGCGGCTTCTATAGACAGTAAGGCTAATAACGTCGTTAGGTCTATAATTATAGCAATAGTAAGCTTCTTTACTCGAATAGCGGATAGTCTAGCTACTAGAAGGGTTAGAAGGGTCGATAGCAACGGCGTAGAAGTAGAACTAACACCCTATCTTCTTAGTTATTGTCTTCCTTCGAGTCGTATTCTACGTCCTTTTATTAGGCTAACTAAAGCACCTATAGATATAGAGATAGCGATATTTAATACCTTTACTGTTCTTCCGCGGCTTCTACTCCTTAAACTCGTACCCCTTTACCTTTCTAAACTCTTCCTATATATACTTCTTAAGCGCTATATACGATATAAAGTCGACTTCGCGAGATATTAGCCTATAGGGGAGCACTTTCTTCGAGAATAGGTACTTCTACGGCCTTAGAGAGACTAATCGATATTTAGGTAGAGATATACGCTCGCGCGGCAGCGATAGTAAGCGCGAGCGGCCTCGAATACATATCTCTAAGACAAATTAAACCTCTTCCTACGACTCGATAACTACCGCCGAGAGCGCGCCTTCTACCTCTATTTCTACCTCTTCCTACGACTTAATAACTACCGCCGAAGGCGCGTCTTCTACCTCTATTTCTACCTCTTCCTACGACTTAATAACTACTACCGCCGAAGGCGCGCCTTCTACCGCCGCTAAAGGCGCGCCTTCTACTACTACTACCGCCGCCTCGTTACTACTACCGCTAGCGATAATATTATCGAGAAACTCGTCGTACGATAGAGATTTAGCTATTTTCGATAGATACTAGTAATCTACTATAAAAGGGGGAAGAAATGCGAATTTTAGGTCTACGGTAGAATTCGAGGCGTAACTTCCTAGGTAACGCGCTCCGCGCCTATTAACAATACTAACTAAGAATAGATATAATATATAATAGGTAGAAACAGCACGTAATCTCATTCAGCGCGATTCTATATTAGTATATCCACTAGGGCTCGGGCGGGCAGCTGGGGCTCGGTATAAGTGCCAGGAGGGCCGCCAGCGCGGGAGGGCTGGCTGGATGGCGTACCCTTTGCTTGCCCGATTCAGATGTCACACAAGATGGACCGTCCGCTGCTTAATATGAGACACAGAAGTGACGCAACTTGTCGCGGTGAAAGCGCTGGCTTGACAATCATGAGGCACTGGAAGCAAGGAGGCATATTGTGTGGACTCAGCAACACCGTGCAATGCCAATACCATGCGTCAAATCGACTCACACTCGACGATTATTACTGTTGAATCATAGCCGTGGCAGAGCATTTAGGCTTTGGCCAGGGTCAATTGTTGTAGACCACACAAACTTGACTGCCCACGAAGTCTATGCGCCCGCCGACAGGTTTGACAAGACGATCTGACTCACGCGTCACAAAGATCATGCACGTCTGATGTGAGTATTTGGTGTTGAAGTCTGCACTTCAGGAGACGGTGTGAGCGAGAAGTTGCGGAGGCACCTGGGCTAGCAGTGCTGTAACAGACCGCCACGACTTTCTTCGACCTGCCCTGCCTTGGGGGCCCCAGCCGGCCGCTTGTTGCCCAGATTCGCCGTCTCTGTCCCTCGATTGGACACTGAAGCCTCTGAGAACACAAGCATTTCCCTGCCAAGTGCCTTCATTAAGAGCAGCCCACCGACGCAGGAGGACACGGGCGAGAAAGTCCGCGCCCAGTCGCGTTGTTGCCCGCCAGATACCGCTGTGGAGGCGTGATCATCAAATTTTGACGACCGGACGCCTGATGAGCGCCGCCATTTGTGCTTTCCGGCCACGCTCGGGATTGTCAAAGCCGGACTGCACTGCTTCTCACCTTCCACGGACCAGGTTGCGCTGGTTTCGACAAGCGACACGTCACATTTGTTCGGTGTGGTCAGTGAGCAACGCCTTCGACATCAAGATGCAAGCAGAAATTCGTGCACAGCTGCCCGACGTCGATTCCGTCGTGGTCGAATATGCTGCTGGCTACTTGAACCATGCCGCTCGTCAATTCAATGCGGAGAGCGATCCTCTTGCAGACGCAGCAGCGGTGATCACCCAGCTGCTGCTGTCTGCATCAGGGGATCTGTCTGGTGAGAATGAGACGTCTGTCCACACCCTGGTCGAGAAATTTGTGTCTCGCCTCGCAAGTGAGCATGGTGTGGATGGCGAACGGCGGCAGCAAGCCCCTTCTGCCAGAAAACTTGACCAGGCACTGCAGGTTGGCTCACAACGAAACATTTCCACCACACTTGGCCTTACAGGCAATGCGGTTGACTTGGAATCCGCCAATACCCGAAAGGTCGAGTCTCGTGTCGATAAGAAGAAGCTCGAAAAGGCCGAGCGCAAGCTACGCGCAAAGCAGGACAAGAAAGTCTTCAAAACCGTTGAGTATGAAGCTTCTCGATTACTTGACCAACCGGATGAGCAGCAGTCGTACGAAGAGTTCTTCATGGCTGTCAATCCGCTCCAGATGGGTGCAGATGCGCAGTCTAAGAGTAAGGATATCAAGGTCGATGGAATTGACATTTCCATTGGGGGCAAGCGTATCTTGTCAGACACCAGCTTGACCCTTGCATATGGTCGTAGGTACGGTCTGGTTGGTCAGAATGGCATCGGTAAATCTACATTGCTCAGAGCACTCAGCAAGCGTGAGGTGTCCATTCCTACGCACATATCCATCCTGCACGTCGAGCAAGAAATTACTGGCGATGACACTCCTGCGCTCCAGGCCGTGCTTGATGCTGACGTGTGGCGGAAGCACCTACTCAAGGAACAAGATAAAATTTCCAAGGAACTTGCAGAGCTTGAAGCGGAACGATCTTCTATGGCCGACACATCTGCAGATGCAGCCAGGTTGGACAAGCAGCGCGAAGGTCTAGACACGACGCTCAGTGATGTTCAAGGGAAGCTGGCCGAGATGGAGTCCGACAAAGCTGAATCGAGAGCAGCTAGCATTCTGGCAGGTCTTGGCTTCTCACATGAAAGGCAGCAATACGCCACGAAGACATTCTCCGGAGGATGGCGCATGCGTCTCGCTCTTGCAAGAGCCCTGTTTTGCGAGCCTGATCTTCTCTTACTTGACGAACCTTCGGTAAGTGCTACTCATAATGTCGATGAAGGCCCATGCTGACCCGTGCCCTCACAGAATATGCTTGATGTACCGTCTATTACCTTCTTGTCGAACTACCTTCAAGGATACCCCAGCACAGTATTGGTTGTCTCCCACGATAGAGCTTTCCTGAACGAAGTCGCAACCGACATCATCCACCAGCATTCCGAACGTCTGGACTACTACAAGGGCGCCAACTTTGACTCGTTCTATGCCACAAAAGAGGAGCGCCGAAAGACTGCTAAGCGGGAATATGAGAAGCAGATGGCAGAGCGTGCGCATCTGCAAACCTTCATCGACAAGTTCAGATACAATGCCGCCAAGTCCTCCGAAGCTCAGTCTCGCATCAAAAAGCTGGAGAAGATGCCTGTTGAAGATGCCTGTTCTTGAGGCGCCAGAGGCGGAGTACAGTGTTCATTTCAAGTTCCCTGAAGTCGAGAAGCTCTCGCCACCTAACGTCAGCTTCGGCTACAGCAAGGACAAGATACTACTGAAGAATGTGGATCTAGATGTGCAGCTTGATTCTCGAATAGGAATTGTTGGTCCTAATGGAGCAGGAAAGACCACGGCGCTCAAGTTGCTGATAGGTGCACTGTCACCGACTTCTGGTCTGATCTCTCAGAATCCGCGATTGAGGATTGGCTTCTTCGCGCAGCACCACGTCGATGCACTAGATCTGAACGCTAGCGCTGTCGGCTTCATGACGCAGAAGTACCCGGGCAAATCCGACGAAGAGTACAGGCGTCACCTGGGAGCATTTGGTATCACTGGCATGACTGGCCTCCAAAAGATGGGACTGCTGTCTGGAGGCCAAAAATCGCGTGTTGCATTTGCCTGCTTAGGACTGGCAAATCCTCACATACTAGTGCTTGACGAGCCTAGCAACCACCTTGATATCGAAGCTATGGATGCCCTCAGCACTGCTCTTCAGAATTTCGAAGGAGGTGTGCTAATGGTATCCCACGACGTCACTATGCTGCAAAATGTTTGCACTAGCTTGTGGGTTTGTGACAATGGTTCTATCGAGCATTTCGAAGGCACTGTAAAGGACTATAAGCGGCGCATCACTGCCCAAGCGGCAGCTGCTGGACAGGCTGGTGTGGTCGTTCAGCACTAGCTGAACTCGATATGCACAGGTTCACCATGTGGCTGGAGAAAAGAAGCATCCATGGGACTTAAGCAAACTGTAAGGAGTATGAGAGATCAAATCATGGTGCTTGTGTTAGTGACGTGGTCCACCAACCTGTGGATGGTGCACACGGTCTGTAATACACTATGTACACGACTTTGTTAGGCGGGCTCGTTGTATCCACACAAGGCGGAGTTATCGGATACGTTGATATCCTACCTAATACCCGCCAAGGTGCCTAATATTGCTCGGATATCCTGGTATTCGGGCATACCCGATGTGTATACACGGGTGTACACCAGTATAATATACAATGTACACGACATCCATTTCTTAGGGGCTGTAGACCCACATCACAAGCCTTGTGTAGAGTTAGAGAGCATTACAGTAGCAATGAGGAAGATGCTCCGGCCCGAAAATGCCGAAAATGCCAAGACTTGCAGAGCTCGTCTTCATCTTTTCAAACACTGCACAGCTTCTACCCAACACTAACAACACTCTCTTGACGACAGGCCACGGTCGTCGCAGCCAAAGTGTCGCTCTTTGCAGCGCCTTCACGTTTCATTTTCTTCCCCACACCTCCATTAGCACACAAAGCAGCAGCTGGTTCTGCTTTAATAACACGCGCGGCGGTGATCGGACTTTGCATCACACCTCCACTCAGAAACTACGCCAGCAGCAAGAAAAAGAAGATGCCTCCGAAGAAGGAAGTTAAGCAGGAGAAGGTGTTGTTGGGACGGCCCGGAAACAATTTAAAGAGTGGGATTGTATGTACGGCAAACTTGTGCGTGCTGCTGCGCGTGCGTCGACCGCTCAAGCTAATATCTCCTTCAGGTCGGCCTTGCCAACGTAGGAAAGTCAACATTCTTCCAAGCAATCACCAGATGTCCGCTTGGCAATCCAGCCAACTTCCCTTATGCCACAATTGACCCAGAGGAGGCGCGCGTCCTCGTACCGGACGAGCGATTCGACTGGCTAGTACAGCAGTACAAGCCCAAGTCGGTAGTGCCTGCAGATCTCACGGTATACGACATTGCCGGCTTGACACGAGGTGCTTCCACCGGTGCTGGGCTTGGCAATGCTTTCTTGTCCCACATTCGAGCGGTCGATGCGATCTTCCAGGTCGTCCGGTGCTTCGACGATGCCGAGATCATACACGTCGAGGGTGATGTCGATCCTACACGAGATCTAGACATCATCAGCGAAGAACTTCGCATCAAAGACATTGAGTTTGTGGAGAAGGCCCTTGAAAACTTGGTCAAGCAGACACGGAGAGGTGGACAGTCGCTTGAGATGAAGAAGCTGAAGGAAGAACAAGCTACGGTCGAGAAGGTCCTCGAGCATCTCAAGTCCGGCAAAGACGTGCGCAAGGCTGAATGGGCTCCCAAAGAGGTACGTGCAAGCTCACCCCAACCCCTCTTTCGAAGCCCTTCCGTGATGAACGAGTGATTTTATCACTATAATCCCAGCTCTTAGATCACCTCACTTGATCAACGCTCGAGGTGACTTGATAAAACGTCCCATCTGATATCAGCAAATCGCAACTTCCGACAGCCTTCAGCCATAAGACAGGCCAAGAGCTAATCACAGTTCGTCGTAGGTCGAGGCCATCAACCCACTCTTCCTCCTCACTGCGAAGCCGGTAGTCTTCTTGGTCAATTTGAGCGAAAAGGACTATATTCGCCAGAAG
Organism: Pseudocercospora fijiensis CIRAD86; assembly: GCF_000340215.1. NCBI lineage: Eukaryota > Fungi > Ascomycota > Dothideomycetes > Mycosphaerellales > Mycosphaerellaceae > Pseudocercospora > Pseudocercospora fijiensis. The sequence goes on from NW_006921532.1 coordinate 4,406,792, forward strand.
AACAAACACCTGCCCAAGATCGCGGAGTGGGTCAAGGAGCATGCTCCAGGCGACCCCATCATCCCGATCTCTGTTTCATTCGAGGAGCGTTTGAGCCGATTTGAAACAGAGAAAGAGGCGGAGGAGGAAGCCAAGAGGCTAGGCACAAAGTCTGCCTTGCCCAAGATCATCACGACTATGCGCAAAGCGCTCAATCTCGGGTCATTTTTCACAACTGGTGCAGACGAAGTGCGGCAATGGACTATACGGAACGGCACCAAGGCACCCAAGGCAGCTGGCGTGATTCATGGAGACTTCGAGAAGACGTTCATCCAGGCTGTGGTGTACAATTATGACACGCTGAAAGAACTTGGTGACGAGGCAACGGTCAAAGCTCAAGGAAAGGTGATGACCAAGGGCAAGGATTACGTGGTGGAGGACGGCGACATCCTCTTGATCAAGGCGGGCGCTGCCAAGTCATGAGCATCGATGCTAGACTTGCCGCAATACATTTTGAGCATTCTCCCGATACGATGCATGTTGATGTAGTATGGACCTTGACTTACTGTCGGTCTGCATGAATGAAAGAACTTGACTTCTTCAAGTCTTCCACTTTTCGCGGCCATTTCTGTCCCCAGTCAGCCAATTCAAACTCCACATTGTGCATCAATGCGATCAGACCGCACCGCCACGTGAGATGGTGTCTGAATGTGTCTCTCGCGATCAGAAGTGGTGGTATCGTGAGGTGCTGGGACGCTGCAAGCACAGTGTAGAAGTACATGGGATCTCCATGCGTGAAATCATTGCCTGACCTCACTCCCTCAAGCTCCCCCAATCGATCTCACGCCCGCCTGCACGTCTTTCCGCAGTCCGTCTCGCTCACGCCAGTGCGGCACGATAGAACGCTGGGCCAGACTAGCGAAGTAAAATGCGCACCGCGGATGCGACACATCTGTCGTCTGAATGCAACCGCTCAATCCGTATCTGCGCGCCTTCTTCCGAAGCGCGCTGCCAGCGCAGTGCCAGCCCATCAGCCACCACGTCCTCCTCGTGCCCACGACCGATGTCCTCCTGAACGCGAAAGACCGCGACAGCAACGCCGCCTACGCTGAGCTCGCTGGGACGGAGGAGTTCTTGGCCTCACACGTCGTTCGAGTGCCCAATGGAGTTCCACCCGGCGGCGCAGCATGGTCTAGGGAGGGCGGCGGCGCGAGCGCGCGCGAGATCAAGGCAAAAGCAAAGCAGTATAGCACAATCAACGGGCGCACCGTCGTCATCAAGGACTCTTTCGTGTACAGCAATAAGGGCTTTAAAACGTTAAACCAGGCGCAGCTGTTGAGCGACACTGTCTACTTTCCCGATGCTGCCGATGGCCAGCAATGGCTGGTGTACTACATCTCGCGGCCACTTGTCGGCAGCTACTTGGCCACTCCCATTGTCCCAGCTGTCATCAGCGACGAGCCAAGTAGAGAGCGCAAGAGAGTGCTGGCCGAAGCTGCAGGAGAGGTCATGGCTGGAGGGCAGAGCGCCATGGTCAAGAGGACGGAAGTGAAGAGCTTTGGCCACCTATTGACGTCCTTCCCTATGATCAGTCGGCAAATGCAGACAGGTCTGGAAAAGATCATAAGGGAATTCATCGCGGCCAATGATAAACCTTTGCCCAAGCCTCGGAGCAGGTCGAGTTCAATCAGCTCAGGTACTTCTGCACCCTCCCTGAGCGACTCAGTAGGATCCATCAAATCTGGCATATCTGCGGCCGACACGGTACATCCGACAAGCTTGGAGCTGGAGCCGGAAGAGCAGACCCTTCGAACCTCTTTGGAAACCGCGATTGTCTCCGCTATAGATTTATTCCAGAATGTTGACAAAGCACAGCTTTCTTTGCTCGGCGCTAACACTGAACTGACTGGTCCTGTGGTGGAACGTATGATTGAGCGATACATTACTGAGCAGGTCCATGACCAATCCTTGTTCCCACGCGTATGTGCGATTCGAAGACCGGATGACTCCGACCTGGAATCGAAGATTCGCAAGATGTCGGACATCGATATTGCTCAAGTCGGGATCCCCATCGAGGACGGCATGCTAGGCAAACGAGCACTTGCTACCAGGCTGAATAATGGCATCCTCACCTTCAGGAAGATGGGTGTAGCAAGCAGTCCTGAGGAAATGCTGGACATTCTCCTCGACACCCAAAAGGCCATCACCGCAGTGGAGACGACCGACGGCATTGTCGGTCTGACTGGAGAAAGCCCATCCATCACGGCTATGACTATCAATGCAGATGTTCTGGTGTCGATGCTTCTCATTGTGGTCATCCGCAGCGGCGTTAGGCACTTATACTCTCGACTCCTCTACATGCGTTACTTCATTTTCATTGACGAAGTCGAAAGTGGAGAGCAAGGCTATGCGCTCGCCACTCTCGAAGCCGTTCTTGCCCACTTATCAAACAGCTCTAGCGCTTTGAGGAGAGCGAGCAAGCGCAATCGACTATTGTGGCAAGCAGCGAAACTGGGTGATACGCAGGCATTGAGGGCCATTTTGGACCCTGTTCTCTACGCAAGCGAAGGATCTGCCGTGGCAGAATCTCCAATCGACTTCGACTCTGCCTCTTCTGACGACGACATGTCTGAAAGCGGCACGTTTGATGGCACTGCCACAACTAGTCTCAGACAACGCAAGACTGCTTCTACCGATTTCGCGGCGGTCAATGGCTCTTTAAGCCACGTATTTCCTTTCCAGCGTCCGCCAACTCCGCCTCCAGAGCAAGCAGAGCGTCGACCTCAAAAGCATGTATCTATGGCGTCGCTGCCTCGAAGCCACTCGGCTTCATCTGGCTACTCCTCGAGATCTCATTCTCGCCAGAAGAGTATTGACTCCGACACAAGCGCAGGACATGGCATTGGAGGCGATCTGTCGACGGACAAGCTTGCCCAAACACAAGATGGCAATGGCAATTCTGTGCTCATGATGACGATTGATGCCGGGAAGCATGATGCCTTGAAGTTCCTCCTCGGTATGCCGGCGCATTTTCGTGCTTCATTTGTACTCAACGACGTCAATGACGAGGGCACAACTTTGTTAAGCGCCGCAGTGCAGTCCGGAAATCGACACATCACTGATGAGATCATCAATTTCCTGGAGAACAATGCAGGCGAGGACGAACTGCAACGCTACATCGAACTTCAGGATACCAAGGGTCGCTGCTTCGCGCACTACCTCTTCCATCTGCCCCATCTGATACACCGCTTCGGCCAAAAGCTGCCATGGCGATTGAAAGACAGGAACGGACAGACACCTCTTTTTGCGCTTTGTAGGTCCTACGATCATGATCAATATCACACTATGGTCGAAGCAGCTCTGAAACTCGCGACCGACACTCAAGGTGATGGTGATCCTCTCCATCTTGATGATCACGTCGATGCTAAGGGGAACACTTTATTACACGTAACGAATGATGTGCAGATTGCGCTTCGCTTATTGCGTTATTGCGACTCTGATGTCAACGCCGCCAACGATAAACGCTTCACGCCGCTCATGGTTGCAAGCAAATATGGGCGAATAGATCTGGTAAGAACGTTGTTCGGCGACCCAAGGGTAGACATGACGCTCAAAGACCTGCGCGGCTTGACTGCTGTCGAGCTAGCTAAGGACGATGATGTACGCAACCGGATTGACGACCTCATACTGTTATCGACGCCAGCTGGCAAGGATGGGCGAACCACGACAGTGGTGAGATCCTTCTTTGTGGAGGACGCGACTGTGCGCCTGGTGCTGAAGTCCGGAGCTCCAAACCAAGTTGGCTCGATCACGGTGACCACTTGCAGACGATCTGTCGCCGATTTCGAGAATTTATCGAAATGGTTATCGATTGAATGTCCGGCAAGCTGGTTGCCCACGCACTTCAATCTTCCCTCGCCGTTTCTAATCCCATCGAAGCCTTCAAGAACCGTACTCAGAGACATTCAGCTGAGGCTCGACAACTTTCTACGAAATCTCCTTACTCACGGCACTTTCCGCCAACACGAGTTGGTCTGGGAATTTTTCCTTGTACCAGACATCGACTCAGGCATGCTCGAAGAACGATCGCAGCGGAAAGCGGAAGCGCGCGTGGAGAATGTGAAAGACGACTTCGAGCCAATTCATGACACCGCAGAAGTAGAGAACTTCGTGGAACACGCTCGAGAACAAATCCGTGGGGTGACACAGGCGGTCCGCAAGGTCATACGCGAGACCAACAAGCATCGCATGCTATACAGCGACTTTTCAGAGGCACAAGGTCTCTCCTCATCGGCGTTATCCACGATCAACTTCCTCCCAAAGCCCTATGTCAATGCTTTCGATCGCTACACCAGGACTTTAACCCCCAGTGAGGCCAATCCGCTTGCCAGCCTTTATTATGCTTTGCACTCTATACACTCCACGTCTACCGCCATTCAAGTTGCAACCAACCGACCAGCTTATTTGATTGGGTCAATGCAACAAGCTCAGCGTGCCATCGATCGCAGCAAAAATAGTGTTTCCCGCTCGAATCGATGGACTCCAAACATTGGGCTGTTTGAGGAGACAAAGAAGAACGTGGCTCTGGACGCGTGGGAGAAGGCGGCCAAAGCCAGGCAAGAATTGGAAAGTCTGGGCTGTGAGTTAAGGTATACTCAGCAAACCATCGCACAGGAGCTGGCGGTCTGGCAGGACGAACATATCAAAGGCGGGAGACAGAGCCTAAGGAAGTTAGCGAAAGAGACGATCGTGAGGGAAAGAGCAAAGATGGAGAATTTTAAGCGAGCTTTGAGAGAGGTCAGGACAGCTAGAGCAGGCTGATAGGATGAAAGTGTTGGATTGATGCGGCGCTGTGCTTCAGGCTGGATGCTGATACGATCGAACCACGCCACTGTAAGGTATCCAACCTGTTCTCGCATGCTTTCCCTTGACAGCGTTTTTGTAAGTCGTGCAAAAGAACCCCAGACACCTCGCTAAACCCCAGGACGAATGAAATCTAGCTCTCCCTCGCCAATAACTCATGATCGATTCGCAATGTCAACGTCGCCTGCAGGTGCTTTCGCGCTGTGCCACCCTTCATCACCAACGTAGCCTCCCGTCCCGACTCCAATGGCAAATGCTCTATCTCTACTACGGCTACCCCAGGCCCAGCCTTGTCCTCTGCTACCGATGGGTCTAGCGTGAGTGAGATCAGCAAATGTCTCAGACGTGATGTAAGCCTTGAATCAAACTTACTGATGATACCATCTGAATGCAAGCCACGCCGTCGCAATACCGATCAAAGAGCCTCCAATAATATCGAAGCCAAAGCTAAATAGTAGAAAACCGTCAGCGCGTACGTCGGACTGTGTTATTTGCTGAAACTAACTGGTAATATTCTGCCCATCGTGTTGAGCATATATAGACAGCCACGGCGACTGGTGTGAGAGCTGGGATGATGAGGTAGTTTGGAGGCGCCGCTGCAGAATTCCTGACCCACAACGGACTCGTAGAGATTGCATTAGCAGGCGAGGTTTGGTCGTCGTGCTCTTGCTTCGTATCTTCTGAATCTCCTCTTGCTCGGTTGGCGTGAAGCGGGAGCAGCTCGTGATCCGAAGAGCGCTTCTGCTGCCTGGCCAAAGGTTGTTGATTGATTGGAAGCGATGGTAGGCCGATGGCGAACTTGGAGCAGAAATATAGGGTGAGATAGAGTAGTCCACTCCAAGACCAGGATGAGTGTCCAGAAGGGAAAGATCTAAATCCATCGTTGAGCTTCGCCTCGTCTTTGGATTGGCAAATTCCAAAGTCTACCAACGTCCAGCGAATGCTGATGTCCTGTCCGTAGCCCCCGACAATATGGTCTTGAATGCTGTTCAGGTCAGGCTCGCATCGAGCGAGCATGTTTGGCCTCGGCTTACCTGGTGGCAGTTAGCAGCTCGTTGACAACAGCTGGTCGTGTGGGATAGCTACCAAACATATTCTTCATTCCTTGGGTCACAAAGAAGGCCACGGCCACCGAGAAGCATAATCCAGCAAGACCTTTCTCAAGCTCCCACAATTTCAACCTCCAAACCTGCGCACGAGTCGACACGCTTCGTACTTCCTTTCCTGGCACGAAGAATATCGTGATGATGGCGATGAGTAGTGCTGGTACCAAAAACGCGACAACGCCCAGCATCCAAATTGTGATCTGTTCGTCCACGTACGGATATGAAATTTCAGGGTTGAGAAGTGTGAAGGGCCGGTGATGAGGCTCGATGATTGAGAAGATGGCTCCAGCCACGGCGAAAGCAATGATGACCGCCCAATCCAGAATGTAGGAGGCAATCAATTTCTTGCTCGGATGGCCCATCTCCCTACGTGCGCCCAGCAGCGCGCCTTTGTCCATTCCGAACTTCATCGCGACGAGCTGTGTATCCGCGCGGCAAATGAAGTAGTTTGAGGTGGAAAGGCAGGCTCCTGGATTTTGCAAAGGTCCGCTCTCCAAGCCAGAAACCCGCAGGTTTGGTAGCAGTGGGTCCGCTAATCGGAAATGCAGACTTGCGAGGTGACAAGGTGCCGAAATGTGGTTGGTATAGGAAAGAAAACAGGCAAGGAAGAAAGGAATGCTCGCGTGCTCACCAAAGCAGTGCCGGCAGGCTGAGACCAGCCGCAGAAAATAAGAAAATGGCGTACAGTATAACTCTGAAGACGTTTGAACTTGAGCCACACACCCTGCCAACCTGCATGTCGCAGTGCGGCCGTGAGACGGTGAGACGTCGGCGGAGGAAGAGCTGGTGCGACGTTGACGTTGTCAGCACCGAGTGTGGCTGAGCTGAGAATCTTGTCGTGTGCTCGATTTCCTCAATCGTTGGCGCTAATCTTCGCGGCGTGACACCCACAACATCCGATTAGCAGATCAACGATTCTGCTCCGTATGCCTGGGGGGCGTGTGGTGCTCCAGGAGAAATTCTGTTCGGCGGAGACGCCAAGACGCCAAGACACCAGCGCCGCCAATTGGCACAATCTTGGCGCCTCGTCACCGCCAAGGGCAACGTTGCGCGACCAGTTGAAGATGAAGATCACATGCATGCAACAACTGAACGAGCAGACCTCAACAATTCGCTTTTCAATTGCATAGCGCCTCACCAGTGGTGAATTTCAGCAGCGCAGCGCAGCGTGTCGCCCGTCTATATCTATGCCTATACTTTATGATCCGCCTCTGCAAGGCCAAGAGCTCAGCCGAGCAAGAGGCGCGGCCATTTCGTCAGCTCTGCCTTGAAGCGTCCTTTGTTGGCCTGGTAGATGAGGGCATTGACACTATCGCTGCCGATGGCGATCGAGAGTACAGCTCGTTTCTGTGCCTGCGACGTGGTGTCGTTCGGACTTGGCAAGTATCCGTAAAGGTGAACCAGCTCGAAGCCAGCTTTGCAGACAGGGCAACAAAGATTCGGGGAGCCAAGTGAGTCCTCCTGCGAATTTTGTTTGCAAGGGGAGAAGAACAGACGGCTGCATTCAGCGCTATTGCGTCGCTCGCATCTCTTGCTGGCCATCTGTGCCTTCGATGTGACCAGGCTGACGGACGACTGCATGCATCGCATCTTGCAGAATGTTCATGCCTTCATCAATCTCGGCGTCCGAGATAACAAGAGGCGGCACAAAACGCAGGGTGTTGGTCCCACAAGTGATTACCAGCAGTCCACGCTCACGCGCCGCCGTAATGACTGGAGTTGGGTCTTGAGACAATTGAAGGCCTAAGATCAGGCCTCGGCCTCGGACTTCGGTCACAACATCGGGGAATGCCTCATGTATGCGGACGAAATGCTCTCGGAACCTAGCTTCTTTCTTGACGACATCTTTTTGCAGCTCGGGGTCTGCGAGTCTGGAAACGATATGATGCGCCAGGCGACATCCAAGTGGATTGCCTCCAAAAGTAGTTCCGTGATCCCCAGTAACAATTTCGCTGGAGACGGCTTCGGTTACCAGGGTCGCCCCAATCGGAAATCCATTCCCCAGAGCTTTCGCAGTCGTGACAATGTCCGGGTGAGCTTCCTTAGGTAGAGCGGCATGAGCCCAAAATTGTCCAGTACGGCTCAAACCACACTGAATCTCGTCATGTATCAACACCGCTCCAACCTCGTTGCATCGTTTTCGAAGTGCAAGTAAGAACTCTTGTGTTGCCACATTCACTCCGCCCTCGCCTTGAATAGGCTCAATGATCACACCGCAAGTGTTCTCATTGACTAGATCGTGGAGCCCGGCAATGTCATTATATGTGCCGTACTTGAATCCTGGAATCATGGGCGAGAAGGGCTTTTGGTATTTGGGATTGGGTGTTGCGCTCAAAGATCCCATTGTGCGACCATGGAAGGAGCCTTGGAAACTGACCAACTCATGTTTGCTTCCATCCGGGCGTATGCTCTTACCATACTTCCTGGCAAATTTGATAGCTGCTTCATTAGCCTCGCTGCCAGAATTGCAGACGAAGGCCCGGGCAGCCTCAAAAGCACCAGCCTCACGAGTTTTTTCGACAAGAAGCTGACTCAGTGCTCCTATCCATGGATTGTAGTAAAGGTTTGAGCTGTGCACCAATGTCTGAGATTGTTCATACAGTATCTTGCTCATTTGAGGGTCACAATGCCCTAGCGCATTCACCGCAATACCCGCTGTGAAGTCGAGGTATTGTCTGTTCTCGATGTCGTATAAGTAGCACCCTTCTCCTTTCTGGAATACCACGGCGGGACGAACGTATGTAGGAACCATGAACGGGCTTTGAGATTCGATAAGACGGGCGGTCTGTGAGTCGGCTGGAGGATCTGGCGAGCGCAGCGAGGCTTCCTTCTAGGTAAATGTCAAGGCTGCAATTGGCAAGAGACATGTTGCGTAGGAAAATACCTCAATGGCATGTTTCTGGCCTGCTGGCAATGTTGATGCTGCAGTGGCGGTGGCATAACATCGTCGCGCACTGCTCTGCGCGACAAATCGCTGCTGTCCGAGAACCGCAGCCATACGCTTGCTACAGGTCCGGAGAGACATGCCGGTGGCTTGTTACGTGCTTGCGCACTTCTTGCAACGCTCGATCTGATATGCACGAGCACTTGCAGCTGAGAGGTTGAGCGCAATGGCGACACGGCGTGGGCAGCTTTTCTGTTTCACCTGCAGATCAGCCCAGTCATGCCCAGAGATCCGACAAGCTCTCGGATCACGGCACAACGCGCCTGGTAGATCATCACAGATAGTTCTATTATATTAGTGATCGTTGTTCCCAGCATATTTACTTCGTCTCTGCCGCCTCCACGTTAAAGGATGTATCGCTCAACAGCGTCTGCCTCCGTTCACCAATTTTCAAGTGCGATTGAACATTCCCTGTGGAAATCCGGACACGACACGAGATCTGGTCGGGCATCATTTTTTCCCTGCATCCGGCGAAGGCAGTACTATCGGGAGCTTCGACTGTCGCGGAGTGGAAGCCGACACAACATGTCAGCTGATTACAGGCCACTTGTCACCCAATTCCCGTCCGCTCTGGTAGATGATGAAGGTTTCCGACCAGCAGACTTCGCTAGACGACACACGATGAGCAGAAATCCCTATCGATACCGCCTTGAAGCTTCAGAATCCACTTTCAGTCTTTACGCCGGCCAGTCCGCTCACTTCCACAGCCATGTCCGAGGGAGCTTGAATGCCTAGACCTTGGCAAATCCCGGTGGCTTGCAGTAAAGCAGCGACTGGGCAGCTCGTGCCGGACTGATCTGCCAGATACAGATATCTTCCGACGAGAGGCACCGAGACCAAAGAATGTCACCCATCCTCGGTCCTGCTTTGCTCATGAAATGCCTTTGGACCGTCGCAGCTACGAGCTCCATGAGCGGGAACAAAATGAGCACCTTCTCAAGGATCTTTCCGTGGACGCCTTACAAATTACGTAGGGCGCCGACAGTCGTCCAGGACTGAGGAGCTCGCTGTCGCAGATACTTCAGAGGCCAAGTTCTAGCTTCGGAGCCAGGTGCGGGTCCTGCAGCGTACACCTGGGCACATGAGCAACTCTGCGGTCTTGTCTCCCGCGGAGCGGATGCGGTGCAGACTTCTAGAAAATCTCACGCCGAGGGAGATATGGCATCGGTCCAATTGACGAGTGTTGATGTGCATGTCGTATGCACGCTCACTTCGAACGGTCTGGACTCAGCCTGGCCGCCACGCGCCAAATAAGCTTGCCATTAGGCTCGCTTGGCCTCAGCACTTATCTGGAGAAATATCTGGGGCAGAAACTGCCCCATCGATGTGCCGTATGCAATGTGCGGTGCCGTGGCTTTTGTTGGGCGTCGTGTGATTTCCAAGCACGCGTTGTCATGCGGCAAATGCGGGTTATCTAGAGATGGGAAGATGGAGGCTTGCAATGGTGGTGGCCCGTGGATCAAGCCAAGTCGCCTTCTATGCTTGGGATTTTCTTATAAGGTCGCCTTATCTCTTGACGTGCGAGGGTAGAGACGTGTATCAGAGGTCTCCATCGAGCCGCCTGGGCCCCTTTTCACTTTGAGCCCTAGCACACCTCGACGATAAACACCATGGCCGACGTCGAAAAAGTCGGTGCTGTATCCACCATCGAGAGAACGATCTCGGACGACTCCTTGGTCGCAGATGCGCGTCTCGCAGAATTCACGCCTGCCGAGGCGAAGAAGCTGATATGGCGAATCGATGTGCGCCTTGTCCTTACGCTTGGTTTCATGTACTGCGTATCATTGATGGATAGGTGTGTCAAGCAGTGGAAGCATCCATTTTTGCACAATCTAATAGCAACGACAGGACCAATCTCGGCATTGCGGTTGTTGCTGGTATGGGCGTCGACCTCAAGCTGATCGGCTTTCGCTATTCGACTCTTGTCCTGGTCTTCTTCATCACCTACGTCTTCCTCCAACCTCCCGCTACCGTCGTGCTTCGAAAGGTGGGACCGAGAATATTCTTGCCAAGTATCACTATGCTATGGGGAATCACGATGATCACATTCGGCTTCGTAAAGTCGTGGACAGATATGCTCCCTCTTCGTTTGGTCCTTGGTATTTTTGAAGCGGGCTTCTTTCCGGGCTGCGCCTATTTGTTGTCCTGCTGGTACCCTCGCTACGAGCTGCAGAAGCGTTACGCTGTCTTCTACCTTATCGGCAGCTTGTCCAGCGCCTTCTCCGGCATCCTCGCCTACGGCTTCGCTCATATGGACGGGCTTGGCGACCTTGGTTCCGCATACGGTCAACACTATGGCCCAACCAAGGCCAACCCAGATATTAAGCCCGGTATCATGCCTGGAATTGCGGGATGGAGATGGATCTTCATCATGCAAGGCCTCCTCACTGTCATCGTCGCTATGATCGGAGCTTTCACAATCGCAGACTTCCCCGAAAAGGCCGCCCGCAAGTCCAAGTCCTTTGCTCTGTCTTTCCTCACCGAGAAGGAAGCCAACTTCGTCGTGGCCCGCATTGAGAAAGACCGACACGATGCTATCGCTGAGCCTTTCCACCTGGCGACATACCTCCGCTGCGCAGCTGACTCTAAGATTTGGGGCTTCGCATCCCTCTTCATGTTGACCACAACCAGCACATACGCGATCGCCTACTTCCTGCCAATCATTCTCCATGAGAGCATGGGCTACGATGCCGCAATGGCTGAGGTGAGTACTACAAAATCAATAATTCATGCACACGCTCATTCGCCTCCCAGTGTTTGATCGCACCGCCTTACGTCGTCGCTGCACTCTGGATGTTCGCCTGTGCCTGGTATGGCGACAAACACCACATCCGAGGCCCAATAATCGTCATTAATGCTCTCCTTGGAATCGTTGGATTGCCTTTGCTCGGCTTTTGCGAGAACGCTGGTCTGCGTTACTTTGGTGTCTTCCTCGCAACGACGAGCTGCAACGCAAATGTACCAGCGATCTTGAGTTACCAGGCCAACAATCTTCGTGGCCAGTGGAAGCGTGCACTTGCCTCAGCAACCCTAGTGGGTGCCGGTGGTATTGGTGGCATCATTGGCTCGACCGTCTTTCGCAGCCAGGACAAGCCCGGATACAAACCAGGTATGTTGTCGAATCTCTGTGCTATTTGAGACTGAGTCTAATATGTATGCGTCTTCAGGTATTTACACATGTATCATCGCATGTGCCTTGATCGTTCTTATTACTTGCGTGATGGAGCTTAAGTTTCACCGTGCCAACAAGCGTGCTGCGGCAGGCGGAAAGGTCATCGAGGGGCTTGCTGGATTCCGATACACTCTGTAGATAGTCACAGATGACTACAGTGATTAAAGAAGACATTGCCATTTCAAGTCGCAATCTCCAAGTTGAATTATATTCTTTTGACATGCCTTCGTCATACACTGCAATATCTACCTCCTGACTAACTAGACACTTGGAACGTTGATGTCCATCCTGCTTTGACTTTGCAAAGCTGTCCAATACACCTAAGTCTTTCAAATGCCTTTCGAGCATTGTACATGGCATTTTTTGAACTGTCCTATGTACGAGGAAGAGTAATTGATCTGGTACTCATTCCACGCGGGATGCGTTATGCCATCCTGAGTACCTGTGGCAGGTCAGATGGCATGCAGCATCTTTGACGACCGAACAATCTTACGAGCGATCGCTGTGGGATTGGTCCTAAAAGGTCTCGGTCTTGCCGTCGTCTTCGCATGCGTGACGCATGGCTATCATGTCGCAAGGTACGAGGAACCATTCTGTGTCGGAACGATCCTGTCCTCCTTTCTGTGATTCAGATAACGAAAGGGATGATGCCACATCTCTTCTTCTTATAGCTTGCGCCGAATTCCTTCCTGTATCTCCGCTCCTTCTTCTGCGCCCACACCGCCATAGTCGCTCCCGCGGTAACAACGAAAAGCAAAGTAGACCAATGCCTCGTGACGATCAAAATGCCGACCCATGCAACAACCTCGAAGAAGTAGTTGGGGCAGGTTACCCAGTCAAAGCCAAGCCCCTTGGGTATACCTCGTTCGGTGCCGCCTGCTGAACGAAGCCCTCTGAGCACCAGATGTGTGTTGAGGTTGCCGAGCTCGCCGATGATGAACAAAGCTATGGCAGGATAGTCTAAAACTGGGTTGATGGGCGCAGCCGTAGGTGCGTTTGGAGAGTAGATGAAATATGCGATCAGCAAGCCCCCCAATACCCAGTAGTGACCAGAATTCTTGAAGATGTTGAGGACAGGCATGGTTGCGTTACTGAAGCGGTGAACGAAGATCGTTTCGAGCTCGCGCTTGAGGAAGTGGATGGTGAGGAGGAGGCATGATAGTGTCTGGAGCTGCGAAGGTTCGTGATCGGCATTTTTGTAAATGTAGGGTCGTGCAAAGTAGAAAAGTGGGTGAATTAGCAGAGGGCCCAGGTACTCAATGATGAACACTGTCTGCCATGCAATTTGGAGGCCTTGAAGCTGTCAGGGTCCACTAGACAAATATCTTTCTCCGGTGTTGCATGCTCATACCAAGATCCTTGACCTGTATCACGCTGCCATCTTTCAGGTTGAAGCTGGCAACAGTGGAGGTCTTCTCGTTCGGAATGAATTTGCCGTCTTCGGTTGTGATGCGCAGGCGGTGGATGTCGACCTTGCTCTCGGCGGCGATGCGGTGGTAGAGATCACTCGTACTACCTTGTATGTAGATGGAGGTGTCGCGCGGCAGCTTAGGGATTCGCTTTCCTGGACACGCCGGTCAATACATGGGTGTTGCGGAGGCGTCCAAGCTGGGTAGCCGCTCACCACGCGACTTGATCTGGAGTGTGACCGGTTTGGATGCCATTCTTGTGTCTGTCGTGCGTGCTGCCTCTCCAATTCCCTTCTCTGACCGGAGAGTGATGAGCATTGGCACGCACAGGCAGTGGACGCCGAAGGGCTGGTACGGACCGGCCCGGTCCGGACGTGATGATTAATCTTTCGAAATAGCCAGCCAAACCAGCATCACAAATTCACAATGCTATGTGGATTACTACCAGAACGTCGCTTGTTGATTCTTGAACTGACCGGGACAAGCGGCGAACCCGCTGTTTGATCGCGGCAAGTCTCATTGCACGGTCCTTGTGTACTGGTGCACACATACTGTATGTCCACGCTTCGGGAATCACTTCCAGTTCTCGTCAACGTGACAAGCGAGCCGCAGCTGAACCTTGGAGAGTCTTGGAGACGGCGTTTTTGGCGGCCTCCAGACAGCTGGGCCAAGTGGGCCAATGGCTTAGTTACCGGCATGGAGGTCTATGCGCACAGCACGGGCTTGATACTGATGATGAGCAAAAGGGCGGTGTTGGCGGAGCACACATTGAGCGTTCCGGACGCGGAAAGAGCCACTCTTCCTGCGCTCCGTCTGTCCCTCCGAAGCATAGCACGCACGGTGGAGGACTTTCGTGCAGGTCGGGAGAGCGAAGTCAGGTGCTGCGTCGACCACCGGGCAATGGTGTCGGCGAGAGCGAAGAAGGCTGAAGCCATGGCGTGATGGTATGAATAGAAGCAGTAGCTAGCCAGCCACGAGGTGGCTTACAGGCTCGGCATTTTGGCAAACTGTGTACCGTGTACTACTACTGTGTACTGCGCTGCCTCAGCCGCCAGCGAGCTGTCCAAAAGTCAAAAGCTGTGCAAGACGCGACGCCTTCTGACCATGCATGCATATAGAGTCTTGCCTGCCCCTCTCCTTACCGACACCGACACCTCTTCCCTCCTGCTCAACCATTAGCGACACCTCTTCCCTCCTGCTCAACCATTAGCGACACACCTTCCCTCCTGCTCAACCGTTAGCGACACCTCTTCCCTCCTGCTCACCCATTAGCGACACACCTTCCCTCCTGCTCACCCATTAGCGACACACCTTCCCTCCTGCTCAACCATTCTTGCCAGAAGAAGTCGCTCTTCAAGGAAGGTGCGTTTCAATCCATGTCATCCACGCCCCCGACCAGAAGGAATCGCGGGAGGTGCCTGCTCCCGACGGGATGGATGACGATCAACATGCTGGATAGCGATAGCGAGAGCGGCAACACGCCGGACGATTTATGCTCTGGCCATGAAAGACCTGATGGCGCCAACGACCCCCGAGAGATCCCCACCCTCTGTAAACCACATTCAGCATGTCGAACATGGGTATGCAAGTCAAGCTACCACCACATCGGCCTCTCCACCGCGCAGCTATCCAGACTATGTACGCTATGCCAGGCTGCTGGCCACCAGAAATCGGAAAATGCACAGGACAGCACTCGGCGAGTCCGATGGACATGCAGTCCAAAAGCAGCTTGACACCAGACAAAGCCACTCCAGACCACTCCCGCCATTGAGAGCCTGTCACAGCACATTCCCAGGAGAGCCTGAATTCGCGTACATGCGGTCTTGCCGCACACCCTCCAACATCCTCTTGATCGTACACTGACTAAACTTCTTTCAGTACCACCAAAATGAGCCACAGCGCAAGTAAGACTTCCAGCATTCGAGTCGGCGAAAGCGTAGATAACCAACCAACATGTGACCTTACAGAATCCAATTGCGTAAAAATGCCACTCGATCCAGAACTCTCCACTTTGGACAGGTACAGGCAAAGCGTAGGCCAATCTCTGACTTCCCTCAAGACTCTGCTTAACGCTGTTCGTGCTCCATTGCCAAAGGACACCGGCGATGGCACATATCTACCACAGGCCGATAACGAAACGGTATTGGGCGAGATCAACGATGTTATAAGAGACCTCGCACGACAAGACATCAAGGATATTGCTGGACTTGTAGAAACGGTGAAAGGTGCTGCACTCGATAAACCCCTAGACGATAGGAAATACTTGATGGAAACTATGGTGAGAGTGGCGTCCAAACTTCCCACCGATGATCTTCAGAAGAAAATCACGGAGACTTTGATTATCACGCTTTGGAATGATCTGGAGCATCCCCCGCAGACGTTGCTCAGCGATGAGTTTCAATTCCGCCAACCAGATGGAAGCAACAATTCATACAAGTATCCTGATATTGGCAAAGCTGGCATGCCTTACGCGCGAACTGTCGCCCCAAAGACAAAGCAGGCTGGAGTGCTACCGGATCCAGGTATTCTGTTTGATTCTGTGCTTGCCAGAAAGAGTCCCAAGGGTGAGCTACATCCCAACCGGATTTCAAGCATGCTGTTCTACCTGGCTTCTATCATTATTCATGATATATTCAGGACAGATCATCGGGACTTCACCAAATCAAACACCTCCTCCTACCTGGATCTCGCTCCCTTATATGGTAGCAATTGGGAGGAGCAGAAGAAGATGAGGACTTTCAAGAATGGAATGATCAAGCCTGATTGCTTTTCGGAAACTCGCCTCCTTGGCTTGCCACCTGGTGTCGGCGCGATCCTGATTTGCTTCAACAGATACCACAATTACGTAGTCCAGCAGCTTGCTGCGATCAATGAAGACGGACGATTTACCGAGGATGCAGAAAAGCCAGCAATGGTAGAGAGATATACCAACAAGGAAGGGAAGAAAGATACGATCAACAAGCGTGATGATGACCTCTTTCAGACGGCTCGCCTCATCACCTGCGGACTTTACATCAACATTATCCTGATCGACTATGTCCGGACCATTCTCAATCTGAACAGGACTGACAGCAACTGGCAGCTCAATCCGCGCGTCGAGGTTCAGGATGGACCACCTATGGGGACAGGAAATCAATGCAGCGCAGAATTCAATCTTGTCTATCGCTGGCACTCAGCTATCTCTGAAAGGGATGACTACTGGACCCAGGAATTGTTCAAGGAGATGTTCCCTGGCGTTGAGCCTTCCAAGGTTGCAGAGCCGCAGAATGTCGGAATGTTTTTAGGAAAGCTGGCTGAGGACCAGATGAAGATCCAAAAGCTAGATCCTACTGAGCGTCCATTTCCGGCACTGAAAGCAGAACAAGAGAAGATGCCGCGCAAGAAGGACGGCCCATTCAAAGGCAACTATGACGACGATGATCTTGCCGACCTTCTTACCAGTAGTATCGAGGACTGTGCGAACGCCATGGGTCCCCAGCAGGTACCAACGATTATGAAGGCCATAGAAACGCTCGGCATTAACCAAGCAAGGACGTGGAGATGTGCGACATTGAACGAGATGCGAAAGCATTTTAAATTGAAGCCTCATGAGAAGTTTTCCGACATAACCGAGAACGAAGAGGTAGCCACCGCTCTAAAGCATCTCTACGACAGCCCTGATCAGGTCGAGTTGTATCCTGGACTTGTGGTAGAAGATGCCAAGGATCCTGTACTGCCCGGCAGTGGTTTGTGTCCTTCGTATACAGTTTCTAGAGGAGTCTTGTCAGATGCTGTGGCACTTGTCAGAGGAGACAGATTCTACACTTCCGCCTACACTCCTGCATTACTCACCAACTGGGGCTACCAGGAGGCTCACTACGACCTAGCGATCGACAATGGCTGCGTCTTTTATAAGCTGTTTCTACGTGCTCTGCCAAACAGCTTCGATCCTATGAGCGTTTACGTCCACTATCCTCTGACGATTCCATCGGAAACCCGCACGATCTTGAAAGGTCTCAAGAAAGATCATTTGTACAACTTCGACAGGCCCCAAGAGTCACATCACCCTGTCGTTCTTTTCAGTGCTGAAGCTGCAAAGAAGGTAACTGAGGATCAAGAGACATTCCACGTCACTTGGGGGCCTGCGATGGAATTCTTGATGGGACCCAAGGCCAAAAATTTCATGTTGGCAGGGGACGGTCCCGAGAACGCGGCTTCTCGAAAGATTATGGAGAAGCCTATGTACCAAGGCGCCTCCTCACGATCGATACCACAAGGCAATGAGAAGTGGCTGAGGGCTGTACGCGACTTCTACGAGCTGAAGACCACGGAGCTTCTCAAACAGAAGTCGTACAAACTGGCAGGCATGCGATATGTTGACATCATCCGAGACGTGTCAAATATGGCTCACGTGGCCTTTGGTGCTGAGCTCTTCAGTATTCCATTGAAGACCGAAGACTTCCCGCACGGTATGCTTGAACCACCACTTACTATTGCTCACAGAAGCTCGTTCACTGACTTGATAGCAGGCATTTTCACAGAGCAACAACTCTACCTCATCATGGCAGCAGTTTTCATATGTGTCTTTTTCGACTTGGACCCCCCGAAAAGCTTTCCGTTGAGAGTCAAAGCCCGCGAAGCTTGTCAAACACTCGGGAAGATAATGGCACTGCAAGTCGAGAGCGTGAAGCGTTTCGGTAAACTCTCCGAAACACTAATAGACGCTGTTATGCCAAACGAGGGTCCTTTAAAGGAGTATGGAGTTCACATGATTGCCCAGCTCTGCAAAGCGAATCCAGACCTAAGCGTGGATGACCTTGTTTGGGGCAATATCATGGGAACAGCTGGCGGCATGATTCCGAATCAAGGGCAGCTGTTTGGTCAAGCGCTGGACTATTTTTTCACCAACGAAGGCCACAAATACTGGAGTGATATTCAGAAGCTCGCGAAGCAAGACACGCTAGAAGCAGACGACAAATTGATGCATTACTTGATGGAAGCTGCACGCTTGTCCGGCGAGACCGGCGCCTTTAGATATGCGACCAAGGACGTTACGATCGTGGATGACACTGGATTGGAAAATCTTCCCATCGGAGACAAGGGCAAGATCACGCACCACATCAAGCAAGGGGACATTGTAATGGTGAACTTCAAGGCCGCCTCTCGCGACGCACGTCTATTTCCAAATCCCGATCAGCTCGACCTCAACCGACCGCTCGATTCCTATCTCATGCTTGGACATGGAGCACATCAATGTTTGGGTCTGCCGATGACTCGCGTCGCACTCACGACAATGTTGAAGGTCATCGCGCGCCTCGACGGTCTAGAGCCTATGCCGGTATCTGTTGGCAAGCAAAGTGGGCCGCATTGCGTGAAGAAAGTGGTGAAAGAATTCATCCCGGGCGACCGAGCATACCTTCCTGAGAGCTGGCACTACCACCTTTACCTGACGGAGGATTGGGATCAGTACTTTCCTTTCCCAACTTCTCTGAAACTGCGGTTCAAAGGTGAGGTACCCAATGTCAAGGCAGCGTAAGCAAGAGAATTGTTTTAGAGCTTGGCAAATATTGCAGATGTATGTATGGCTTGCATGAGGTGGTCAGTTATTCTACAGTCTATCAGCCGAACTCGGACTCTATGTGTAGCCTTATGATTATTCTTCTTCTGAGCAGAAAGCGTCACTGTCGAACTCACTGCACGCATGAGAGCGAACCTGTGCTGCTCTTTGTCTTGAGCGTAGCTTCGTGGATCCAGTCTTGAATGTAGACGCTGTAACGACGATTTGCTCTCTCAGTACATGCTCGCCTAGTGCTTCTGTTTTCCCCTCTGCACTCTAACATGGGCATCAAATCGCCTGAACAGAAACTGTCCCTCGATGAAGCATGATGCCATGAATAGCCACCAGATTGGAGACCGTGCGTTTACGGAGTGTTTGCGAAGTCGATTGCGAGCAAAGTAAAATGCTTCAAAAGTATGAATAGCGAGCATTGATCCTATCAACCAGGGCTGTATCGACCAGCTGAAGGCTGCAAAGCTCGGGCCCAGGACGCTTTCCACGATCTGGCCTTTGGCGAACCAGGAGCGCCGGCCATACGCCAAGAAAGTCGCGGAGATGACCAGGAACTCGAGCGCATAAAGTCCTGTGGGTGGTAGGAAGTCTTTGACGGTAACATCTGATTGATTGAGCGCCTTCCTGCATTCCTTATCAAGCTCCACGACCCTTTCTCGTGCTTCTCGATACGAGGACATGCGAGGGTTGAGTGGAATCCGATATGTCTTCCCGTGACAAGAGAGTGTGAGATCTTCAAGACTGATGTCTGTCATCTTGCCATCGTAGGCTCGTAGGGAGCTGACTCCGCCGAAGTGCTCCAGATACCTGATTATCAATTCGGGTGTCAGGGCAATGCGCAGCAGCGGCGGCAGGCAGCACTTACCGAGTCTGAGTGATCCTTGTTCATATGAGAGATGATCCGAGATTTGGCAGCCAAAGCTTGGGTCTCTTTGTCGGCCATGTTTCTTTGCTCGTCGCCGTCAAGACGGCCATTTGATGCTCATGGAATCGATTGGGATGCAACGCAAGTCACATGACTGCATGATCTATTCCATCGTTAGAGTTTCGGCTCAGACGCTGCCAAGAGAAGCATCTTTGCAGCACCGCAGGGCCTTAATCTGCAGGCCGTCCTCCATTGCACAATACTCACACCCGTTGGTATCCTCATTCCTGTCTCCTCGAGGAACGCGTCGCAGAGGTCAATATCACCATCCATCGTTGGTATGACCTCACGATGGCTGGATGCGAGGGGCCCTTTGTGTCGCACCGAGCGGAGCCATCATGCTCGGCTGACGCGTGGAACAACTCAAGAGAGTACGATGGCAGGTCAGCACATGCCTGCCTTTCGTCATATGTACAGCTCAGTTTCAGGGCAGAAACGGCGCTCCGCATTGAGCCTTCACCACAACACGCGGCTCGCTTAGAACGCCCGCTTGGAATAGCCGATCTCGCTGTCTTTGGATCGGGCACAAGACATGGCATATCCCAGCAACCTGTGGCTGATGACTGGAGCTCATATTGCGTCAGAGTGCAAAGTCGGCATAGCATCTGAATGGGTCTCTCACGGGCCTTGGAAACAGGTTTGGCACCTCTCACACTGACCTAAGTGGACATCCTTCTGCACTTCATGAACTTCTCTCCAATTTCTCCCATCGAGACAGAATAATAAGCACTCTTTCCTTGGTACAGCTAATTGCGAGCCACCACAATGTCCACCCAACAAGAAGAACAATCCGCCAGCCTGCAAGGCGAAGGCAATGCAAACGCCGGTCTGAATGCATCCGGCAGTGCATCCGCTCAGTCGAAGCAGACGAAGAAGACGCCCAAGAAGCTAGGCCAAAAGAGTCAGCAGCAACAGCCTACCCCTGATCACACTGATGAGGCTGATGCTGATGCCGGCGCAGACGCAGACGCAGAGGCAGATGCGGACGCAGGAGCCAACCAACAAGTATCAGCAGAAGCCGACGGCGAAGACGATGCAGAGCCTGAGGAGCAACCACAGTCACGTCAACCATCGCGCAGACGTCAAAGTCGCGGCCGCGGACGCAAAGGTGGACAACAGGAAAGCGACACCGAATCAATCGCTCGCAGTGATGTTAGCGCTGCTGGCGGACGTCGACAGAGGCAACGCAACAAGAAGCAACAAGCACAGACTCAGCAATCCCAGAAGTCTGGAGGCGGCCCCTTGGACGACATCAGCGAGCAACTTCCCGGCGGCGAGCTTGTCGGCCAGGCTGGTGACATGGTTCAAGGAACAGCTGGCAACGCAGTCAACCAGGTCGGTAACACGGCGGGTAAGGCTTTAGGCGGTCTCACAGGAGGCGGCAAGGAAGGTGGCGAAGAGAAGGACGATGGCAGTGGAGAGCAGCTTCGTTTGCGACTGGAATTGAACCTGGACATTGAAATTCAATTGAAGGCGAAGATCCACGGTGACCTGACTTTGGGTCTGCTCAACTAAGTGAGAAGCATCATGACTCTGGCGAAAGGGCGTTTTGGGCGGATTTCGGGAGCTTTGTAATGTGACGCATGTGCGTACTGTACTTTCACAGCGACAGAAAATCATTGTATGGTATCACGCGCGTCTTTTCTGTGACACTGTAGACGGGTTGCGTTTGACGAGACGACCTGATGGCTGTACAGTACATACTGTATTCAACTCGGAGCCACATCCGCCCACGGTTCGCTTCGGTTCGGTGGACGCACAGGTGGCTCCTTGCTTGTGACGAAATATGATGATGATGATCTTTCAAAGAGCTTTTGTCGAGCGACAGGTTGGTCTCACGAGTTACTACGGCTGACGTCCCAATTTCGCAAACCTTCATCCTTCACCAGCCTCTTGCAAGCGTGGATAACGCAAGCGCGGCTCCAAACCTTGAGTCTAAGTTCCATCGGCCACGATTCCCACGTTGCAAAACTTGGCATTCCTCGCATTGAAACAACGGTCCGCTTGACGGGGGCGTACGGCTTTGCGCGGCTAGAACTACAGTACCGTGGCCCTGGACACGACATCCTAGCCCGAATGATCTCACAGCACCGCACCGCACCCACCTGGAGGTGTGGCTGAAGCCGGCCAGGGTCAAGACAAGTGGATACAGTATGACTATGCGCCATGGTTGCGCGATCGGGCGTCAAACAGGTTTCCGTGCTGAGTACGTCCTTCTCTCGTCCTTGCTCTGTGAACCCACTCGCTCATCCTAAGCAGAAGCTCCTGCTCAATACCAACGCACTTCGGCCATCCAAGACTCACTGAGCTCGGAATACTGCACCACGGTGCACACAGTCTTCCGCCGCAAGCATAGGTCAATCAGCAACCATGTCGGAAAAGATCGCAAACGAGTCGTATCGGAAGAAGTTCAATGAAGAGCCGAAACTCGAACACCTATCCGAGGAGACCCTGGCCAATCCGCCCAAGCAACGAACGACGGCAATGCAAGCAAAGCAGGATGCCCTCATCAAGCAAGAAAAGCGACAAGCAGGTCTCGAGTCCAACCGATCTCGATCATCTTCGAGGAGAGAGCGGAGAAAGCGGATCCAGCAGATGATGGACGAGGGAAAGTACATGAAGACGAATTCTCTCGAGGCCTTGGAGGAAGCAGACGCCAACGGCGACCTAGCGCAGATGCGACCCTTCGAAAGAATAGGTCCTGACAGCACATCGATGGACGGACCCGTCACCATGGCACGCGCCATGAGGGGAGAGATTCCAGTTCGCGGCAGCAATCCTAATCAACCCTACTATATGACACCTCAAGAAGACGAGTCAGGAGGAGTATGTCCGAACAAATTTTTTGTCCCCTTTTTACGACGCAATCTGTACTGACCAGTCTCTCTCGCAGTCGCAACTCAAAGACACAGACGGACTCAAACTCACACTAGAAGCAAATCTCGACATCGAGATCGAATTGAAAGCCTCCATTCGCGGCGATCTGACCCTTTCATTATAGTAAGTTCCACTCCCCCCTTCCGTGCTTTTTTTATTTCCACCACCACCGGTCCCGGGTGATGGGGATGGGGATGGGGATGGGTAATGATAATATTGGTCCGCCTTCCTCAAGTGGTAGCAAGGAGTAACCAATATGCAGCGCCTAACTCATCGAACAGCGAGTAACGTGGGTGAACCTTTAGTACCGGCTGAGCACACCGACTATATATATATATATATATCTCCGTCCGTATACGGCCGGCGTACTCGTTTGAGAAGATTCACAAGAAAAAGAAGAGGAAGAAGACAAGTCGCCCGGGGTTGATGGTGTGGTGGATTACCATCGCAATTCGGCTGGAAGTGCATGCTGACCGTCACCAGTGAGTCCATTTAAACAGACAGGCGTTGGTCAAGGAAGGAGTATTGGGATGATGAAGCAGAAGAAGACGATGATGATATGAAATGTCTCTTCATCTGTGTGACATTTGGGTATCTCCAGCTGGGCGGTCTGTACTACATTTACGTATGCGTGCAAGTCATAATTCTTTCCGTGCGTCAAGTCGTGTTCAAACAGCCTCCCCGAGCACTCAGCGGTACTGTACAATATTACAATTCATGTCATTTTACTTCAACTTCTCGGCAATTCCAGCAGTAGTTCCAGAAGCCCCGGGGGCCGGTCTGAAGTACAGCCGTCGGGTACCACCAGCCTTGCTCAGCTCACTGAAGTGCTTTTCCTTGTCCTCCTTGCACTTTTCGGCACTTGCCTGTTTGGCGCGTTGTATCATACCGTCAACCCACTTTTGACTGTGCTCTGGTAGGACTGCACGCTTTGATGCGCTCGAGGGTCCTGACAAGCCAACCTCTCCAGTGGTCTGCCTACTAGGCGGACGTGACAAAGTCGCGGTCGACGGTCGTGAGCTTGACGATATCGATTTTGGTGTAGAGCTCTGGGTTCCAGATGCACCCTTCTTGGGTGTCGATTTAAGCCCATTGCCTCGTAGATCAAATGGCAGTGGCTTACCCTGTACATCATCGTCGCCGTCACTGCTCTCTGGCCGCGAGACGGCTGCCATTGGCGACTTGGTCCGAATGAATTCCGCAGGGCCACTAGCCTTGCGGGGTCGATTCGCGCCGGTCACAGTTTGCACCTCTAGATTTCCCTCAGATACAGTGCGGCTCCCATGATGTTGAGCAAAGCCAATGAGATAGTCAGCCAGATCGGTCCAGCCGCCGCCCACTCGAACCATCACACGTTGCTCGCCTTCTCCTACTATGCGCACGAAAAGCTTGATTGGATCATCACGACCGCTTTGTGTAAGATGGTAAAGCTTCACTTCAGGATCAGAGGAAGAAGTGGACTTCTTCGGTGACGATTCCGCCGGCACAATGGTGAGATCACCGCTTCTGGTTAGTCCTCTCACTGCTTGTGCCTTCGGACGAGGTCCGATAAAACCATGCGAACGGGATACAGGTGTTTCAGCACCAAGTCGAGGCTTAAACTTGATAGGCGCTGGGAGAGCGTCCAAAACGTCAGAGACATGGCGATCGAAGTTGTCCGCATCAGGTCGGAGTGTTGCTTTGACAATCTGTGAGCCAGGAGACATTGGCCTTGTGTTCTGATTGCGAGAGGCCTCCTTGACGCGACGTTTCGGCATGGCGGGATTCAGTGGTGGTGCGAGCGGGTCAAAACTTTTTCTCATTACCGGCGACTCACTCTCTTCATGGACGGCCGAAATTTCATCTCCCGTAGTCTCCAGGCCATCTTCTGTGAATGTCTTGCCATATGGAGGGGTCGGAAAGCAGCCGATGCTGATATCTGATTTACCTGGCATTTTCGCTGATAGATCCTGTTCCAGAGAAGACTGTCGTGACCAAGCAGGCGGGGTGTGAGGCGGTGTAATCCTTGGAGAGACACTATTATGCCGTGACTTTGGTACATCGATACTCTTCAAGTCTGCTCGCGAAAACAACTCGATGGAAGCCAGTGAAGCCCGTTTCACTTGAAAGGCCTCATGAACAGGCTCAATTTCGGCATCGGGTGTGGCAAGATCAGCTTGAAATGTCTTCACCGTGGCAGATTTGGGACGAGGGTCGCGGCTCGTCGACGCTGTGAGAAACGCGAAATCAGGTAGGGGAAATAATGTCTCTATGTGCGTTGTGGTGGAGCAATTTGGTGCAGTTCGTGGTCTCGATGACAAAGATGCCGGCCGTGCCTTGCGAACGGACACCATATCAAGGTACTCGCGAGCGGGCACTGACGGTCGATGAGGTCTTGGAAGTGATGCTGTTCTCTTGCGACCAATGCTCCAGTATGGTCGTTCTGGAGTCCGTGCAGAGAATGACCGATCCAAGGAGGGCTGGGGCAGGCTTTGCACGAACATTCGGTCAAAGACATCTGTCTCAATCGCAACTGCTGGCGTTTTGGTCGAGGCTTCTTCGTCCATTGCGCCTTCAGAGAGCAAGACATTTCCAGGAGCCTGCCCTGATGGCGTGGTGTCAGATGGAGACGCAAGAGGCCAGTTCTCAGGGAACTCGTCCTTTGATGGTGAGTGGAATGGCGAGTTCAGGCCAGTAGGCTTATAAGTTGCCGGAGCGATGCTGTCGCGAGCCGACAATGTGGCCTTCTGGCCATCGTGGGTGTGGAAACGAGGTTCGTCGTGGCTCTCCGCATTGCTTCCCTCTGCTTGGATAGAGTCAGCCATGGGCTTGGCATCACCAACCACCCCACTGCTGGCTTCATTGACCGAGCTTTTGGGGTGGCTTGCTTCTGAGTGGGCTGAGCTTCCACCACGGATCGAATTGAATTGTGAGCTGACCAGAGACACTGGTGACAATGCTTTGCGATCTGCTGACTCTGCGGACACTGCCGAGCGCCATCGACTGCTGAGCGTTCTCTTAGGCTTGATCTGTTCAGGGCTCCGGTCCTTTTTAAATAATTTTGTGAAGGCATTACTCGCATGCTCAAACGGCCGAACCGGACTCTTGGACATATTAAGCCTTTCGCTCTGCTCGATACCGGCATTGAGGAATGCCGCACGCTTTCTGGCCAGTTGGCCGCGCTGAGATTCGCCGTCGACAGGACTCGAGCCGGACGAGACACTTCTGTGAGCAGAAATAGCAGAGACAGAATTGACGTCTTCGAGCGACAGTTCCGGGCGAACAACTAGAGGAACAGGTTGAGAGACTGGTCGGCTAGGCAGCAGGGCACTTGCGGACATGGTGGCTGTGACGACCCGAAGCTCCTTTGCGTGATCTGAGAGTGTTTCCGTGCCAGAGACTGTGTCGGCCTTTGACCAGCCGCCTTGGGCCAGCCAAGGACTTTGATCTCGAGACTGCACATCCTGCGATGGTCGGCGCACAGCATCGTCATCAGAATCTGGATCTTCAGTCTCAGAAACAGTCAAGATACCACTCGGAGCGGCAGCTGATGATGAAGAGGTCTCGCTGTCAGGTCCAGCGGCGGACTGCTGTCTTAATCTATGCCATTCGTCTTCAAGCACTTTGCGATCAGCTTGGACTACCCATGTGCCATACGCAGATTCCAGCAGTTCGAAATCGTCAACCCACGTGTCAGGAACACAGTCGTCTCTGCCTTCAAGATCGTCGAGAAAACGATCGAGTCTCCGTCCCAGGCTGCCCACTTGGCGCTGTATCGCAGCTTTCAAGTCTTCCAAAGCTTGCCTGTCTAAGCTCGCTGTATCAACCGGTGAGACAGAGCTTGACGAAGTCGAAATTGCTGCCCAGCCGCGATCGAGTTCGTGCCGTGCTCGTTTAAGATCGCGCAGATAGTTCGGAGCGCTGCGTAGAATGATGAGTCGAATGGTCCAGACGTCAAGCAGGCGATGTAGCTTCGACAGGAAAGGGAGTGCCTGTAGAATGGTCGCGGTGACCAGAGCGGTGAAGTCGTCCAGCTTCTTCAGGTCGACAGTCGCAGCTGAATAGTCGCCAAACGCATCTGACCTTGACGGCGGCCTAGAGTTGACACGGTAGTGGGAATTCAACACATAATCCTTCAGCTCTTCCACGTCCATCTCGTCCAGATGCTGACCAATCTCATCGGCTCGCTTCTCGTATGCTCTGACAGTGCTCGCGGGAAGACTGCCCCAGAAGTCTTCGTCTGCTTCTCCATGCTCCTCCACAGCGTCAACAGCGTCGCCACGTCCAGAGACTACGCTTCGACGAGCGCGCTTGGGAATGTCGAAGGTGCCAGGCCATTGCCAAGCGTCAATCTCGCGCGCCCATGTCCTGAGATGCAGACAAGTGCTCGCAGCCTTGGCGGCCAAGGCGCGTTGTGAAGGCGATGCTGTGTGGATACTTCTGATGAGGGTATGCGAGCTGGTCATGTCCATGTCGTCTGGCTCGGCGGAGCAGGCACGAAGGGTGGTGGTCGGCGAAAGGTCACGCAGCAACGGGTCAAGGGCGCGAGCATGCTGGCGAGAGGGCGAGCGCGACTTGGTGCGTATATGCAGAGGCACAGGCACAGGCAAAGGTGCTTTGGTGGGCGGCGGGATGTGCGGGCGGTTGGCGAAAGGGTGCTCAAGAGGCATTGCTGCCCGGCGACACAGCGACGTTACGCGTTACGCGTTACTCGTTACGCTCGTTACTCGCGATACTTTTTTGGTGACGCCGAAGGCTGAAGGACGATAGGGGAGGATGACAAGCTCCCAGTGCGGTGCGCCTTGGAGGTGTCGGTGTCGGCAGTAGCGGAGGAGTTGAAACAGTGAGGTCCAAGAGGCATGTCGATAGCGCGCATGCGAGTGTTCCTTTAAGGCGTATTCTATGCTCTTCCTCTTCACGTTCAGTGGTGTGCGTGTATCAGAATTGCGGGATTGGCAGTGAAACAGTGCATAATAGCAAAGCACGAGACACCGCCAGCGGCGTGCTGAGCTAGAGGCCGAGGCCGCACGGGGACGGGGACGAGATGAGACGAGCGTGTGGGAAACGAGTGAATGTAATAATGCTTCTTATTATGGCCCGACGGGCGTCTGCATGTGCGCGTGCGTGTGCATCGTTCCGATTATTATTTAATTATGCTTGGATGTTAGAGAATTTTAGCGGCTAGTGGAGCTAGTGCGTAAGTCAGTTTTCGAGTTAGTTTCTAGTAGATATCCGGATCTAAGAAGTGTCGATATTGCTAGCTAAAATAGGCCTTCCGTAGATACTAGGGTCTCTAACTTTATATCGTTAAAACTTAATAGTATAGGGCCTATTCTCGATAAAAGGAGGTGTTATAGCCGTTACTATAGGTGTCTATTTAACTATCTAACTAATCTATCTCTTATATTGCTTAAGCTCTTTAAAATAGCCTATCTCTTACCTATTTCTATAACGTATTAACTACGATAGTCGCTATTTAGTCTATTAACCGAGGGTAGCTTTTTAAAGGCTGCTAAATACGACTAGGTATAGCCTTTCGTATCTAATATATAGGAGGAAAAGCCTATAGCTCGTTCGAAGGATAGGTTAACGAGAAGGTCTATCGGTTATTATCGTTATCGTCGCGACTTTAATTATAGTCGTAACGACTCGGAGAGTATTCGCAAGATAGAATACAATAAGCTACCGTATAACGCTTCGATCGCGGTAATTGCGTTATTTAATAAAGGTATAGATAAGCCGTATAGATACAAGATTGCTCGTAGAAG
Organism: Pseudocercospora fijiensis CIRAD86; assembly: GCF_000340215.1. Taxonomy (NCBI): domain Eukaryota; kingdom Fungi; phylum Ascomycota; class Dothideomycetes; order Mycosphaerellales; family Mycosphaerellaceae; genus Pseudocercospora; species Pseudocercospora fijiensis. The sequence continues at coordinate 4,435,362 of NW_006921532.1, forward strand.
TCGTAACTCGGCGGTAGAAGGTAACTATATTTATAGTTATATACTAGACTATATAGACGTCCGATCGGCTTCTAATAGCCTCTAGGTTGTTATAGAAGGCCTAATAGATTAGTATAATTATAATACAGCCTATATATTCTACCTATTAAAAGAGGGACCTAATATACCTCGCCTAGCGATTATTAGAGCGCACTAGGCTAAAAAAGGTGTTATTACGTAGTCTGCAAAGAAGGATAAGAAGCGAGTTACTTAAGCTAATAAGGGCAATATAAAGCTATAGCTAGATAACCTTAACTGTAACCTTAGCCCTCTTACGGACGATATAACCGGTATAGGACTCTCCTACGAGGCTATATTAGTCCGTATTAATAGTGTTCTTTATAAAAGAGTCGTCTAGTAGAGTGCTTAGCAGCGAGAGATGCTTAATAGCGGTGTTAGTAGAGATATAGGTAGATATTTCCTCGACTTCCGGTACCTTAGGCAATTTAGCTTATACCTAAGGCATTAGCTCCCGCTTCCTAATATTCGACTAACTATCTATATACAGTTATTTCTATTCGACGCGACTTATAAAACGAGCGACAACGACTTCTATCTATTTATAGTCTATATCTATTACGGTAGCTGTAAGCTAGCCTATAAGGCATACCTTCCGTAGGCGTACGAGGTATATATACCTTCCGATAGGGACCTAGAGAGATAGACAATACATTAACCTAGCCGACTACCTTGTTCCTTCGTAACAATTAGTAGTACTACTAGGTTAAGAACCTTTCAATTCGTTAAGCGTACCGAATACGCGAGACGAACGATATATAAAAAATAGCTCTCCGAATATATAAAAAACAGCCCTCCGAATAGAAGAACTTCTATATAAAAACAATAACAATAACGAGAACCGCCCTCTCCGCGTACGCTACGACGCATACCGGAATAAGCAGCCTACGGTACGCTACCGAGAAAGACGCCTAAATAGCCCTTACTATACGCGACTATCTCTAAGCCGGATAATAGTAGGAATAGCGGAATAGCTATAAGAACAAGATATATACTATCCGGCGCTACTTAAGGCGCTACAATAGCGACGTATAGTACTATAATAGAGACCGAGGCTATAATAGCAAGACTAGCTACTATAGATCGAGTAGGTCGAAGAGTTAGATAAGTACTAGGTATATAAACTCGAGTAGCCGTACTAGCTAGACGACCTTAACGACCTATACGAGCCTAGCCGGCAGTATAAGCCTAAGCAGCTATACGGGCCTAAGTAGCCTAACGAGCTGTACGAGAACGAGCCGGACTAGCAGTATAAACCTAGGTAGGGGTACGAGCTCGACGAACTATAGGCTAAAGAGCCGTACGAGCCTAACGAGCTTAACGACCTATACGAGCCTAGCCGGCGGTATAAGCCTAAGTAGCTATATAGGCCTAAGCAGCCTAGCGAATCTAAGCGGTCCGATACGTATACGACTAAAGAGCCGTATAAGAACGAGCTAGATTAGCAGTATAAACCTAAGTAGGAGTACGAGCTTAACGAGCCGTACGAGCCCGATAAAGAGCAGTACGAGCTTAACGAGCCGTACGAGCCTAACGAGCTAGATACACTTAAGAACGCGACTAGCGAGCGCGCGACGACTAGACAGCCTAACGGGCTTAAAGAGCCTAGTAAGCCTAAAGAGCCTAGATAGCCTAGCGGGCTTAAAGAGTAGTACGAGCCTAAAGGGCCTAGCGAGCCTAACGAGCACTACGAGCCTAATAAATAGCATAACGAGCTTAACGAGCCGTACGGGCCTAACGAGCTTAACGAACCGTACGAGCCTAACGGGCTTTAAGAGTAGTACGAGCTTAACGAGCTATACGAGCCTAACGAGCCGTACGAGCCTAACGAGCCGTACGAGCCGTACGAGCCTAAGTAGCGATACTAGCCTAAAGGATACGATACGACTAAGCCTAAGAGGACGGACAAGCCTCTTCTACGCGCGAGGAAGACCCCCTATTATATACGCTAGAATAGCCGTTAGCGCCTAAATAGCCGTTACCGCCCGAATAGCCGTTAGCGCTATAACGGATAGCGCTTCTATTACTAAATAACGACTTCCGAGACTATAGATATCGCTATAGTAGTACGGCCGCGACGACTCGTACGGAGATAACGTACGGAGACAACAAGGATATAGCGATATAATGCTTATATAAGCGACCTAGTATATCGCCTTTGTTCTGTTTAGATAGGGGTATTGTTACGGCAGCTACAAGCTAGCCTATAAGGCATACCTTCCGTAGGCGTACGAGGTATATATACCTTCTAATAGGGACCTAGAGAGATAGACAATATATTAACCTAGCCGACTACCTTATTCCTTCGTAATAATATCCGTAATTTATTTAGCTCTTAGATACCCGGAGGCTATATACTACTATAGAGTTAGCGAGTAAAGGTAATTAAAGCCGGCCTTTAGGTCCTAAGGAAATAGGCACCTTAGTAGAAGCTAAAGATAGCTCTTATAGACGACTCGGTATAAGAATAGCGGGCTATTCGACTAGCCTACGAAGAGATTACAATATATCTCTACTAACGATACGCGAAAGAGACCTTCCTCTAACACTTTCCTAAGAAGCTATATCCGCAGGTTTAGCGACTATTCTTATACGCTATATACTACGCCTATAGCGAGACGGAGGTTTAAGAGACAGTAGACAATATAGCAACGGAGCTACGTAAGAAGCAGGCTTTAGACAAACAGGTCTAATATCTCCTAAATAACTAGCGTAAAAAGTTATATTTATAGGCGACTTAGGTATAGTTAGAAAACCCTCTCCTTATATAGATCCGGACGACTTCGCTATTAGAAGGATATTATAACGCTATTAAATACGATAATAAGAAGGCGATAGTCTAGCTATCTATATATAGCACTATTGTCGAGCTAATAAGGATTAACGCTTAGCTGCTTTATAAGGCGGACCTATAACTATATAGGATTATAAAGGGCACTTAATATTAGAGGATTAAATAGATGCTATTCTTCGAGAAGCTACAGCTACCGGCTACTTAAGACTACGTTAGGAAGCAATTGTCGATTGCTAAAGAATATAGATAGATAGATAGATATTTCATTTGCCTATTGTAGTGCCTTTCGGCCTATATAGGTCTGTTTCTATATATTGTTTTAGGTAGGAAACCAACTTAGTTAGTAAAAACCTCCCTCCTGTCCTATTTATAAGTGTTAATCTTCCTCGTTTCCTTGTTTTCCTTCCTCTAGGGTATACTAGTGTTATAGTTGTTACCTTCTAACTACCTTGCCTGCTGCCTTGCCCTTCTTTCCCCCTCTTCTTTCCTCCTTCTTATCTACTCTTTAGTTTCCCTTACTAGTACGAATTATTATATAAATCCCTATTTAATGATCTACTTTACTATCCTCTTTAGGTCTTCTTTGCTCTAGATTAGCTTGTCGTATTCCCTTTCTATTGCTTTTAGTCTCTAATTACTTCTGCCTTCTAACTATTAAGGGCAGACTAGTAGTATATGCTTAGGGTTCTAAGATTGGTAGCTATATTAGTAAGCTCTGTTTTCAATTCCTAGGACGTTTCTTCTAAATAGGTAAGATCTAAGTCTAATATGTTCAGATCTAATTTAGATAGCTAGGCTTGCCTCGGCCCTATTTAGGTCCTTATAGAGCTAGTAGTTATGTTAACCAAATTTAATCAGTGCCTTTAGGGTTCCTAGTCTAACTTGTATTTTGTTCTATTCCTGCTCCTATAGGTATCTAGCAATTAATTCTGCTAGGCTTTGTTTCTCCCCTTTTAGCTTGTCTTCCTTTAGCCTTATGTTTGGTCCCTAAAGCCTTTTCTCTAGCATTTCTCTTGTTAAGACTCTATATTGCTCTAGGTCTTTAACTTTCTAAGGAGTTATTTGTAGTCTATCTCGCCTCCTAGTCCTAATATACTAGGCTTTTATCTTGTCTAGTGCCTTTTAGATAGTCTATTAGGCTAGGTATTCTATTGTCTTTGCTGTATATTGGTGTCTTAGTCCCTTAAAGTATTATTTAACTAGTAGGATCCCTAACTCTATTTCTACTACCCTTGTTAGTATAGTTTTGTATGCTCCTAGGATTTTCTTTAGGCTTTGGGTTTAGGACCTACTAACTAGTTGCTTAATCCTCTTTAGTGTTTTTTCCTAGGCTATCTATATCTGTGCTCTATATAGCATTGCTAGCTTGACAATTGCTTTGTATATAACTTTAGCTTTCTCGAATATAGCCCCCTATATAGAGGCTATAAGCCTATTAATGGATTGTATATTAGCATCTGCCCTCTGCTTTGCCTTCTTTACTTATAGTCCCTAATTCAGTTTTAGATCTAGCTAGATCCCTAGTACCCTAAGCTCTGTTAATAGTTGGGTTTCAAAGCCTTAGATAGTAATTGATTGCTTTATATTATAGGTTGATTTAGCCCTACTAAAGTAGATAAGCTAGTATTTTTCTAGGGCGAATTTTGCTCTATGCCTCCTTACCTATTTTTTATACTCCTAGTACTTCTCTTCTAGGATCTTACAGTTGGTTTCTGTTGTCTTAGACTAGGCTAGGATGTTTGTGTTATCTATAAACCCTAATACTAATATGTTTTTTAATTCTAGGAGTAGAAGTAAGTCTACTACGAAGATAAGGAAGAGGATTAGGGAGAGTGTTAATCCTTAGGGGATTCCCTTTTTAGTTAGCATTAGGTCTGATTTGAATTTGCCTAGAATAAGCTGTATTAATCTTTCCTATAGGAAGGACTAGATAAATTGGACTATCCAGTTTAGTATAGCTTTCTATTTAAGTATATATAGGAGCCTTTTATAGGAGATATTGTTAAAGGCTCCTAAGATATTAAGGGAGAGGAGGGTTACTACCTAGTTTTAACTATAGTACTAGATATGCTTAATCTGTTCTATAATTAGTTCTATAGCTATTAGTGTTAACCTCTTCTTTCTTCCTCCTATCTAGCCTTTAGGAAGGATATTCCTTTCCTCGGTAAAGGTTGTTAGCCTTTTAGCGACAATTTTTTCTAGCACCTTGCTTATTATATTGAGTAGGGCTATTAGTCTATAGGCCTTAAGCTGTATATAGTCTTCCTTCTAGGGCTTCCTTAGCACTACTGTTAGGGACTTCCTAAATAGTCTTAGGTAGTATCCTAGTACTAGGCTTTATGAAAAGATATTAGCTAGTACTAGGGCTAGCCCCTTCCTATATGCTTTTAGAAGTTTGTTATAGATCTTGTCTTCTCCTAGTACCTTATTACCTAGAATTTTCTTTAGGATCCTTTCAATAGTTTCGGGTTTGACCTAGGTGTCTCTTAGTATGCTTAGTAGTAGAGTCTCTTGTTCTTTCTCCTTTATATCTAATAGGTTTGCTTGTACTTTTCTATAGAAGAAGTGTTGGCCTAGGGCTCTTGCTTTCCCTTCTATTATAGTCTATATTTATCCTTATTGGTCTATAATGTCTAGGAATTGTAGTAGTATATCCTTATCCTATTTAGGTCTCCTTACCTATTTAGCTATCCTCTATATCTCCTCTAGTTTCTTTATAATTATTCCTATTATAGATCTCTATTCTTGTATCTTGTCTTTCTTAATCTGGATCTTCTTTTCCTAGTAGGCTTTATTATAGTTGTCCTATGCTTCCTAGGTATAGGTTTATATCTACTGCCTCCTAGCCTTCCTTGCTGCTTTAACCTTCTTTATATACTTACTAGTCTAGTATAGTTACTAGTATAGTGAATGTTTCTTTGCTAGGGTATACTTTCTAGCTACCTGTTTTAGGATTCCTATTAGTTCTTCTACTACCTTATTAATATCCTCTAGCCTTAGTAGGTGCTTTGTTAAGAGTTCCTCTAGTTTTAGGTCCCTTTCTAGTTCCTCCCTAATCCTGCCCTATTAGGCACCTTTCTAGTTGAGCTTCTCCTCTAGTTCCCTTTCCTAATTAGCTTAGACATTTAGCTTAATCTGTACCGGGAAGTAGTCTAATAATTCTTCTAGTTCCTAGTTAACCCTGCATCTTGTAATCCTGTTCCTAATCTAATATAATATAAAGTATAGGTCTAGTGTACTACTGCTTCCTCTTGCTTCCTAAGTAACTAGTCCCTTTAGGGTAACAATTTCTATTCCTTCTCTCTCTAATATATTAATTAGTCTTCCTACTAGGAAGTGGTAAGCTAGGGTAAAGTCTAAGCCCTAGAGGGGGTAGTAGAGGTTGAAATCCCTAAGTAGGATTCAGTAGGTATTCCCCTAGATAACTCTAGGTAGTCTTTCTAGGGTTTTCAGTTAGGTACTGCTTCTCAAGTCTAGTAGCAGGTTGTATATATAGTGGACTTAGAGTATACCTTAGGATATCTCTACTTAAACTGATATTAGGTCCCTATCCTCCTACAGTATAGCCTGCTAGGTTTCTGTATCTATCTCCTTGCTAATATAGATGCATGTCCTTAGGGCTCCCTAGTTGTAGATAATTAGGTAGTATCTTAGGTCTTTAACTGTTGCTAGTCTCTTTATATATAGGTTTAGCTAGGGCTCTTAGATTGCAATAATGTAATGTTCTTTTAGGTTTAGTACTTAAAGGAAGCTCCTCTATACCTTGTCTTTGCTCTTATTAACATTGTACTATATAATATTTAGTAATGTTGCAATGTTTATTAGGTTTTATCTATATTATTTCCCTATAAGTTTTCCTTTAGTCTTCCCTTACTTTAGACTAACATTTAACTAAGCTTTGTCTGCCCTGCTTCCTTTCCTATAATATTAAGGTATCTTAGTCTCCCTAGTTGCTAGTGACTCTCTTATATTAGTAAGGCCCTAAATATAAACCTATTATCTTGCCTAGACCTCTTTTATAGCACTTAGCTAGGTTGCTTCTATACCTAGCTGCCCTAGCTTGTTGTGTATCTTTTTAGTATATTGATCCTAGCTTCCTTTGCCTTCCTAGCTGCCTATATTCTTACTAGGTATTCCTTCGCCTAAGAGGGGTGTCTTTTAGTATAGTATACATATCTTGCTTCTCCCTTATATACTTTGTATTCTTTAACCTAGTAATCCCCTATATAATAGGAGTAGGTATTAGTTATCTTTGTACACTTAGCTACTAAGTGTCTATAGTGTTAGCATTTGAAGCACTGCATTATCCTATAGTTGCTTTGTTAAGGCACGTAATTAAGCGAGGAAACAACTCAATTGCGTACGAATCTACGAAGAGGTTGAAGGCCCTAGAGGCCTATATCCTCGTTGCTACGGCGACTGTTTGCCTTAGCAAACAGAGCAAGTGAATGAACCTTTGTCTAAGGCAGCTATAGTGTATAAGGGTAGCTAGCCGTAACAGTACCCCCCCCCCTCTAAACGTATAGTCCCTTATAAGTACCTATTTCTATCTGCTATAACGTCCGTGTCTAACTTCGTATCTAAATCCTTTACCGCAGTACGCTCGCTCGATATAACATAGCTAGTACTATTAATGTCTTGTACGCTAGCAGACCGGGTCTAATCGTCCTCGTAGTCGCTAAGGTCCTCTCGCTTATACGGCTTACCCTTAACCTTCCTATCTAAAGTAGGCTCGCGCTATATATACAATTCAACCGGCTAGTAAGCGACTGTATGTATATAGGATAATATAGTAACAGGTAACTTGTTAGACACGCGAGAGGTTTTAGAGGCTAGGCGTAACTTATTAGAGGCTTCGCTTAAGGTTATCTCTATAAGTAGCAAGCTACGCTCGGTTGCGCTGTCCGCTAGTAGTACCGTCGTCGCAGAGGTAATTCTAGAAGCATTAGTAGTGTCTTAATCTACTTGCTCGAACGGTATCTAACTAGGCGGTAGTTCGAAGCTAGCTTAAATAGACTTCTTAGGATACTTATAGTAAAAGTCTACAATAGCGGCGGCTATATTAGGCAAGACATTGCTAGCGGGCTCCTAAGTCACATCGTCCTCGGTAACTCTAAACCCCTTCTATTTAACCTAATATAGCACTTCTAGCATTGTCCGCTTGCGTCCTTTAGGCTTGCGGCCCTTCGGTTTAGGTTAGTAGGAGTCGAGTATCTTATCGACGACGCATTCTTCGCGTTCTTCGCCTGCCTCGTTAATAGCGGTAATCGGCGGTAGCGGAGGCTCGTATTAGCTAGGCAGCGGTAGAAGCTTCTCGTCCTGCGCGGGTATTAGTAGAGATATATAGAAGCAGTTATCGAGCGCCGAAAGCGAGGCGGGAAGGTCGAGTCGGAAGGATAACTTCTCTAGTATAATCTTAGTAATAGCGTAGGGACTAGCAAACTTGTAATTAAGCTTCTTAGAGGGCCGTATTATACGGAAGTTCTTCGTACTAAGGTACACCTTGTCTCCGATATTATAAAGCGGAGCGAGGTTACGGCTAGAATTTAAAGCTTTAGCTTACGTATACTAAGCAAGGGCCAACTAGTGACGTAAATATATATAAAGGTTATATATAGCTCGTACGAAGTTCTCGGCGGCTTCTACTAATAGCTTCTACGGCGTAGTCTTTATATCTCGAAGAGTAGCTTCTCGTAAGGCCTTCGGAGAGTTAAGATAGCGTAGGTTCCGGCCGGTATTAGCGAAGAACGGACTCACGCCCGTAGATTCGTAAACATAGTTGTTTATAGCAAATTTAGCTATAGGTAGCTATTCTACCTAGTTATCTTAGGCTTAGTCGATAAAGGCGCGTAGATACTGTTCTATAGTTTAGTTCGTCCTCTCCGACTATCTATTAGTTTCGGGATAATAGGACGACGACATTAACTGCTTAATGCCTAACAACTCGCAAATTAGTTTCTAAAGCAAGGAGATAAATTACGATCCTCGGTCCGAAGTAATACTATTACTAAGGCCGTAGCGGGAGAAGACTTCTTTTACGTAGAGTCTAGCGACGTTGTCCGCCTTTATAGATATAATAGGGATTAAGTAACATTCCTTAGTTAAACGGTCTATAACAGTTATAATGTTGCGATATTCTACGCCTTCGGCGGTGCGACTTAGCGGCAAGTCTACTACAAAGTCGATAGCGATCTCTCTCTATACGTCGAAAGGAATCGGTATTAACTAGAGCAAGCCTTAGTACTGCTAGTAAGAAGCCTTAGTAGTTCGATAAGGGCGGCAGTTAGCGATATACCTCCGGATCTATTTGCCGATTTGCGGCTAAAAGAACTCTCTAGCTACTAGATCGAATGTCTTAGACACTCCGGGGTGTCCTACTAGCGGAGGGTCGTATCTTTCTCGAATAATACGAGTCTTAAGGAGTCTATCTTCGGGAATCTATAAGCTGTAACCTCCGTACTTGTTCTTAACGAGTAGACGGTCGTCTTAGACTTAATAGTAAGCTAGGTTGACCTTGGCTTGTCGTAGCAGGGCAGGCACATTTCCTAACTAGATATCTTTTACGGCTTAGCGCAGCGATAAGTCTTGCTAGTAGGCATTATCGATTAGTTTGTCGATTTCGGTAGACCTTGCTAGAATCTGCTAGGTCTCGGTTTAACTAATATAGATAACTTAGTAAGGCTTAATTAGGGTTTGTTGCTAGTGAATCACGCGAGGGTCGTTAGCGTTAGTAGGCACGTCTTGTTTCCTTCGTATTAAGCTGTTAGGTTTAGTTCCCTACTTGCTAAGTCTATACTTAATCTGAAAGTCAAACTAAGACAGGAATTCTGCCTATCGAGCTTGTCGTCTATTAAGCTGCTTAGTAGTTATAAAAGTTTCTAGGTTCTTGTAATCTAAGAGTACTCTTATAGGCGGCCTACCCTCCCCTCCTTTAGAGGCAAGCTCGGATCGCTATTCCTCGAAAGATTTGATAATAGCTATTAGCTCTTTGTCGTAAATGTCGTAATTGCATTCTTATAGCGTAAGCTTCTTGCTAAAGAAGGCTACGGGTCTAAGGATGTCCTTATTATCGTATTAAGAAAGAACGCCGGAATTGACGTAGTCTAAAGAGTCTATCTCTACTACGGTACGCCTACCTAGTACGAAGTAAGCTAAGGTTGGCGCAGTCGTGAATTTTCGCTTAAGCAGCTTAAAGGCTGTTTAACATTCCAGAGTCTATTTAAACACTAGACACTTTAGAGTTTGCGTTAAGTCTGTTAATAGTTTAACGACCTATAAGTACCTAGAAATGAATCGTCGATAGAAGTTTGCAAAGCCTAGGAAGGAGAGGACTTCCTTTACATTCTCCGGGGCTTCCTATTCTAGAATATATTAAACTTTAGCAGGGTCTATCTTAATACCTTCGTAGGAGATAATTAGACTAAGGTACTTAGTCTCTCGCATATAGAATTCGCACTTATCGATGTCGATAGTAAGGCTAGCATCGATTAGGGCCTAGAGTACCGTATTAACGTGCTCGATGTGCTCTTCTAGAGTGTCGCTAAAGATAAGAATGTTATCTAGATAGGCGGAGACAAAGTCGTCGAGCTATCGCTAGAGGATCTCGTTTACAAAGGACTAGAAGGTAGCGGGCCTATTGCATAGGCCGAATAGTAACACTAAGCTCTCGTACTAACTATAACGAGTAATAAAGGATGTTATCTATTCTTAACCTTCCTTTATACGAATCTTGTTAAACGCTGCAATTACGTTAAGCTTAGTAAAGAACTTCTTATTATATAGGCGGTTTAAGGTTTCCTTAATTAGTAGAATAGGATATCGGCTTTTCTCGGTCAACGCGTTAAGTCCTCGATAGTTAATACAAACGCGGAGCCCTCTACCTAGTTTCTTAACGACGATAGTAGGAGCTGCATATTCGGCGTAGCTTTTCTAAATGCGACCTTATAAACTTTGCTTATTAAGCTACTTCTTAACTGCATTATTCTCTATCTTAGACATGCCGTAGGCTCGTCTAAATAGTAGTCGTTAGCCATCCTTTAGTTTGATCTTATAATCGATACCGGGTCGGTAGGGTAGTAGAGTTTCCTTACCCTTCCTTTAGAAACTATAAGTAAGATGCCGGTATTTAGGCAGAAGCTTACTACGAGGGTTAAAGTCGGATTTACCTTGCATATAAATCTCGTAGTCTTTAGCGGAGATAGAATAGATAGAAGGAATAGTAGCGTTCTCCGACGAGGGCCAGATTACGTAGACCTTAGCGCCCGGTCGTTATGCTATTATAGTAATAGCGTAAGCAGAGATCTCTACTACTTCTAGATTAGGAGGCGGAGGAGGTTTAGGTATAGTAGATACCGAGTCGATAACTAGTAGGTGTACTAGTGTAATGCTAGTATAACAATTAAACAACTTAGGTCTATAATCGAGCTAGTCGCGATAGTTAATAGACTGCACTAAAACTAGCGTGCTTTCTATTAGACAGTTGCTAAGGCAATAGTCCGAGTTAAGGAGCAACGTGCCGGATTTCTAGTACACTATAGGTTTATGCGTTTCGAACTACGGCAAGCCGAGTACGATATCGTACTAAATATCGGCTACGTAATAGAGAATTTGTTCGTAGTGCCTATCTCTAGTAGTAACGTCGACTAAGGCTACGTACGTAACTCGCTACGCCGAAGCACTTCTATTAGCCAAGTTTAGCTAGCGTAACTATAACAAAGGAATACGAGGGATCTTGTGTTAGATAGTATAGGCGAGTTTAACAAAGTATAAGGTAGCAGCTATATTAGTAAGAGCTTCTGCTTTTCTATTAGAAGCTATAACAGGTAGAACGATATAAGGACTAATAGGAGGAGGAGTTCCTTGTTCAAGTCCGATTGCTGCTACTAATATGTTTAGTAAGTGCTTATACCTACCACTTCCTAACTCGCTTAAGAAGTAGTCGTGTCTTTTCCCTACTCCCTAACCTTAGTCGTCTCGGTAGAGTTAACTTAAAGGTCCTTTAGCCTAGAGTACCTAAACATCGGGCAATTAGTGCTAGTAGGACGATAGCCTAAGCGGCGGCAGCGGAAGCACCTATTGTTCTTTATAAGATATTCCTTCTCGGTAGGCGTAATAGGCTTTAAGTTGCGAAGTTCCTTAGGGAGGTTATTCTAATTCTTAGTAACTGAAGCAGTAGAGTCGGATAAGCCTCTACCGCCGCGATTGCTACTGCTATTACCGTTGCTATTACTATTGCCTCTACCTCCGTTAGGGCGGCTAGTATTCTTGTCCTTATCCTTCTTCTTAGAAGTATCTACTGCTTTCTTCTTATCCTCTATCTCTTCGTTAGCGATAGCGAAGTCGTTTTCGAGGAGCTTGCATTTCTTAACAATCTAGTTAATATGCGTCTACTCTTATCTATCTAGCTTAGCTTTATAGCGTCTATTTAATTTGCGCCGGAACGTCTGCACCTTAACTTCCTTACTTATAGGAATATAAGGGCGGACCTTTAGATACCTGTTATAGAAGGTATAGAAGGCTTTACCCTTACCTTGCTTTATCGTAGTTATATCGTTGAAGGCTTTTCCTTTCTCGTTGCGAATGCTATAGTTGTCTTTTAAGTCTTAGAAGAGGTTATCGACACTCTCGAAAGAGTAGTAAACAGTCTTGAATCTGCCTAGGATACGAGGATTGATCTACTGCTAAGCGGTCTTCCGAGTAAACCGTTAAACATACTATATAGCATCCTCTTTAGATCGGAATATAATGTTCTTAATCTTTAGAAAGAGCGCCTAGAACTATTCTTCTAAAGATACGTTAGAGTCTTCTTCGCTAGAGAACTTTAGTAGTTCTAAGATATTAGCGGCAGACTTCGGATAATAGCTAGCAACTTCTAACTTCGGGTCGATTTTAACACTTATAGAAGTTATAGAAGTCTAGACAGATTTAGTCTTCTTCTTCTAGTCCTTCTTACTAGGAAGGGGCAGCTTAGGGGTATTATCCTTATCGGACGAGTTAGAGTTATCCGAGTTATCTAGATGTCTTTGTCCTAAGCGCTTGTTGCCGGAGTTATTGTTCTTCCGACTATTGTCCTTAGGTAGAGTAGGTAGTTCTATGCCTTCGCGTCGTCGGCGCAGATTAAGAAGAAGTAGATCTTTATCCTCTTGTTTATTATCGGAGGCCGTATCGTTGCTACCTAAGGTATTGACCTTGTTGCTATTAGTAGCTTTCTTCTTCTACCTGTCGCGACTAACGCGAAGTCGCTCGATATCATCCTTTAGCTTCTATAGTTCTTAAGCAGTAGCGTCCTCTTATTCCTGCGACGACTGTATAATCTCATTCTTACTATCTAACTCTTGCTATAGATCTTAAACCTTTGATTTAGCTATTACGAGCAGCTTCTAGAACTCCCCTGCAGCCGTCTTCTACTTTAATACTTCCTTTACATTGTCTTGTCTTATAAGTTTCTCGAACATGCTCTTATTATACTTATTAGCTTTAAGTAAGGCATCTCTCTCGATAATAGTAAGTAGTAGGTTATTGTAACACTCGAGCTATATAGAATGCAAGGTAAAAGGGCGCGCTACTGCCTCCTATTAGAAGGCGTTAGTATCTAGGTTGCGAAATCTAGACGCGTCGAGTGCGTTAGGGCTATCGCGGCTGTCTTGCATATAGATGTATTTAGGTTTATTATTAGTAGACGCGTCGTCTTCCGTAATGTTACGCGTCGGTAGCTTATAAGAGGCAATATTAATAGCCTCTTTACGCGGGTAGTCGCGAGCTTAATAGAACTGTTCGTTAACTTCTTTTATAAACTTGTTATAAGTGTTGTTAATATCTTCCTAAGAAGTTAATATTTAAGAGTAGATATCGGGGTAAGCGGGAAAGAGGGATTCGCGCTTGCTACTACGCTTGTCCTTGTCCGACTTATTCTTCTTCTACCAATTAAGTATAGTATTGAACGTGTTGTCTTTATCGTCGAAACCTCTAGGTAACTAAGAGGTTATCTTATAAGAAGCATTAAGAGAGCTTTTTCTTCGGTAGTTGCCTAATGCTAATGTCGTAGAGGTAACTATTCTAGGTATAAAATGAGCACGTATAGAAGTGCTTTCTAGCGAGAAGATAACTAATATCTGTATTAGTCCGAGTAGGTATCGAGTAGGCGAGATAATAGAGCGTCCGTTATAATTAGTACGCAATACTATTAAGGCACGTAATCAAGCGAGGAAACAACTCAATTGCGTACGAATCTACGAAGAGGTTGAAGGCCCTAGAGGCCTATATCCTCGTTGCTACGGCGACTGTTTGCCTTAGCAAACAGAGCAAGTAAATGAACCTTTGTCTAAGGCAGCTATAGTGTGTAAGGGTAGCTAGCCGTGACATGCTTCTATGTATCTCTGTTTCTAATCTTTTAAAGTCGTAGAATAACCCTTAGTCTAGCACTATATTAGCTTACTCTATACTCCCTATCTAGATAATTAGGGAAGACTGCTTCTTAGTCTCTTCGATTTTTTTTTTAATCTATGCCACTTTTGTGATCTTTAGGCCTAGGTATGCAGCTTGGTTTTGTCTCTATAGGCTCTTAATATCCTGTTCTTCCTTAAAGCTTCTTATTATACTATAGGCTATAATTATAAATTGCTATTAGGAGACCTTTGCTATTTTCCCTATCTTAGTTGTCTATTCTTTTTGTGTTTCTAGCTTCTTTTTGTCCTGCTCTTATGCTATAAATAGCTTGATTACCCCTTTACCTTCGTTCCTAGCCCTAATTACCTCTTTAATTGCGATTCGTTCTATAATCTCTTTCCCTATAAGTCCTTAGATTTCCTTTTGCTTCTATAGGTCCGTAATATAGACTCTAACTACTATCCTCGGGGGTTTTAGCGCCTCCTAACTAGCTACTACTGCTTAGGTGCGGTAGTTTAGGCTTGTCTCCTATTGTTTCTTCGTAATCTTTGCTGCGACTGTATTAGCTACCTTTGTAATTACGTAGCTTGCCTAGTTGTAGATTGCTTTTAGTCCTCTAAGGAGTTCTAAGATTATTATCCTGTATGCCCTCTTAGGGGTTCTTCTATCTTCCGCTTTTAGCACCTCCTCTGCCCTAGTATATAGCGCTTTCTATTCGTCCTCCCTTCCTTCTTAACTGTCTTCCCTTCGTCTCTAATTGTTCGCTACTATTCCTCTTCCGCCGATTACCCTCTTTCCGTTTATTAGTTGCTAAAGAATATAAGGCAAAAGGACTTCTAATATACTATAGCCTTATACTATATAATAATAGATAGGAGCCGGCTTACTATAACTGCCTTCTATAGTTTCAAACCTACTTGCCTTATTACTATATCCTTAGGTTCTACCTGTTCGTAACGCCCTTTTGTCAGAGCCAAAGAGGCTATACGTAATTGGCATGTGATTAGGCCGAGTGAAGCCAGGGTCTTAGTGCCTTAGGCAGGGCTTAGCGCTTGGCGTTAGGCTAACTCTCCTGCCTTCCTCCCTCTCCTCCTAGATCCTTATCGAATACTACCTATACCCACTACTACCCTATCTACCTACTAACATACCTATCTTATACAGTATTCGATCCACCCTTTAAGGGCAGCAGCTAGATAGTCCTTATTTCAAGCTTTTAGCGGTATAGCTACGAACAAGACTAATCTAACTATATTGCGCCCTAAGAACGGGACCTATACGTACTATTCTATCGAAACAACCGTACTAATTATCAAGTAAGGCCTTCTATACGGCCTATTATACTGAGTCAATCGCACTAGACTAATACCTACTAATTCCGCTACATCCGTATCTTAGGGGCTAACAATACATTATTAGTATCACCCCCTATTACAATAGCCGGCTTATTACGAAACAACAACCGTACTGCCGCTAGCAGCGCTAGCAACGACAATGCTAGTAGCACAGCGCCTGCTAAAGTGCCTACTAGAGCACCTGCTAAAGTGCCTCCTACCGAAGAGCCTGCTGCAGGACCTACTAAAGAAGAACCTGCAGTTCTAGGTAACAACCTAGAATTGCCTGTCGACGACATTCTTAACAATATTGTTAACCGTCGATATAGCTAGCTAGCCTTTAGTCCCCAACTAGTAGGGAGACTCTAAGAAGCTACCTAAAACAGGCTTACTGCCCTACGTTAAGAACAACAGCTAAAGGATAACCTCCTCGAAATTCGCCGCCTTTAGGAGGCCCTAACAACTAACACTAAGCCGATAGTAGGCCCTTCCTCACTATTAGTCCCAATCTAGAAGAAGGATGCTAAACTTAAGGACTGCACCGTATTTAACGGCTCTAGTCGAAAGCAATACAACGACTACATCCGTAACTGTAAGCTTAACCAACGAAACGCACTAAGGGCTCTACCAAATGACTATTTACTAGTCGTCTATGCTATGTAGTACATTAACGGCGACCTAAAACGCACCTAGGATAACTATTTCGACTCCCTTACTGATTAGACCGCTATTTAGTAGCAAGACTACAAGACCATTATGCTAGACACCCTTAGAAACCCTATACTAAGGCAACAACACGCTTAGGACCAATACCTTCGAGCTAAATAAAAGACTAATCAATCGGCTCGCTTATTTAAGGCCTATTTGAAGACCCTTAAGGACGATTTACTAGCTAAGACCGACTCTATCTAGATTTCCGAAATACGCCCTAAATTGCGATAGGAATTAGTCCTTGAATTGGACCGCCGTCGTGTGTTCGAATAGGCCAACCTAATACGTATTTAATTTATAGTCGAAGTGGAAACAGCCGAACGGGCTGTTTAGCTCTAACAACGACTAGAATCGAGGATCCGACTAGCTAGCACTAACCGCGGCAATCGTAGTGGCCGCGGAGGAAACTAAGGTTCCTACTATAACAACAATACTAACAATAGGAACAGTAATAATAACCGTAGAAGAGGCCGTAGCCGCCGGCTATATAGAGGAGGCCGCGATAGGGGCCGTAGAAGGGGCTCGTATCCCTATAATGCTAACCGCTCGGCTAACAATAGCAACAATAGCTACGGTAGTCTACTAACCGGATTGAAGTGCTTCAATTGTAATAGTACTAGCCATCTACTAGGCTAATGCGACAAACCTAAGGACTAGGCCCGAATTGACCGTACTTCCGCCGAGTATAGGAAACATCTTTTAGCCGCTAATGCTACCCTAGTCGGCTCTTCTAATTAGTCGAAAAAAGAGTAAGCGCCGCACTAACTGTTGGCCTTGTGCGGCGTAAGACTATCGACATTGTACTAGCTATTATACGTACCTGTCTTATATCTAGGCCCGACACTAACTATAAGGCAAAGGTTATACTAGACCCCGGAAATTTAGTTAGCGCCCTCATTAGCTATTACCTAGCTAAGCAGTTAGACCTTCGACAACTGCCGAAGACTAACCTGCCAACCCTTGCTTAGTTTAATAACGCTCGGCACTTGACCTATAGAGCCTACTATGTTCCTATAGTTCTAAAAGACGACCTCGGAAATGAACGCCTACTAAACTTCACTGCCTACGCGGTAGACATAGACAGCCTCCTATCTAAGATTGTTATCGGCAACCCTGTTCTTAAGTACTATACTATAGTTATAGACTTAGGCAGTCAACAGTAGCGATTTAGAATCGCTAGGAAAGAGGACATTAAATACATCGACATTAGCGAGTGTCCTAATAATATTAGGGTCCTGTTTATTAGCAACCTAACACTAGCCTCCGCCTTAGCTAATCCGACTGCCGACCTGCTCGGTAGTAATAACGATAAACCTGTGCCCCCTAATAGCATAGACCCTAATTAGCTCGAACGTATACTAGTGCCTATTCGAGAGACCTATATTAATATATTCAAACATTACCTAGCATCGACATTGCCTATATTTAAGGAGACAGATTATAAGATTGACATTATAGAGGGCAAGGAGGTTCCTTTTAGCCCCCTCTACAACCTTAGTAAACGAGAGCTTGCTATGTTGCGTAAGTACCTAGAGGAAAACCTAGCTAATAGTCGCATTCGGTACAGTAACAGCCCTGCTAGTGCACCAATCCTGTTTGTTCTAAAGAAGGATAGTAGCCTACGGTTATGCGTCGATTACCGTAGACTTAATGCTGTTACTATTAAAGATCGTTGTCTACTTCCTCTTATTAATAAGACCCTCGATCGCCTTTCTAGTGCCTACTACTATACTACATTAGACATTAAGGACGCCTATTACCGCATCCGTATTCGCAAGGGAGATGAATAGAAGACAGCCTTTCGTACTCGCTATAGCTATTTTAAGTACTTAGTTATGCTATTTGGGCTAGCTAATACCCCTACTACATTCTAGTCCTACATTAATCGGGCCCTATTAGGCCTATTAGATTACCTCTGTGTAGTTTACCTAGATAACATCCTAGTTTATATACACTCTCCTAACATTGCGGAACACTAGGCTATAGTCCGCAAGGTACTCGATCGCCTAAGGGCCTATAGCTTGTATTGTAAGCCTTCTAAATGCACCTTTACTACTAAGGAGGTGTTATTCCTTAGCTTTCTCATTTCAACCGAGGGTGTTAAGGCTAATCCTAACCGGATTAAAACAATTACTAAATAGCCCGTTCCTACGTCTATTAAAGAGCTTCAATCGTTCCTAGGTTTTACTAACTTCTACCGTCGGTTTATTAAGGGCTATTTACGGCATATAATGCCCCTAACTGAGCTTACTAAAACTAAGGCTAACCTAACTAGAGAGTTCAAATAGACTAATAGAGCACAAGCCGCTTTTAACGGCCTAAAGCAACGCTTTACTAATGTCCCCTTATTGCACTATTTCGTGCTAAGCAAGCAGATCCGAATTGAAACTAACGCTTCACAGTTCGCTATATTAGCTATTATGTTATAGCAGGCTAATAATACCTATTAGCACCCGATTGCCTTCTTTTTACGGAAGATAATCGATATAGAACGTCGGTACGAGACCTACGAGTAAGAGCTCCTAGCAATCGTAGAAGCCTTTAAGTACTAGCGCTATTATCTCGATAGTGCTTAGCACCCTGTTTAGGTCTATACGGACTATAACAACCTCCGTAGAATTACGAAGGTTACTAGGGTTATAGGTCGACAGGCTAGATAGGCCGTCTACCTCGCCGGGTTCGATTTTAATATATTACATCGGCTAGGCGTAAGTAACCCTACTAATAGCCTATCGAGGCGACCTAATTACGATAGCGAAACCTAACACATTAATTCTCTGTTTCCAACCCTATAGCATAAGATTGCTATAGACCTTGCTATAAAGCAGGCGTAGGATAAGCGGACTTCCGGACCCCGCGGCGGCAATAAATACTATAGCGGAGTTATCGTTCTTCTAGTATACGTTAAAAGAAAGGACGTAGATCGCTCGAGCTATAACGACTCGATTGAAGATATTGCTATCTATAGCGACAGTACTGTAGAAGAGGTTGCAGTTAATCCGGCTGCTAGTGCTATTAGATGTATATAATGCGTACCTCGTTCGACAGCGAGGGTGCTATTAAATGACCTTGCAAATAGGGATAGTTAATCGTTTATAGATAAGCTGTTGCGTACTTAGCAGAGGGACGCCTTTACTATCGAGCGCATTAATAAGCTTGTAAGTAGGCGGGCGACTCGATCTAGCAAAAGTAACAACAATTGGTCGATCGACGACAAAGGTTACTTAAAGTTTAAGGGCAGATACTATGTCCCCGCTAAACAATCGATTAGACAAGAGCTTTTAAAGAGGCACTATAATAGTGAACTCGCTAGTTACTATAGCACAGAGAGGTCGTACGAGTTACTATCGCGCATATACTACTAGCTAAATAGTAAGCGGTATATAAAGGAGTATATGCAGACCTGTGCAGTATGCTAGCGAGTTAAAGCACTAAAGCACTTACTATTTGGCGAGTTGTCTTCACTCCCTGTTCTAAAGAAGCCTTTTGCAGAGCTTACAATAGATTTTATTACAGGTCTTCCCTCTACTAAGCGAAGAGGAAGCAAGGATATCTTTAACGCTATCCTAGTCGTTGTAGACCGGTTTACTAAGGGCGCTCGATACATCCCGGCGCGGAAAGATTGGACTGCTATTAATATAGCAGAAGCGCTATAGAACAACATCTTCTATACCTATTAGGGGACCCCTAAAGGGATAGTCTCTAACCGAGGCTCGACATTTACATCTTATTATTAGAGTAAGATTTGCCTACAGATGAGACTCAAGCATCGCCTGTCTATAGCATTCTATCTACAAACAGATAGTTAAACCGAAAGGCAGAATGCTACGCTGCAGCAGTACCTGCGCAGCTACATTAATAAGAACCCTAATAACTAGGTTAATCTCCTATAACTAGCCGAATTCGTATACAACAATAGTGTCTACTTATCTACCAAGGTGTTACCTTACTTCGCTATAATAGGCTAGAACGCTGCCTTACTACAAGATCCATTCACCTCGCTCGAGGCCGAGCGCAAGGAAAGGGAAGCGTATCAAGTACTAACCCCTAAAACACTAGCGGCTATTAAGAGGGTTTAAAAGATGCAAGAAATTTACGCTATAATAGCTAACAAACTAGCAAAGGCCTAGGCCTATTAGAAGGCCTACTATAACAAACACTATACGCTAATGACCTTTAAGCAAGGCGACATAGTCATGCTTAGTATAAAGAACCTCCGCATCCGCAAACACCTATTACCTAATAGCAAAACAAGGCCCAAGCTCGCACTAAGATACATTAGCCTATTCCGCATTCGAGAGGCTAAGGGTATACAGGCCTATTAGTTGTAGCTTCTACCTTATTATACTATCTATAATACCTTCTATGTATCCCTCCTTAAGCTATATCACCTGCGCGAGGGGGATAAAGCCCCTGCTAAACATGAAGACATACTAGCGGATAGTAAAGAGCTGTAGTCTGTAGAACGTATTCTAAAGCACCGGACTAGGCAAGGCAAGAAGGAGTACCTATTAAGATAGCAAGGCTATTTACCTGAATAGGACTTATAGGAAGCTAAAGGTTCCTTTAAGGATATAACTGAGTTATTAGATGAGTATTAGACTAGTATAAAGAACAAGAAGAAGGCTAAGGGCCTATAATGTCGCCTAGGAACAATGCTACCCCCGGGGTGCTATTAGCTAACTAATTAGAGGCCGGCAAACTAGGACAATAAGACTACACTAGGCGCGCTACGACGCGTCTATTAATCAATCGCATGCTCTTTCAAGGACTCTAACTCTTTACTAACGCGCCCTATAGGTCCCCCTCTTGTTCTCTTATTCTGTCGGGGCTTTGAGGCCTAGGCAATCGGCGAAGACGGCGCGGCCGGCGCGGCTATATTAGTGACGGTATTGCGGAGTATACTGTTAGTTAAAGAAGAAGATTAGAAGCGAGGTGAAGTTGGCGCTAAGACGACTAGCGTCGCTATTATTAATATTACCTAGTCGCTACTATTATCAACCTCACCTGCGTTAAAACTTTAAGGCACCTTTAATCAAAACTTTAATCAATAGGCTTAAAGCTTTAATTAAAACTTTGAGCCGCCTAAAAGACTAAGCGACTAATAGACTAACTAAGGGCAAAACTATAGAGCTAAGCTAGCCAGGGTCGATCTTGCAGACAATAGGTTACTCCTCGATCTATCTAACCCTTTAAGCGAGGCGAACCTCTACTACTGCACTTATAATAGCCTTTACCTATAGAAACTAGAAGAACTGAGTTTTTTAAAAAGATAAGATAAGATTGACACTTAAAGGCTACTAAACCTAGCTAATTAGGGCTAGCGAAACCACGAACAATAAGAATAATAACCCTCGGAAACGGACAAACCCTCGGAAGCGGACATTGCTAGGTCTTTTAAGAGTAGACGCAAAGAACTCGATACGATATTACTTAGAACGGAGGCAGTGCTGCAATACCTCGTACGTCCACCTATTATAGTAGGGAAGACGCGCTCGTATTGTAATTAGTCGAAGGCCTTTAATTCTTGTAGATATATATCACTTCATAGTTCATTATATGTAGAGGTAGCGCAGTTAGAGTTGTATATTGTGTTGTTGGAGGTAAGGTTTAATATAGTTACATAATTAGGTGGTTAAGTGTTTAATTTAGCGCGGGCTAAGCAGCTTATTAGACTAGCTAAGTTAGCGGCAATAGAGGTCGTAGGACATAGATAGGCTACGAGGGCGCGGCCTTTGGAAGGGAAGCGTATATTAGAGCCAAAGAGGCTACACGTGATTAGCATGTAATTAGGCCGAGTGAAGCTAGGGTCTTAGTGCCTTAGGCAGGGCTTGGCGCTTGGCGTTAGGCCAACTCTCCTGCCTTCCTCCCTCTCCTCCTAGATCCTTATCGAATACTACCTATACCTACCACCACCCTATCTACCTGCTAACATACCTATCTTACACCTTTATACTTCAATAATAGCAGATGTATGTTTAACTATATACTAGCTTCAATTCTTAGCGTATAGCTCTATATTAGAAGGAGAGAGATAGTTATTAATTATAGCTAGAAGGCTATAAAGACACGCGGAAGCCGTAGACTATAGGAGACCTGTATCTTCGTAATTTAAGGGCTTACTATAACGAGGCTATAGAAGGCCTATCTTAGCACTTCTATTGTATCTATAACGATAAGACAGTCGACCTAATAGTGCGCGATAAATATATGCGCGGCTTCCTACGCAAGGTTAAAGACACACTATATAGCCTTACTAACTACTTACTTACTAACTTCCTCGAGACTAGAGCTCCTAAAGTTACGTTTATAGGTAAGCGGCTACGGCCGTAGACCTTATAGCCTCTACTATAACTAACGACTCTAACTCGGTCGACAACCTTCTAATCTACCTTCTAATCTACTAATATAGCGCTAGCTATAGCGCGTACGCCGCGATAGCAACTACGACGTATTAATTAGGCTCCGCTATCTTTATCTACGCGCCCTTACTTTCCTTAGCTTCCGCTATTGCCCTTACGTCTATTACTATTACTATTACCTTAAAGGCCTTAAAGGCCTTAAAGGCCTTAATAGCCTTAAAGGCGCGTTACTAGCCTAAATACTTAGTCGGCGTAGCCTATCGACCTTAACTCGATTAAAGAGGTAGACTTAACCGAGCCTATAGCTATAAGGCTATTTATAGACCTTATAACGCCTTAGCGACCTTCTAGGGTTATAGACCTTAGCTTAGAGTCTATAGTAGCCTCTTAGTTTAACTAGATAGATAACGACGACGCTATATATAAGATATAGTATAAGAGAAGGACTTCTAATTAATATAGAGATAGTAGCAAGAGATAGCGATAGCAATATAGGCCGATAGCTAGCAATTAATATTAGTGCTAACCCCTATTAATCTATCGACCTAATTAGGTAGGCCGCTAAGCTAAGAACGCTCTCCTTCTTAACCTATATCGTTACTATAGCGCATGCCTTGCTTAACCGAAACTGGTTATCTTCCAATATTAGGGCGGTGCCTGCAAAGTTTGGTAGCGCCTACCCAGAAGAATGGTACACTAAATTTCTGGGACATACAAGCATAGCTTATTATTTTGCGTTGTTCAAGGGAGGAGGAGGAGGTCAGAGTTCTGAGAGAGCGTACACTTCCCGACGATCCCCACGGTCCCGCGGTGTTGGGTGCTGGGTGCTGGGTGCTGGGTGCTGGGTGCTGGTGCTGGTGCTGGTGCGGGTGCTGGTGCGGGTGCTGATGCCGATGCAGTTGTCATTGCCGATCTGAAGGCATGATGGCATGTCTAGCAACTCACTCTGACTTGGACACAACATGATGAACCAGTCTGGTGATGGTCCCCTTGTGCAATGCCACACGAAAACACGCAATGCCTCCACCTCCACACAACGCAATAGAACTAATGCCTGGCTAAAGAGCTGCACACCAACTTCACCAAGTACAATCACGTCTTGCCGCGTTACCTGCGCAAGCCTCAGCATTACGGAGATACGTGTATTCAGGATTCAAGATTCCACACCCCTACGCTACAGTAGCTTTGTGCTCTCGAGCCTCGAGGCCCGCATGATTATTCTCCCTGCGTCGGCATGTGTGTATTCGAAGGTTGTACTCACCTCGCATTATGAGAGACACATCAACCATACACCTTGACACCCTGCGCCGCCCCGAAAAGGATGGATGATTAGAATAGTAGGGAAATCACAACCACAACAAGCCTTCTGTAACGCGAGATCACCCACTGATTCATGTCAAAACCCAAGCCAATGCCGAACCAGCATCACTTGACTTTGTATTATACATCGTCGCTGCCGTGTCACGCTTGCCAATCTGCGAACGCTTGAAACGGACGCAGTGTCATCTGCCGGCGTAAAAGGATTGTCGCACGAGGCAAGATGTGCAGTGTCGCGCCCGCGCCCTCCATCCCCGACACACCGACCGCATCTTGTGAACAGTTCGACGCAGAGGCAACACCGCCTTCGTGTTTTCTCCGCGACACAGACATCTCCACCAGTCGGAACTGCCACCAAGACGCGTTATCGTACCTTGTACAAGAGAAGCCATGCAGGCACGCTTGGAGTGGCATTAAGCATGTTCGGGTTGGTAAGGTTGTTGATGCAGCATTTCGCTTTTCACCGAGCCTTGTTCATGATCAGACACCATGCATTGGAGTAATGACAACACCGAGAAGAGAAACCCCTCCGCTGCACCTGGAGTGCTGAGTATCGGCAATGGCGAATAGCAACCACTGTTCACGAAGCCATGTGACTGCCCTTTAGCCCTTGCTCCTCCTCCTTCGTTGCTCAATGGAATGGTCACTGAGCAATGGCGACCATGTCTACATGTAGACTGTTGCCTGCCATGACCTATGATCAGTGTGAGTTGCGTTGCGTCGCTGCGACATAGGAGAGTCCTGGCGAGCTTGCTAAATTCCCTGCCAACATCAGTGTATTTTTCTTTGCACAAACAAGAGTCACAGACACGCCACTAACGCGATGCACTACATTTGCTGTCCTTCTCGGCAGCATCGAGACATTACATCTCCAGTCCCTCCAAGTCGACCGCGGATCGAAATGGACGGCGCTCTGGACAGCATGTTCGCACAATGTATACTGCCAGAAGATCACCCTCACGGCCGGCGTTTTCATCTCTCGCCCGTTGATTTCGGAATTCTCAAAAGTCCAAAGATCGCAGACAAGATCAAGCTCAAGATGGGAAGAAAAAGCTCAAGGACATTGAGGAAGCAGCTCAGTCAGATCATGGACGGACCGTACAGTCCTGACGCTCACCCTATGACATCAGCCTCAATTGTTGATGCCACTGCTACACCTTTGCCCGAGGAAGGCGACAGAGATGGGGAAAACAGCCAGCGCCAAACCTTCCCATCGCGCGTACCGAAACGTTTCGGCACCGCATCCGCTTCAGATGAAGCCGCGCAGCTCCATCGCGCTCGGCCTGCTATCTACAGTCCTTCGGTCTACAGCAGATCCGCAAGCAGAGTGGACGGCGACAGGCCAAGAGCTGGAAAGTCCACCATGAACCGGCTCATGCGGCCAAATTCCGACTTCTTTGGCCTTGCTTATCGAATGATCCTTCCAAGAAAGCCTTCCATCTCCACGGCCGGCGACCGCCACTCACGACACAACTCAAGACACCTCAGTGCATCCACTGACAGCACTATCACTCGCCGCTTGGAAGAGTCCAACAATGTCGATGGCACTTATGACACCCTCTACGACCCGGCCTGCTATTTCGATCATTCGGACATTCGACTTGATCCTGGAAATCCAGACGCTTCGATGACGAAGGCTAAAAGGCAGTCCAAAGTCCAAGAGCATAAACGGCAGATATCTGAGCACAAAGAACGCATTTGAGGCAGCGGGTAACGGGACGAGTTGTGGAGGGAAGGCAAATTGAAATTGTCGCTTTCCTTCTTGGATCATCAGGACGAGCGGTATCTCATCTGATTATTGGCTACTTACGTTGAAAGAGCAGCATGTTTGTTTTGTTGGTATAGGTGTTTGGTATTGGTGTTTGGTATTGGTGTTTGGTATTGGTGTTTGGTATTGGATTGGATTGGCATCGCGGGCGTTGGTGTCTTGAGATCTGGGGGGTTCAGAACTGCATCTGTTTTCTTGAAGTTTATTTTATGATAATGAACCGTTCTCAAGTAGGACTTTAAGCAAAGAGTCCTTCAAGTATGACCATCTTACTCAGCTTCTCAAGGTCGTGGTCCACGCCTGCGCTAATTAGTTCTGCTCCGACCTGAAGTTGCTCCCTAATTTGGTCGTTCGTGGCTTCTTTTAACCAGGCATTCGGCATGATCGTGAAGAGATGAGCTCCGATTCGTACGGCAACGTCGGGGATCTTCACTGGTTGAGTAGATGCTGCCTGGTAGCTCGACAAGAAACTGCTCAACAGCGCCATACCACTGGCTCTACTGCGGAATGCCGCAAGACAGTACATTTCTGCTGCCTGTATACCATTTTAAGTATGTCAAAGTTTCAACCAAATGTGTCCTCCTCGGACGACTTACCATTTGACCAATATCGAACGCTGCAGTGCCCGCTTTAGCCAATTCAAAGTCCACTACACATATATCTAGCTCTTCATGTCCTGCTTTGCATACCAGGATGTTGCCAGTCCAGAAGTCACCGATCGTGAAGACATCATCCGCTTCGAGAACGTCTCGTGCTCCTCGCTCGGCTGCCGCGACAAAGCATTCAGCCTCAAACCCATGTTTTCGTGCTTCAGTAGGAAGTCTAGAGAAATAGACGGCGGAGGAAAGGCTTCTGGCTGTCGAATTGTTGTCGAATTGCGATTTGACCTCGGTGCTTATACTATGGATCTCCGCTAAGTACCGGCCTAGAAGGGAACCGATCTTGCGAACTTCATCGACGTCGGAGTCGGCTTGTATCCATGACTTTAACGAAGGGACGTGACCTGCATCTTCTAAGATGAGAACGAAATTGGTCGCGTCAAAATAATAGATCCGCGGGACTCGGATTCCCGGGAATTCTAATGCGGAGAGCACTCGCAAGGCTTTCTCTTCGAACAGCTGTTGTGCTGTCAGCAGCCTTCTCGGAGTCGTAGCAGATATGAATTCACCATCCTGCTCTGATCAAGCTTATACTGTTTTGCTCTAGCTGCCCATCCCTCAACATGCTTAATGATCATTGTCTGAGGCTCCGCTTGTTGATGAGCCCTGAACACAAAGCCAGAGAATCCTTCAGTGAGTCTCTCCACCATAAAGCACGAAGCATACCCCTTTGCTTCGAGGTACAGCTTGACCTCGTCCTCCCTTGTCAAATCCATGAATGGCCAAAATTACCAGATGGTCAAGTCCGGCCTTCCAAAGAATCGATCACACCAAATCGAGGACTTGCAATGCCGGCATATGCGGCTTCAGATGCATTGAGGAAGATTACGGGACATCAAGCTGCAGTCTATGCCGGTCTTTGCCTCGAATTGTAGGTATGGTTTTGATGCACTGGCGCTGCACTTCTGGAAATGAACCTTGGACTGCGGCTCCACAGCGGCCTCGTCAACACCGCAATATTCAAGCGCTCGCTGAAGCTCAATGCGAGACAACATTCACAGAGTACGATCTGACTCTGGCATGTCTGTCGAATGTTGATGAGATCAAGAAGATGAGACGCAAGGCAAGACCGGGACATGATGTATGTGCACGGACCGGCGCTCAACGCTAAACCACATTAGCTTCTTGCCAAACCTTAGGCAGGCACCCTTTCGATCACCCGTGGTTGCCGTTCTCACGCTGCAGCCTGCAGTGGAAACTCACCTGTGACCTGAGGGCATCTTCACTCACAAGCTGCCGCTTTCCACGATTGTCACAAAGAGCTGGGGACTGAGATCATCACAGACTTCGTGTTCAGCCAGCAGGAATACATCGCCGTGTGCAACTAGCCGGCCTTCAACATGAACCAGGCATCACCGTACAGAATGTGACCCGGGACAACAGCACATCGAGTCGACCATGGACATCTCTAGCGGCACATCCAGTCCCACTTCGACTGCAACATTGCAGCGTGAGAATACGCATCGGTCTCCTCCAACCACACCAGGCTCAAGTCGCTACTCCCCGAGATACCAGTGGACTACCCATCTGTCTGAAGACGCGGTCAGGCTCGTAGCTGATCTCGACAACTTTCTGCCCCTAGGATGTCTTTGCTTTGAAGGCCTACTTACTCCTGACGAGGAAGACAGTAATATCGGCGCGTGGCATGAAATAACGTCTACAGCAATCCTGGGCCAGGAGACCCCCACCTCATCAAATCTGGCCAAGCTGCTTCAGTCTTGTTGGATCCGCATGCAATACTCTCAATGTTCCTACCGGCCACAATGGTCCGTATTCCGGATTTACCTGCTATCCGAAGACGTTGAGATACATGAGATCGATAGGAACAACCGACATCTTCTTGCAGCCCTGGGAAACATTCTATTGGAGATCAACACTGAAACTCGAGCATGGAATGGTCACTACATACCGGAAGAAGCTTGTGCATTTGACTGTTGGGCAACTCAGGAAAAGGGTAATCCTAGCCTTTTCTACCTTTTCAATCAAATACCATCTCCTGCGCCTTCGCCTGAAAATGTCCAAAAGGGATTCGCACGTCAAGCTCTTGAAGATGTCCTCGGACGACGGTATAGCATCCAAGGTCTTACAACGTCATTATATCCGTATCAGCGGCGATCCGCAGGAGCAATGCTGCATCGAGAGTCCACGCAGCAGCGTAATCTTGACCCGCGTCTGGAAGAACGCGTCGCGCCAGATGGGTCCACCTTTTACTACGGTCCAAGAGGCCTTCAATTCTTTCGGGAGCCTAAGTTCTGGGAGACACCGCGCGGCGGTGTCCTCGCTGAGAGTATGGGTTTGGGTAAGACTGTCATTTGCTTGACACTGATTCTCGCCACCAAGAATCACCTTCCCAGCTTTCCAAAGCAGTATTCGACGGTGCCAGTCCGATCCAAGACTGGTAGCTTATCTCAAATGGCGATTTCTGCGATCAATCGAAGTTCGTATTCCTGGAAGGTCGAAGCTGCGCGGATGCGCGCTTACGGTCAGAGGCTTCCTGAAAGATGTGAACAGATGCTGGAGGAATATCTCCCTAGATACCAGATTCCTGGAGTACGGCATCGTTGGAATCGATATACGGTCCTCCCTGCGCCGCAGGACATCACCATGGCACCGACGACCATAATTGTTGTGCCGGGAAATTTGATTAAGCAGTGGCGGCGAGAAATCGACAAGCATGTGGAGATCGGTGCCTTGAAGGTGCTTGTCGTAGATGATCGGAAAGTGCTTCTTCCACCACCAGAAGAGCTGAGGACTTACGACGTGGTACTTTTCACTCGTAATAGATTTGATTTGGAAGATCAAGACGGACAAGATAGTACGGGACGACGGATGTCTACAGTACCACTCGTCTGTACGTGTCCGTATAGAGGGGCAACAAGAGATCGCATGTGCACCTGCTTGAAAGAAGCAGATTTGTACAGAAGTCCTCTTAAGAAGCTTCATTTCAAACGTTTGATCGTGGACGAAGGACATTTCTTCTCGAACAAGAACACCAGTTCTACGATTCGAGTCGCTAAGAACCTGATCAAGGCTGACAATCGATGGGTCGTCAGTGGTACTCCGGCAAAGGATCTACTTGGTGTGGACATAGGACTAGAGAGAGCTGACAGCAGAGAAGAGCTACTGGAACGCCGGAAGACCTTCGACAGCAGACACGATGTCGAGGGTGCTATCGACACCGTCAATGCATTAGCTAGCAACTTTCTACAGAGCACACCATGGCGAGCGAATGACGCGAAGCAATACATTTACCGGCATACAGAGTTCTGCAACAAAACATACTCTGGCTTCAGTGTATCTTTTCGACGGGTGTTGGACAACATAGTTATCAAGACTCGCCCGGAAGATGTGGACATCGAAATCCCCCCGTTCACGCATCAGGTGAAATTGCTAGAGCCTTCCTTTTATGACAAGCTCACTGCGAACCTTTTTACGCTGGTCCTTACCGCAAATGCTGTCACGTCCGAGCGAACCGACGCAGATTACCTCTTCCACAAGAAGAGTGCGAAAGACCGCTACCGACTAGTGTCCAACCTAAGACAATCTGCATTCTTCTGGTCTGGATTCTCTGAAGCGGATCTAGATGCGAGCATCAAGAACAGTACGGGTTATCTTGCCAAAGAAGATACTGGCTGTGGACCGGAAGATCGACAGCTCTTGCTCGCCGCATTAGATTCAACAAAAGCCGTGCTTGCATCCAAGGGTTGGCAGGCAATGAGTCGGTCGCACGAGTTAGGTATTTTCATCGATGACTGGCCTGAAGACAACGCCGAACACTGGGCTTTCGACGAAAGCACGGACCCTCTATTGACCGGTATATCACAGCTTCTGGAAGCTCAGAAGTATGTCAACCTACGATTGCATTTAGACGATCCGGGCGAGGAAATGTCTGGGGTGGGCATCCGATCGCTTGCTCCAATAAGAGATTCCGATACCAAGGCTAAGGAAGGCGATGAAGATTCTCCAAAGGCAAAGGGCAAGACCGTGAACGCAATTTTGACAAAGTCTGGCATTATCGCCTCGAGCCTCCGCGGCGAGCCGCGCAAGCGAAGATCATCAATCACTAGCCCTGGAAAACCAACCACTTCTCGCCATTCTCCGACCGCTAAACGTCGCAAAGTGTCAAGGTCGAAAGAAACAGCGACACCATCGAAAGAGGTTGGACATGGAGCCGTGATGACAGACGATGCGGCAAGGCTTTCTGACGATTCGCCGTACAGCTGGACGAGGATCGTGGGAACGACATCTTCGAAGCTGTCCTATCTATTGTCGCAGATACTAGAGCACTACTCCAAGGAGAAAATATTGGTTTTCTACACGGGAGACAACGCGGCCTGGTACATCGCGCAGTGCCTTGAATTGTTCAATATCAAGCATGAGATCTATGCGAGATCACTGTCTGGCGAAAAGAAAGCCCAGTATGTGGAGAATTTTCAAGAGAAGGAAGAGTTGAGAGTGATGCTTATGGATGTTGGTCAAGCCGCCTTCGGACTGAACATCTGTGCCGCATCTCGAATTTACTTTGTCAATCCGATCTGCCGACCTCACCTTGAGTCGCAGGCGATCAAGCGAGCTCACAGGATTGGGCAGCTCCGCAAGGTCACAGTTGAGACGCTTGTACTACGGGGCAGTATCGAGGAGAAGATGCTGGATCGTAGCTGGGAGATGTCAGAAGCGGAGCACAAGGAGGCAAAGGCTTTGGAGGACGATTTGGGCATGAAAGCAATCATCCAAAGTGCTCGACCTCTGCCTTTGGATGATGCTGAAGCAAGCCCCGGATTCGCGAGAATGGCTCCTCTTGATAAACCAGAGCAATTGTGGTGTCGAACGGGATGGCGCGAAGGCACTGTGTCTCCTTCGCGGAAGAGAAAGCGAAGCGCCGCCCTGAATGCTGTTGCCGGTGCGAAGGAAAGCGAGCGAACCATGCACGAAGAATCTGGCGAAAATCACTCCCACCCGCAAGTGCAGATTCAGCGGTACAGTGGCTCGATATCAAAAACCTCGGAAAGAATTGCAGAGCATTTGCAAGTCACTGGCATTGAGTTTGCCGGAGATGCAACGAAGTCTTGAACTGTACACCACCCTGTACGGAGGAATAGAAGCAAACTATCCTCAGTTCGATCCTCTGCGACGAAGCCGCATCGTCCTTGTTAGCAACCAGGTCTCGAGCATAACCGCAGGCGCAAGATCACGAGGCCAGAGGTGACGGACGGTCTTCCCAGAGAACGATGATGAAGTTCAGTGAGTATTTCGGCTGAAGCGCTGCCGATGACTCGAAGATTGTGGATTCATCCATGTTCTCTCAGGATCACAGGGAGACCTGCTCTGCGAGATCAAGGCAGCTCCATACTCATTTACCGCTCTCGCGCCCGTTTCCGACGTCTTCAGCTGGTGCAGACTTCAGCTCCGTAGTCGCCTATAAATCGTCAGTATACACTATGACTGGAATTCTACCATCCCTGAACAGCAGCGACTCACCTTCTTAGCCTTCTGCCTCTCCCTCTTCGCCCGCTTCTTCTCCTTTTTCAGCACTTCCTGTTCCCCCCTTTCGCCCTCCATTTCCTCCAAATAGCGCATGATGCGTTTGGAGTAGTACTTCGGCTGATTCTTGAGTCGATAAGACGCATCGAAGAAAACTCTCAGCACCGATTCCTTTTCAAATTCGATGCCGACTGAGTCCTCGCCATTCTCCTGGCCACCTTCGCGGGTGATGGTGCCGATGATGTCGTAGGTGACGCCATTCGCATCGATTGTTTTGCTGGCTTTTACGCTCTCGAAGTCTTCCCGTCCATCGCAAGCACAGATCAGGAGTATCTGCGATGTTCCCGAGTCGGCAATGACGGCGTGCTCGATCTCATGGTTTTCATCTTCCCACATCGAGAGGTTGGATAAGAGATTCTGAATACAGCGCTCATTGATTTTAGGCATTGTGGAGTGATGGTCATTCGATCTAGTCTTTCTTAAGTGCGAAATTTTATGGCCTCTAGTGAAAAGTTAGTGTGAGGAGCGCGTCAAGTGCAGGCGCGGAACAAGTTGCTTCTGAAAGTGGAGTGTTTCGGTGAGGATGCGCACAAGTTTGTCGGATGGTGTTGTGATGCTTTGTCAAGGCAATCGCGATGAACTAACGTGCAATGCACCGCACAACAGCCGATCTGAAACTATGTCAAAGGATGGAAAATTGAAGGCACAGGCAGAATGTTCTTGGATATCATTGGAACGAACTACCGTGCATGCCGTGAATGCCTTGTGAGCCTTTTCGCTCTTTTCAAGGACCTTCGTAACGCCGTGACCACCTTTTCCCTGGATGCTAAACGCTTACGATGACTGAACAAGGTCCTTCTTGAGAGTACCGACAAATTGCTTCTTCTCGGCAGGTGTCTGGTATGCACCGTGACCGAACTTGCTGGAGGTGTCGATCCATTTGAGCTCGACCTTCTCGAGCGCGCGGCGGGAGGTGTGCACGAACATAGACTTGCGCAGGGTCATGACACGCTTCTTTACACCAGGCACAGAACCCTTGAGCATGACGAAGTCGTTCTTAACCTCACCGTAGCGGACGAAGCCACCCATACTGCAGAAAAAGGTCAGTACAAAGCCATGAACAGAAAGGTTGCGGTTCCAACATACGGTGTGATCTGCTTCTTGCTGTGGTCGAAATCGGTGGTGGCGTTACCATCGTCGCTGCCCTTGCCAATGCGGTAGACCTTGTGGTTGACAGAGGTACGGTGGTGGTAACCCATTTGACCGGCACGGGCAACGGTCCACTGCACGTGGGATGGATGCCATGCACCGATACAAGCGACCTTGCGAAGACCCTTGTGTGTCTTGCGAGGAAGCTTCTTGGTGCCCCATCGGGAAGTGACACCCTGGAAACCGTGACCCTTGGTGACGGCGATGCAGTCAATCATCTCGTCCTGCTCGAAGATGGAGTCGATCTCGACTGGCTTCTCGAAGAGGCCGTGACCGAATTCGACTTTGTCGGCGATGGAGCCACCGTTGACCTGGATTTCCATGAGGTGTGCCTTCTTCTGCTTGAGAGGGGTCTTGGAGATTTGGGTGTGGGCGAGGACACGGACGACGGTACAGTACTTCTTGATGCGCTCGAGGTCGCGGGTGATGTTCTTGCCGCTCTCCTCAGAGTGCTTCTTGGCGTACTTGGTGAAAGCCTTCTTCTTGCTCTTGTACCAGTTCTTGTAGAATCGGCGCTTGACCTCGTCGGAGAGATGCTCAGCCCAGACGGTGGTCAAGGAGCGCAGGCCGCGGGGAGTCTCGATGTATCCAACCAAACCAATGACCATCATCTGTGAGTGTACGGATCAGCGCATGCCATAAAAGCTGGTATTGGCGCCAAACTCGTACCGGAGGAGTTTCGATGACCGTGACGGCCTCGACGATCTCCTTCTTGTGCAGCTTGGCACCTGGACGGTCCAAGTCGCGCACGATGGTCGACATGCCGGCCTTGTAGCCCATGGCGGCAGTGAGGTGGACGGGCTTCTTGGGGTCGTCCTTGGGAAAGCTGCGATGGTGAACATGCGTCAGTCAATCTTCTCTCTTGCTTCCATCCCGTCACCCTCCCATTCCGCCCTCAGCATGCCTTTCCAATGCTGCACTGGATACGCACCTCTTGACCTTTCCGCGGTGTCTCGATGCGCGCTTGCGTGGCAAGAATGCCAGCGAGCCATGGCGAGGCGCCTCGAACTTTCGGTGCGACATGTCGTTGGGTTGCGGGCAGGTGGATGTCGCTGCTGGACCTGAAGTTCAGAATCAAACGTTCGCTTTCAGATTTGGGCCATCCAGTGCGATTTGCCAAGCCAAGGCGCGCTAGAGCTGAAGCGGGCAAGGCGTGTCTGCCTTGAATCTCAGGCTCGCAAAGTTTCCCACCGTGCCACCGCCGTTGCCTCTGCCTTCGCCTTCGCCTTCGCAGCGGCCTGTTGGTGAGGGGTTTCACTTTGCCTGGGCGTGTGTATGGTGATGTGATGTCGCTTCTCTTCTGCAATTGAAGACTTCAGCATCACGATGCTTGCTGTTCTCGTGACTCTCATCACAGCGGCAGCAGCCATCAGCAACCATGCCACTGCTGGCATCGAGGCACTGGTCAAGCGACGCCTTCCTCGCCATGTCGATGGCTTCTCTTTTTCCATCGACCCTTCCTACCCGAGCGCATCGTCCTCGACACCTCCCAACGACCGATATACAGTAGCAAATGGAGACAATGGCACCATCTGCATTTCAGGCAATTCGCCAATCGCCCTTGCAAGTGCACTTCGCTGGTACTTGGTCAACGCCATGCACGTGGATCTCTACTGGTTCGTCGGGAGCAACTTTGACCTCGCACCAGAAGCATTGCCACCACTCAAGTCCACCTATCATGGCTCCTCGATCGTGCCCTACCGCTATCACTTCAACACAGTGACATTCAGCTACACTGCCGCTTTCTGGAGCTGGGAGGAATGGGAACAGCAGCTCGATTGGATGGCTCTCCGCGGCATCAATCTTCCTTTGGCCTGGGTCGGGTTCGAAAAGCTGCTTCAAGACGTATTCCTCGGCGCCGGCTTTACCAATGCTGAAATCGGCACGTTCCTCAGTGGCCCAGCTTTCCAAGCCTGGAACAGATTCGGCAACATCCAAGGTTCTGTAAGTGTATCTCAACTTGAGAGGCATGGCTCGGCCTCGGTTGGAGACCACGCGATCAATTTCAAGAACTCGATCTCAGCTTTGCTTGTGGAGAATCGTGCTATGCTTCGTTGACATTCACTAATTCTCCCGTCCGCTTGCATTTAGTGGGGAGGAGACTTGCCACAGAGCTGGATCGACCATCAATTTGAACTTAACAAGAAGATTGTCGCTCGCATGGTAGAGCTCGGAATGACACCAGTGTTGCCATGCTTTACGGGCTTCGTGCCCACACAAATCAGCAGGCTGTATCCGAACGCTTCATTTGTCAATGGATCCAGATGGAACGGCTTCCAGGCAGAGTACACTAATGTTACATTCCTGGAGCCATTTGATCCACTGTTTACCACGCTACAGAAAAGCTTCATCTCCAAACAGATCGAAGCATATGGGAATGTTTCAAGTATATACACATTGGATCAATACAACGAGAATGACCCATTTTCAGGCGAGCTTGCCTATTTGAAAAATGTCACTTCAAACACCATCAAGAGTCTCAAGGCTGCAGATCCGGAAGCGATATGGTTCATTCAAGGATGGCTATTCTATAGCTCGGCTGACTTTTGGACTGATGAGCGAGTCGAAGCATATCTGGGAGGCGTTGCAAACGAGGACATGTTGATTCTGGACTTGTTCTCCGAGTCACAGCCTCAGTGGCAGAGAACAAATTCCTACTTTGGCAAGCCCTGGATATGGTGTCAACTGCACGACTATGGTGGCAACCAAGGTGAGATCGAGTGTCGACGAGGAATGCATAGTGCCCAGTTGTCTGACTCCTCAATAGGACTTCACGGTCAAGTCGAAAACGTGACCATCAACCCAGTGCAGGCGTTAGCAAACAAGACTAGCACAATGGTCGGTATGGGCTCGACCATGGAAGGCCAAGAAGGCAACGAGATCATCTACGATATTCTCCTTGACCAAGCCTGGTCAAAAGAACCAATCGATAGCGACAGCTACTTTCACGATTGGGTCACCTCACGCTACGCTGGATCTAAGCTCCCCAGCGGACTTTACACTGCCTGGGATGTCATGCGTCAGACAGTGTACAACAGCACTGACATCGAGGCCGCTGAGGCCGTCACCAAATCCATATTTGAACTAGAACCAAATACTACTGGACTTCTCAATAGAAGAGGTCATCACTCGACTCTGATACTGTACGACCCGAATGTGCTGGTAAGCGCCTGGAACGACCTCTACAATGCTTCAAATGACGACATCCAGCTCTGGGACGTAAAAGCCTATCAATTCGATCTAGTCGACACAACCAGACAGGTTCTTGCCAATGCATTTTATCCGCTCTACACCGACTTTGTGCACTCTGCCAACAAATCAGTACAAGGCACTTACTCTCCGACCAAGGCCGAGGAGAAGGGAAAAGAAATGATTATGCTCCTCAAAGATCTCGACTCCGTCCTGGAAGCGAGCGGCAATGCTCACTTCAAGCTGTCGTCCTGGATTGAATCCGCTCGGCTCTGGGCTCCTGCTGAAGATTACGCAGACGACAAGAACACCACTGCAAAAATCGCGGACTTCTATGAATACACCGCTCGTAACCAGATAACTTTATGGGGTCCAAATGGCGAGATCAGTGATTATGCATCGAAGCAATGGGCTGGTCTGATCAGGAGCTACTATGTGCCACGATGGCAGCGCTTCGTCGACTTTACACTAAATAGCACTACATCGATGAACGGCGAGAACGGTGCGTTGAAGGCTAGTCTTACGGCTTTTGAGCTTGCGTGGCAGCTTGAGACTTCGACAGCACCGCATGCGAGCACATACTCGCAATCTGATGGCGGCAATCTGAAGGATACCATTGCAAGAGTGGTAACAGCATGGCCCAATGTGTTCAAGCCTTAGATGTGTGAATTAATTTGCAATTGCTGGCTCTGCTTCCTGAATTGGGGCTCTACATCTAGATTGTCTGAACACGTCTTATCGTTTCCCATACGGCACTAATCGTCATCTGGCTCAGGTTTTGGGTCACCAACCAAGCCTGCTGTCATATTGTTCATTCGTCTTGCAAGCAAATCCTCATGACTCGCAAGCCGGTGGACGATTGTTCGAGTATCAGCAGGACTCATCCTACCAGATCTCACCCTTGCCCGTCTTCGACTACCACTTGCGCTGGAATTCGCAGCAGCCCCAGAGCCGGACTGGCGCCTTGGGTTGGCATTGTCAATCTTGGTCATGCGTAGCCTGCCAGGCACGTGAAGTTCAAGTGGCTTGTCGGCATCGGAGTTCGAAGCTGATACGCGACGAGAATGGGTGCGCCTGTGCGTAAAATAGTCCTTCCCGGCATCACCATCAGCGGCAGGCGTGGCAGCCGAAGAAAGAGGCTCTTCAGCGTCCAGTTCCGTGAAGACTTTCCTCATCCATCGACTGCAGAGATGTATGTATTGCCATGCCTTGGGGAACACCGACACGAATTGCAGAAAGCCATGGCTGACTCCGGGAACAAAATGGACTTCTACGTGCTGACGGTCATCGAAGCGGGCATCTTCAGGTTCCAGTCCCAATTCTTGCCTCCGCCTGAACTCGAACAGTTTGGCTTGGCGGACTCGTCCGGCAAAG
This sequence comes from Pseudocercospora fijiensis CIRAD86, assembly GCF_000340215.1. Taxonomy (NCBI): domain Eukaryota; kingdom Fungi; phylum Ascomycota; class Dothideomycetes; order Mycosphaerellales; family Mycosphaerellaceae; genus Pseudocercospora; species Pseudocercospora fijiensis. Next base: position 4,473,002 of record NW_006921532.1, read on the forward strand.
ATTGCAGTATCGTCCACAAGTGGATCGCGCTCACCGCACAGAAGAAACATTCTTGGGAACTTTGTCAGCAGCTCCTCGGGCGCTCTGACCGGCGAGAGGAGGAATTCGGTTGAAAAATCCGGTCGATTGTGCTCGCCAATATATAGCAAAATCATGGATCGCAGCATCTCTGGCGAGATAATGCGGTCGTTGAAGTAAGATATCATGCTGCTCATTGCCAATCGCGTTTTCAGTCGTGGATGGAAGGAGTCGTTTCGTGCTAGCATTTTCCGTTTCGGTAATTCTCCATTTGCATCGTCATCTTTTTCGTTGTCCGAGGCGTATGGCGTATTGGGTGTCAGCTTTCGGTAATCCTCTGTCTTGCGGTCGAGGATGCTTTTGTTCTGCTTTCGCCGCTCTGGAGCCTTAAGTAAAGATAGCTGTTCATCAGATATCCAATTGCCAATGTTCATCTCCAGAGCCGGATATATTCCTACCACTGCATCCGGTGGCGGAAGCATATTCAGCTTGTCGCCATGCCGCCAATTCTGGTATGGAGATTGAGCGTCCAGTATCATCAAAGTCATAGCAATTGCGAGATTCCCTCCAGCACTGTCGCCTGCGACAATCACTCGTGGAATCATCTCTCCCGAGAGACCAATACAACGCCCGCGCGTCGCAAGAAGCTGGTAGTACACATCATGGCACTCATTGAGAGCATATGGATAAGGGTGTTCGGGCGCCTTCTTGTAATCCAGAGCCAGGACAGGTATCCCGAGTTTACCTGCCCAAGCAAGCAGCTTGTCGTCATGGCATCGTGGATCCATAGCCACGAAGCCACCTCCAGGAATATCCAATACGATCTTGTCCTGCCGTCTCAATTCCGAGTCATCCCCATCGAAATACAGCCATGCATCCACCGGGTCATGGTAATCGCTCTCTTTCGGCCTGCGGAGCTGAATCTTGCGCGGCTCATACTTCATGAACTTTGGTCTCATGAGCTTCGTCAAGAAGCTGAGCACGGGACTGTTTGGCTTGTTCCAGCTGACTCTCAAATGCTGAACGTTCAGAGCACCTCTTACTCTCCTCACCATCTCATCTGCCTGCTCGGCACATACGAGGTAGTAGACTGTGAACACAATTTCGCACGTGCTCCTCAACCATGCAGGTCGTAGATGCATTGCTGTCCAGAACCCGGCATCGAGCGCGGTGGTGATCCATGTGGCGCGGAAGAAGCTGCGATCATACAGACTTGCCAAGGGCTCTGGAGACTCAAGACCCACCACTCTTGCAAAGTTGCGCGTGACATAGAGCAACACACAGAAAATGACGACTGCCTGGTGAAGGGAGAAGCGTCGCGAGAGCCATTTCGAGATTTTGTTGATCGGGGGAGGCCCGTTCTTGGGGGCTTTTCGGAGGTAGAAAGACCAGAAGAGGACGACGGCGAAGACTTGGTACTTCCGAAATCGAGTAGAGGGTCGTCCAAGTATGTGGTCTGGGGGTCGCGTGAGCGCGGCATGGCCGACATGCTCTGTGATCATGTGCTTGACTCACCAATCATGGCCTCAGCCTACTTCAGACCGAACACAAGCAGAGCATGAGTACACGATGCTGCCAATCCTTGTCTCTCAGCCTCCGTCTGCTCTCGAATTGTCTCGTCAAAGCCGCCGCCAGATAGCTGTCAGAGTCGATGAATAAAGAAAGCCGCTGTTCTCAGTCCAGGACTGTCCGTGGTCGTGCACATAGGAAACATGGGAAAAGAGACTTGCAAGATGGTTACTAGCGACGGTAAAGGAGGGCCATACCATCGTGACCAGCGAAGTCAAATGGCACGCCTCTGAGTGGTTGTCTTCTCGCATGTGAAAGCCGTGCCCTCTCATCGTCACATGCCAATGATGATGCCATGACATCCAGCCGCAGGTCTGCGGATGCACAAATCGGCAAGTAGCGGATAGCAAAACGGTGACTCCCGAAAACTCAGCAAATAACAGCACCTTCGATTGAAATCTATATAATACTGCGTCTTTTGCCCCCTACTATCTATAACGGCGTATATTCTCGCTAGTATACTATCTATATATTATTAAATTATTTATTTACTTAGAAGTAATTTCTTCGAAGAATTTAATTATTCTAGCGCGTACGTCTTCGCGCGTATATCGTATCTTTTTTCTAAAATAATTGTTTAAAAGACTCTAAGTCGTCGCTATCGTTATATCCCTATATCGTTTACTTTAAGTAATTTTCGAAACTTATTACTTAGAGTCTAGACGTATTAAAACAGTCGGCAACTATATCGAGTTTTCGCTTTAATAACGTAACTAGATTATCTGATTTTTCGAGAAATTCGGTATATTTTCTTACTCCGCGTTTCTCTAGTTTTCTCGGGGTATTACAATACGGCGGTATCGCGTTTAGTTGCTTCGAAGATATAAAGAGAAAGAGTAAATAAAGGAGATCGCGACGAGGGGCTGGCATACGGGAGTCGCCGTTTTGTCCGACACTCATCGAGTCGGCAAAACAATGGGCCGAGGATGCTAGTTCGTGCAACCAACGCGAGCGAGCTGCCACGGCGTATACTGCTGCTATACGCTATGCTGCTCATAAAGGGCAAGTGCCCATCAACAAGGTCACATATGCTTTGAAAACAATCGCATGTGGCAATGGGCCTCAAACATTCCTCCTTTTCCAGAAACACACCATCGAAGTACTTGATTTGGCGTCAAGCTCACAACAGAATCATGCACGTGCTCACACCGGAGGGAACATGAGATGGAATGGAATTGAGGGCAGATTGAGGTCCGATCAGTCCACGCTGACGCTAGCTAGGTCCTCTCTCAAATGCGTTCGCCACACGAAAGCGCCGTCATGTGAAACAAGTACACCAAGAAGGTAATCAGCAACATTCGCTATCATTGATTCCAACGCTCAATCTTCCATCTTGCCGCTCTGCCCAAAGGCTCGAACCCACTCGCTCACCTCAAATCCCAAGCGACGCAATGTAGACGGCTCAACCTCCAAACTATCCCTACTATCAGCCTTGGTCCTCTTCACCACAAACAGATTGCCATCATCCATAATTTCGACGCTCTGCTTGCCAGTGTCTGCTGCAACACCATCGCGCACATAGATCGTGAGGTCTGGACTGATAATACCACGCCAGTGTGTTGCAGTCCACTCCCAATGATCCTTGGGAGAATAGCGAGCATGGGCTTCGATCGGAATGTGGCATGCGAAGAAATTGCTTGCATAGAGCGAATAGTTGACAACAATGCTGACAGGCTTTGCCGAACCTGAATCGGTCAGTTCCTTTCCAGTGCTGGAGACTGACGACTTGCGAGCGTCGACATCCATCTTTTCGTCGCTATCTGAATTGAAGCGCCCGGTGTTTCCAGAACTGTCGTCATCCGAACCAGTAGTCGCGGTCCTGTTCTGCTTGGGACTGTCGTCTGGGTCCTCGTAATCCTCGTCCACTTCGCGATGCTTGGCTTTCGTAAGCACATCGACCATGACCGAATCTGTTGGCGATGAGTTCCTGACGCTCAGCGATTCAACAATATCAGCAGTTTTCAAAAGCCAATCGGCAGCTAGACGGTGATATTGCGCCATGATGTGCTCTTTGTTTCCTTGAGAGGACACAGATGGACCATCTAACTGTCTGACTTTCAGATCATCGCCCTTGCTCAGCGTCTCGGTCAGCCACGATCCTAGTGCCTTCACCGCGTCAGGATTGTCGCCCTCTATAGCAACGAACGGGCCGCGCGGTGCCGACTTTCTCACTGGTCTCGGAGGTGCGACCTGGCTGAGCACCTTGACCTTGTACCAAAAATCCAGGCTCATGATTTGCTCCTTGGCAGTCTTGCCCGTTCCTGCAGTGGCCACAGTTCCAGCTATGCCACCGCTGCTACCAGTCTGCAGTGGAGGCAGAGTAAGAGAACGGTCATGGGGAATGTGACCTTGCGAGAGGCGGTGTTGCTGATAGCCGGGTCCTGGACGTGGTGGCGGCGCCATCGGACCAGGAGGGCTCACGACACCGCGGAGACCCGGCAGGCTTTCGCGTCGTACATGAGCTGCAGTTGCGCCAGGTGGGTATGGATGTGGCGGACCTTGTGCAAATGGAAATGGTGTTCCTGGGCCCACTGGAGGTCCAGGCTGTCCAAGTGGTGGTGCTACTGCATACCGAGGAGGGAGGGACCTGCTCATTGTTGTGGGATGCTCGCCATTGTAGCGCCGGCGCTTGAGATCTGGGCTGAGTGGTCCGAGATCATCACGCTCATCTTGGTGTCCATGAGGGCCGGGAGACATGGTATTGTTCGGAAATTGCCTACCCATGCGCCGTGCTGCTGGAGACTGCAGGTTGAGGTCTCTCAACACGGGTAACGTACGTGACACCGGTGTGTTAATCGACGCTGGAGTGTGTGCTGAAGCTGGGCTGTTGCCTGTCGAGTTAATGCTGGAGTAAGGCGTAGAAGGTGCTAAGATGCTGCGGCCGCCGCACTTCTGACAACGCGGCTTTTCGACTGCAGAGCCGCCTGCTTCCGATGACAGACTATTTCGTCGGCCGCTGCGCTTTGGTTGATAGCGATAAAGTGGGTATTGCTGCTGGTGGCGGAGCTTCTCTTCCTCGGCAAGCGCTTTCCACCTACTCTTCACTTCTGGAGGCTGGTTCTGCCACTGCTCGCCTATAATCTTCGATATTTCTGGATTTGCTAGACCTGGGTTTTGAGCAACAACTTGCGCTTGGTGATTTTGTCGGTATAGAATGAACGCTAGTGCAGGTCAGTCAGATGTCACGCCGTGCATAGTCAACATAAGCACCTACCGTTGCGAGGACGTGGTATTTTGGGCTCGGGCTGGCAGATACAGACGTGTATGTCACCACTTCCGGATCTGATGTGTGCTGGCGAAAAGGCTTCAGCGTGGTCGAGGTCTTTGTCCTCCGACTGCACAATGCCGGCGGTGCGCTTTCTTGTTATCCTGATAGGGGGACTCTCCTCGGGCGTCAATGGAGTCTTAGACTCACCCTGACTCCGAGAAGGACTTGGAGATTGCCTCTGGGAGCGAGACGAGACGGAAGACGATGTACGCCTGCTGGAACTGGCGGTAATATGATGGCTGCCTCGTGTATCCTGAGCTTGAGACTTGTTCAAGACAGCGTTATCACTTTGATTCCCGTCTGGCATGGTTCGCTGCCACAGCTGTCTCGTGAAAATGATACGTCCGCCGGAATCATGAGCTGCCTGCGTTTGTATAGGAGGTAAGCACCGGCGATCTTGCGGGTTTGGTAGCGACGGCAAGCATGAATCCTGTATGGCAGACATCGAGAAGAAGATGGCAGGGTCTCACAGGCCTCTTGTTCCACTGGCATGCCCATCGACAATGAGATTCCAGTGTACCAATAGGATCGCGTGACGAATCAAGACGAGCCATTATTGCAAAGAAGCAGAGAACCTTTGTGCCTATTATCCCAAGCCTACTGTGGCATGCGGCTCTTTGTCCAATGACGAGCACGGTCATCGTCTACATCGCGCACTGCTGCGATTGTTGCGGAGTCGATACTGCACGCTTTTCTTTGTTCTTTGTTGGTGAGCGCGGGACCGAAAGCGGCCAAGCCGTAGCGCGCAGCAGCCAGACGAAACGTCAGCTGCCTTTGAGACATTCCAAGCGGTAAGCATGCAAGGAGGCGCCTCAAAGAAATGTAGGCTGGCACAACAATGCGAAGTTGCGAACAAACGGCCGTACATCCGTGGCCGCCTTAACCTCCGCTGGATCATGGAATTTCCTGATATCTGGGCACTTTGTGTTGTGTCATGGAGACACGATTTCCGGCACCGAGATGGCGGAATGTTACACATTGTTGCAACTCTGTGAGCGTGCTGTGCGACACAACACGACCTCCAATTCTCGTCTTGTTATACACTTTGTAGCTTCGACAGCCCTTCTGCGTCTCGGGGTGGCCGTCCAGTTGGCGGGCGGGTTTCGACTTTGCATGCTGCAATGCCAGACTTTTGGGACACTGATGCTGCTGTGCCTGCGACAATTGGTGCCAAAGCCAGTTGAGGATCCATAATCCCATCTACTATGATTACCGACTTCCGACGGGTTCCAGGATGACGGCTAAGTCTGTTGTGTATGGACAGCTGCACCCGAAACAAAGACCATCTGTAGCTTTCGATAGCCCAAGGTCAAACGCCAGTTCCACTTGATGAGTACTTTCAGGTGCGATCGGGGAACGAGCAAGCACACAAACACTGCTAATAAATCGATGTTAGACACAGCAGCCCACTCAGTAGCACATAAGTACGGTCTCAGGCAACTCAAGACGCTCGAGCGGTGATGACGCTCTGATCCTGCTTGCGCTGCGCGTCGATGCTTGTGCACCCTTGTGACGCATCCAATAAGCAGTGAGGCGTACCGAAATTAGCCAACGACCGGCTCAACTTGCAGGACCAGAAGGTGTTTCTGCTCTTTCAGTAGCATACAGATGCCAAACCACGCCCTTCGGCTTCCATGACCTCATGCACGTCGCCGATGCATATTTTCGGGAAGTGGCATGAACGTGAGTGGGACTACCCCCGACCACGCGATACATCCATCGGACCTCGTTTGTGGTTGTCCTCTGAGAATCCTCGTAGGACCACGGGTATTTGCAGCTGTCAAACATGCTTGACGGTAATCACGCCGGGCAGTGTCGATCTTACAAAGGTGAATGGCCGATTGGGGCCACTCGTGAGGCGCAGTAGAGGCGTCGAAACATGCGGTTTGGTCCGTGCAGCAAGCTCTACGTTTGGGTATGTGTTGGGCGTCGGCTGGCTGGCCCAGGCTGCGACTACGACTTGTGCGAAGTTGATATTATCGAAATGCTGAAGATAAGTGCGCATGTAGGAGCTTGGGGGCAGCGGCTCTTTCGAACACCGAGTCCAATAACCGCGCAACGGTGAATGGACTTGAAAGAAAGTGCCATGCAGCCCTTCACGCTTCACAAAGCTCCAGCGCAGCCAGCATCTCACTGTCTCGCGATATTGTGTAGCCCTCCCTAAAGAGCGCATGCAGGATTCATCGTTGCCTGCCTCCTTCCACGACAAAATATCTTCCGGTCTTCTTGGAAGCATTTCCTAGGACATCCCAACGGTCTTGTTCTTGGTCTTGTCCTTGTTGTCTCTCGTGCTTTCGTCTGACGCGCTTATGGTGTTGTCCTCTGAGCTCCTCATTTGCGAGCGCGCTCTTCAGCGCGTTCATTCCAAGCTCTGCTTCCTTCTCACCCTGCGATGTTTCGTCCCTGAGGCTTGAGAGTGGTTTCACGTCTTCAGTATTGACCCTTTGAATATCTCTCACAAAGTGGAGCTGCGAGGACAGGGTGGCAAGCATTTTGCCCTCCTCCTCCAGATCCTTGGGTGGTGGCAGCGCTGACAACCTGAGCAGATGGTGTAACTGCTGGGAGCTAACCTTCGGCATGCCATCTTGAAGAGCTGGTAAAAGCGAGGCCACTGACCACGTTGGCTGTGAAAGGAGCTCGCCAAGCTCAACAACACGTCTCGGACCAGATTGATCTCGCCGTACTGGAACTGGACTTGTACTGTACGACCTGAGCTGTGCCGGAGGCGGCAAGCTCATTCGCGCGCCAACCGGGCGCGGGCGCAGCCCATAGCCCTGGAAACTGATTTTCATTCTGTCAATCTCTCGCTGTACCGTGTACTTTGGCGCTTCTCCATTTCATCGTATCGCGAATCAGTGATCATGAACGGTCGAGGAACACCAAGCGGCGGGACGAATGACCGGGGTCCGGCATGCTCTCCTCCGATCTCGCCGCATCTCAAGTCCGTGCCATCATTGAAGATGTTGATGTCCCTTTACCACTTGCGAGCCCACTTCAAAGCATCATGAGGGGCGGTGCTGGGCTTGCCGGAGGTCTGCTGGCTGGCATCTGTGGTGTCTTCACGGGTAAGTGTCCGCCTGATCATAGCACTCACATATCCAATGAGCTCACATCTAAACAGCGTACACGGCCTTCCAGCCAGCGCTCAAAGAAGATGCCGAAAAGCGTGCTGGGACCTTCCGCGAACAGCATGGAGAGGAGAACAAGGACAATGTGCTGAGCCAGGCCATTATCAGTGACCTCAAGGAGGCCAAGGAAGAGGTCAATAAATATGACAGCGGTGGCTTTGCCTGGGGCATCAGGAAGGCGCTGTTTGGGTCAACGCAACCACACGACATCCCAGCAGCATCGGGCGCTGATGCAAACACTCGAGACGAGAAGGAAAATGAATAGAGGAGCAAGGATATGGATGCCCGTGGTGGCGGGAAAAAGCTGCTATCCCGCCGGCCAACGTTGGATCGCCCACAGCTGTCATGGCAACTGCCCATGAACAGGTCTCCGGTCTGCTCCGCTGTGGCCACTTCTATGGTTGCCGCTGCCTCCCACAAGCATGAACTCCAGACGCCACTGGTTCTGCATACACGTACGACTACGCGAAATCATCCTCTTTCTGCTCGATGTTGTCCTTGACCCGCAGAAGCAGCGTCGTCTTCCACTTATCAAGCTTTGACATCTGGTCAAATTGGAACAGCTTGTCCGCAAATTTCTCTTGGTCTCCCTCATCTACTGCCTCTACGAGATCAACAAGAAGTTGATGCTCCCGAGTCTGGGTGAAGCCGGGTTCAAGGTCTCGGTAGGAGTCGAGCGCCCTGTTCATAGCCACCATATCGCCATTGGCGAGGTGACAGATGCCTGCTTTCAGGAAGTACTCCTTGACCGACCACTTCATGAGATTGTTGTTTATCGCGGATTTCGAGATGCGTTCGTAGTTGGAGATCGCTTTAAGATAATCGCCCTCGAGAGCAGAGATATCAGCAAGCTTGAGATAGAGCTTGTTCGCAAGTCTGGCGCAAGACGTCAGCAGGCCTGCGACCATAGTGAATGGACCAAATTCAAGCAAAGCACATACTGCTCAGCGTTGTCGTTCTCGTACCAACCCGCCGCTGTCTCATAGGCTTCCATCGCCCGTTTCTGGTCCTGAAGCTCCACCTCGTACAGCTCTGCGAGGTTCTGCTTGTGCGTGGCTGCTCTCCTGAAGTTACCTTTGATAGTGTAATGCTGGATAGCCTGCTCGAGTACTCTCGCTGCCTCCTCGGGCTCATCTTTTCGATAAGATTTGTATGCTTCGGTCAAGGTATTCGCGGCGTCATCAGGCTCGCTGAGTTTGGAGGACTGAATCTGTGCTGCCTTCTCAAATGTTTGCCCGGCCTCTTTGCCTGCTTTCTGCATACGGAAGGCGTTCGCGGCCTGCGTATACAGTTCGACAGCATTCTCCCACTTCTCCGTCCGGCCACCAAATAGAGAGAATCCGCCAGTCGCAGACTGAGCAGCCTTATCTGCCTACGATCCACAATTCAGCGGTGTTCCATGGCACATAGTCCGGTAGCTGATGGTGGGGCTCACCTTCTGCAGGAGCGCGCGTGGGTCTTGCGCCATGGTCGCGGTGTGCTCGTCAGATTTGGGGATCAAGTCTGGGTCCAGCGGCTTGAGGATACTGTGGCCGCTGGAGCCTAGAAATCGTCTGAAGTTGGTTGCGTGTCTCGAGGTGCGGCTGGTGAGAGGTGACAAGACAAGCTACACGTGCCTTGGCGATGACGAAACAAGGTTGGCCAGGGTCTCGATGCTGGAGCGCGTGCTTCAAGTCGCGTCGACCGAACTCCACGCTTGATGGAAGGCTCGAGTCACTTCCAACACCAACAATCGCGGCCGGAACAAGCAATTGCAGACAACGTGGCATGCTTTTTCATCAGAGATATGTGCAGCATAGCAAATGAAGCGATGGCAGGATCGCGGAGAGGTGGCGGATTCAGATGAGGACGAACTCGAACTCGAACTCAGCATTGAGTCTTCCGCGGAGACACCTCCGAGAAAACGACCAAGGCTGGATCAGGTCTCTGGAATCACGGGACTCGCACCGCCATCGGATCATGGCGCGAAGACAGATGATGAAGATGAGATTGCTTGGCTTCCGGCCAAGGCGGCGACGACGTACGGACGAAAGGGCAAGGGCAAGCCAGCGCGAAGCAATGCAACAGCGTCCTCCTCCCGCGCGCAATCGGTTGAGCGCTATGGGGGCGACAAGCTGGTGCCAATGATACCAGCTTTGCCAGACAAGACGATATGTGAGGCTATTCGAACCACTGCCAGCTCACCTGCGCACGGCTGGCTTGGAGGGACCACAGATCTGGATAATGCTAAGCCTAGCCTTTCCATCGATTCACCTCTGGCAGTTCCACTGCCGCCTTCCTCGGCCGATTCAAGCGACGAAGATGAGCTGCCAGACGTGAGTCAGATCTTCGCAGCAAAGCGCCAGGACAATCGCTATGCTTCGAGATGTCGTACATCCAGCTCGTTGAGCGAGCGCTCCGTCTCTCCCCCCACGGACTTCCATTCCCCAATTCGGCCTCTCACGAGTCGCAGCGAATCTGGGCGAGAAGCGCTTTGTACGACTGCGAGCGATGAAATGGTCGGTGTCACACTTAACGACTTCGCTGCTGTCGATGACGATGTTGCTTCAGCAAAGCGCAGTCTGCGAGCGCGAAAAGACATTCAGCTACATCCATATCTTCTTGAGAAAGCCAAGTATCAGAGACAATTCATGGAGCGCGGATTGAAACCTGTTCGATTGGTCCAATCGGATCCTCAACGCGAAAATGATGGGACTCCGTCTTATCCAAGCAGCAGTCAGGCTACCCTGCCGTCGTCCAGCCCTGCCGTCTCTGAGATAGGCGTGACGTCTGAGAAACCTACAATTCAGCCAACGTCTGTTAATTGCTTTATCGCCTCGCCTCACAAAACCCAACATCTGCCGGTCGAATCACACCAGCGATTGAAGAGGAGAAAACTTCATCACACAGACCCGTCGACGAGCTTTTCTCTCCATGCTCCCGCCTCACAGCCTTTGTTTGATCACTTTTCGATACCGCCCTCGCCTCCAAATACTTCAAGCACAGAGAGTAGTGTGGAAGAGGAATCTCGTCATGTACGCCGCTCGCCCCCCAGATTCAAGTTTCCTCCCGGCTTCACTCCTCAACCGTTGCCCACGCCTGTGGTCTCCTCGGATGTAAGACGTGCCATGAGGGACGAGTGGTCAGATTCAGAGTCGCCGCCAAGGACAACACGACGGAATCAACCGGTGCGGCTCGACAGCACTCCTGTGACAAGCTCTTTAGAAGACGATTCGGAAGTTGAATCGGAGGCAGAGCTAGAAGCTCAACGTCTGCAGCGTGAACGGAGACGAATCAAAGGTGTTTTACCCGCATCGTGGCTCAAGATTGACATGCATCAGCAGCAGAGGCAAAGGTCTCATGAGTTAGCCTTACAATCCACGAGGCACAGGTCAATCACACTCTCGCCGGAGCAGGCTGAGCCACGGAAGGGTGTCGCCAGGCGCGTCAGTGGTCGGCTACGGCGAGGCAGCGTAGCTGGGAAAGAGAGCATAGAATCCGATGGCGCAGAATCGGACCATTCGGTTCAGATGATCGACGTTGTACAGAAACACGCAGGCGTTAGCCCTGATCGACAGCGCTTCAGTTTCGCCCAAGAGTCTACAGTGAATGATGATTTGATCGAAAATGACTTCGTGGATCCCATGCTAGCTGGTCCTTCCCGGCGTGCCCAGCAGACTAAAAGGAAGAGCTCGCGTCAGCCACGGATTAGTACAGCATTGGGGCAAGGAGCAAGAACAATTGACGACTTCTCCGAAGAGCGCTCGCATGGCGCAGAACCAAGCGCAGTACGTGTGCAAACTGAACGCACCCCGAGATCACCGTTCAAAAGACGACCTTATCCGAGAAAGGACTCATCTGTACCTCTGAGCATAGTTGATGCTCCACGATCGCCTAGAACACGAGACGTCCAATTGCCACAGTTTGTTCGGCTTGCTTTGCGTCAAAGCAATCGTATCCAAAACCAAGGTCGCCACGGACCTCATGACAAGATCATCCGCCTCACGACCTCAGACGACACCGCTGAAGCAGATTCGGTCCTGCGAGCTTGGCGCCAGGGTATGCTTCTGCCTCGCTATGAGCTCATGCCATCCGGCAACCACAACTGGGCAACGTCAGAGAAAAGTCCAACACATCGCGAAGCGCTTCGCGAGCAGTCGCACAACTCGCAAAGGCACGAGCCTTCAAGTACGACTAGGACAACTGCTGGCGCGTCTCATGCGCTTACCAAGCCTGATGTAAATTCTGTGCGCAAGACGAAGTACAAACAAACTCGATTGCCTCATGCTGTAAGGTCAGCTCAGGCGCCGATGCACAATCCATCTCGCCTGGGTACAAAGGTCGGTGAGGGTCAGCTTCGAAAGAAGTCATCCGCCCGGCGCTATACGCCTGCACTGCGCTCTGCACAGCTCGAAACGCTCCAGCAGGACTTTGACAATCACCATCGCGAGGAGGCTTTCGAACGTCGAATGCAGTGTCTGACTGAAAATGTAGCTTTACCAGGAAGGCATGCACGATCATCCGAGTACCAGATCACGCGATTCCTGTATAATCATGATCAACAGGACCAAATCCGGACAGGAACGGACCAGATCAGACCTGCTGTTCCGGCTGTCGAGCATGATACGACTATGGATTTCCCTCACAGACCGCGCAAGTCACGTCCGCAAAGGCTAAATGCTGAAGCAAGCGAGTATCGCCAGCCGGACGAGCTCACGCAGATCGACGCGAACAATGCCGATGATGAGCAAGACAAAATCAACATCTCTAGCCCTGTCTTGCATGGCTTTGGTCTGTTCGGCTCACGATATACCGTTAACTTCAACATCGAGCCATTGCCACCAGGATTCCTTTTCCAAGCCGACACGATCATTGGAAGCGGAAAACTCGCGGAGGCGCTAGATCTGTCAAACCAAGACCTCGACAATCCGCGCGGCCAAACACATTTCGCTTTCGCAGATCAAAGCCGTAATTGGGGAGTCTGGAATGAAGACGTGGCTGCAGACTTCTCACGAATGACTGTCGAAACGATGGATGAATTGCAGAGATTACACATCGTTTCTGCAGGTGCCGGTCTTAACCAAGTACGCAATTTTATGGACCAAAACGTGAACGCTTCCTTACGGTCAGCGGTAACATACTGTTCGAAGTGTGTATACTTTGTCGACGCCGTCGACCGGCAGCACTTTGCTGAGAGCCTTTGCCGGCTTGTGAACGATGTATCGGACATCATCGAGGAGTATCAAACAGATGTATCCCGCAATCCGAAGGCATTCAATGAGACTCGACAATACCTGGTGATCTTAGCTGTGCTGGCCAAGCAAGTGACATGCCACCCTACCGTCAGCAGGGGCACCAAAGACAGAGCATCTGACGTATTGAATGCCACAGCATTAAGCCTCTCGAAGCATTGTATCGCCGACCAATTCGAACAGCTGCGAGCGGACTACGAGAGCTGCCGCAATGCCGCTTTGCTGGAAGAAGGCATCTCTGGCAGTGCTTGGGCACTGAGCAGCCTCGTGATTTTGATCAATTCATTTCAAACGCTCGGATCAGATGCCAACTTCTGGCTGGTCATTAGCGCAGCTCTTTTCGGCGATATTCAAGGATACTGTGCCGTAAGCGATTTTGAGCGTCAATGGCACAGCCTATTTACGATCTTGCCGGCACTAGATATTGACAGCCGTGGTGTGCTGCAGCGTTCGGCAAGGAATCGTTCGTCGGAAGCGTGGACTATACCCAAAGCTTGCATCCTGCGCACTTTCGAGCTGTATGAAATGTCCAGCAGGATACGGGGCTTCACTGTGAATGATTATATTCGCACATTACTTTCGCGTTGCTGGTGCTTGATTGAAAGATGGCATTGGTGGCGATCCGAGCCAATTCTTAACACCATCTTCGACTTCTTCAGCGGCCGAAGCTTAGGCTTCCTTCACAAAGAAGAATCTCAAGGGTCTCTCGAATTTTTGGAAGAACTCAGCTCGCAGCCGTCACTCCAGGTCCTGCCGAGCGACCGCTCATTTCACATTTTCGTCAAGCTTTTAACAACATCATTCCTGCGGATGCGTGATAATCATGTCTACGACGGACGCAAGATTTCAGGCTTGGCGTGGCGCTTCATACCAAGCCATGGTAGAACATACAACAAGGACATGGATCTCAAGCAATCCGATCTCGATGCACTGCAAAACCACCATGATCTACTCGTGGCTTTGTACTATGCTCTGCCGCCTGTCCATCGGCCAAAAGCAAATCTAGTGCGCGATCTTGTTGACCATACCAAGTCTCATCGGAAAGCTTGTGATGTTAACGTCAGGGCCTGGGCAAATCTTACTGCATTCCAAGCATCCACTGCTGAGCCATTGGAAACTATGCAGCCCCTATCTGAGTGGTTTGTGGCTCTAGTAAGGGCAGCAGTACACCAGTACAGGTTGGCCAAGAGTGAAGCTGAACAGGACTTTGAGGAAGCCAGAAAGGAAGGTTCAACTTCTGACGAGGTTAGACTCCAGGCCGTCATCGCCAGCAATCAGCGCCCGATAGCTGCGACGATTGTCAATGCTCTTGCTGGACTCAAACGAGCTCTGCAATCTGCCCGCAACATCTCGAGCGTGCGGTATCTCGTAAAGACAACACAATTCTGGACTGTACTGGATCTCTTTGACCCATCTCAGCGTCGACTTCTCAGTGCCATGCTTGAAGCTGTCCAAGCTATGGACACGGCACTCGAAATAGACGAGAAGTTGTCTTCGACAATAGAAAGTCGGAGTCTGAGCGAAGACAGTCAGGAGTTTGGTGATATCAGTGCTCTCCAGGAGTTTGCCGCGCATGACACCACTACACCATCATCATTGCTCGATGCGGTTGCTGATACTCTCGTCACGCCAATGGGTCAATTTGTGTCGAACGTTTTCGGCGCAGACTCTGCTCCTGACGAGTCACTGCTGCAGAGAGTGATCAGCGTTTGGGTATCGATCGCAAATCGACTTGTGAAAACATCAGCGAGAGACTGGAGTGCCTTCCTCAACGAGTATAGCACTCAGAGCTGGGCTCAGATGCGTAACACTCCACAATGGCGCAAGTACACTCCTTACTTCATGGCTCACGTGGTCCAGCAGCCTACTTTCCCGGGAGATGAAAGTGTTGCGCAGAAAGTGCTCAATGCATGGGTTCTGTCGCTTGTGGAGAGAGAGGCTTCGCTGAAATTTCAGCATGTACTCACGGCTGCGCTGCTCAATCATTGCAGGGAGGAGCGCCTGTTGCAGAACCTCCCTTTTGCTCAAGATCAGGACGGGCAATTCCACATAAAATTGAGCGAACTTCGGCAGAGAAGACTCCCGCTTTTGTCGTCACTGTTGTCGAACATGCGAGAAAGCTTAGCAGAAGCTCATTCGAACCACAATCGCCCAATGGCGGAGTCCAGAAATATGTACGCTGCTGTACTTCGGCAGCTGATGCAGGCGATGAAGCATAATTATCAAGAGCTTCAGACGGAGAAGGAAAGTGAAGTTGCTGACAGTACCGCACAAGGATCATACGTTGAATTCGTTCAGCATGTGGTCTCTTTGCTGCAGCAGCACACGAGCGACATATGCAAGGTGGATCCGTTCTTCACTGACTCCAACGCCTTCCCGCTTCCTGTTCGGGATCCAACTTATGTTGTCGGCAAGCTGAAGAGATATTCACCGAGACTCGGCGAAGCCAAGTCACGCAAAGAACTTGCTGTGTTCATGCAGACTGTCAGCGAAAGAGCCGCCGTGGATGGACAGCAGCAATACTTGGCCGAGCAGCTATTTGAGGCGATGAAAGCAACGCCAGAACAGGACTCAAGTAATGGACCTTCGCTTCGACACGTACTCTTGACATCAATGTTCCCGGCATACATCAATACAATATTCGCTACAACCTGTGGATGGATCCTCGCGATTCCTATGTTGGACGCCTGTAAAAACGTGGCCATGGATCTTATCTACAAGGTCGACTTTGGGAATGACGGCGCTGTCTTGGCAACCACAGAATCTGTGACAGCTGTGTTGCACAGCATCAATGGTCAATGCCAGTCCGGTTTGGCGCGTGCTGGACTGTCGGAGATGGCCAAGTACATGCACGTACTAGCGATTATGTTTGATGTCTGCAGCTCTGTTCTGCAGCTGGCTTCCGTCGTGCAACATGCAACATCACATGGCCGTGACTTGCTGCACCTCCTACGGGCGCTGAACAGGCAAGCTCGAGGCATAGAGCAAGTGTTGGATGGCGCCGTCGAAGTCGACTGTCTTGAGTGCGCTGGCGGAGGACCATCGCCCTGGCCTGATACTCAGGAGTTTGTGAAAAGGCAAATCTACGAGTCGCTGAGCAACTGGCAGGTTGTAGATGGACGATATTTCTTGCGAAGAGGGAATCTTCTGAAAGAAATAATTGTCAGACTGGGGGATGCTAACGAAGAGAGGGCCGTATTGCGGCAGAGCATTCGAAGTTTCAAGGGCAGATATGAAGCGACATTTGCGCCGAGGCAGAGGAAGGTACAAGTGGTATGCGAGGATGCATGCGAGCTCTCGCAGCTCATGATATGATAGGAAGGTGATCGAGAGCGGATGGAATGTCGACAAAATTGAGTTGATAGCGTTCTGAGCGAGTACAGTTCTGATAGGGTCGAGATACTGTATTGTGCATGAGAAGGTGTGCGTGCGTGCGTGAACCTTTTCCCTGCTCGTGCATTGCAGCAATGCCGCCACCCGACGAGGATCAACAACCACCTCCAGCGATACACCAGCATGTTTCAGCATGTGAAAGTGAAAAGATGACAAACGCGGGGTACATCATGCGGCACGCCCATCATCATGACGGATCATCACCAGCGGGATTTGTTTGTTGTGCGACGATTTCAGGGTCCGGGGAACGGAGGGTGATGTGCATATGAGGTAGACGAGCGGCGGTAAGCGAGGTCAATCATGGTGGTATGCGGCGGTACTTGCTGTCTGCACCTCCTGGATACCTAGTAATGAGCTTGCCATATATACTTTGTGAAGCAGGTGGGAAGGAGTTGTAGGCGTACGTTGATGCGTCTTTTTCTGCCGAAAATAAGGTCAAGCCCTGGGAGGGTACTTAGAGAAGGCATCAGCACCGACTCTGGTTCGAAAATACGAGGATGGCCTTCACGAAACGACAGCTGATCACTGGCTTCAGCGTTGTGTTTCTGGCTCTACTCACGATCTTGGCGGCGTATGCGCTTCATCGATGCAATGCGCTCAACTTACCCATTCCGAACTCCTTATCAGCGTTCATAGTCGCTCTCCCGCCGCTGGCTGGAATTGTCCTGGAGTCGCTGATCAGCTTTCAATATCGGCTTGCTGCAAAAAGACGGCTTCAGAACAGCAAAGTATTCCAAAGCGTAAATGCTCTTTTCCTGGTTTACGAAGCGGTCGTGGCAACATTGGCGGGTACGCACATTATGCCTGTTGGCGGGTTATGGTGTCCTTTGCATGACAGATGGAGCGAGATGTTCCGAAACAAAGACAGCCGCGCGATCAGGAGCATTCAAGATGCTTTCACGTGTTGTGGCTTTGCGTCGACCAGAGACATGGCATGGCCATTTCCGGATAACAAACACGGATCCGATGCATGTGTCGTACGTTTCGAGAGGGACACAGCGTGTTTAGGGCCTTGGAGACATGAAGAGCAGACTGTCGCAATCATGTTGCTGGTTGTTCCCGTGGCGGTATTTCTCTGGAAGGCACGTCTTTTGTCGTCGATGAACGGATTGAGATGACTGATTCTCTCCAGGTGGCCTTATTCGTGACACCAGGCTTTGACACATCGTGGTTGCCATCCACCCTCCGATTGCCGATCGAGGATAACCAGAGCAGCGATCGACGACGGCCAGCTCTTCTCTTTCGCGATGTTGAGGACGAGGGCGAAGTTGACAGTCTCAGGGACGAAGTAAGACAACCTCGAATCAATCTGGTTATTTGCTGACCTTGGTCTTCCCCTTTTCAGGTAGCGAGACTGAATAAGGATTCGAATCTGGCCACGGTAAGAAAGGAACAAGTTGAGGGCACCTCGGGGTTGGAAACATTTGCTGACATTCGAATCGTCATTTTCTAGCACATTGAGCAAGGAAGAGTTCAACCATCGGCCCTCATTCAAGAGCATGAGAATTCGTGGACCAGAGATTGATAGCCAGCGAAGCTGTAGGAGCACGGCGTAATCGGCGCATGAGTTGACGATTTCGCGGTACTCATTCGAGCACGATATTTGCCTTTTGAGATCCTACTTTCCCTCCCTGCATGCGTTTATGATAGGATATACTCATCCTTGGCCTCTTTCGTTGCGCGTGTTTGGCGACTTTCCGGCGTCCACCGGTAATCCATGCATTCATTGGCTTGCGAATACCAATGAATTTGCCCTTGGGAGTAAATACTTCCACCTCAGGAACACTATTCGCTGAATCTGCTTGATGGCCCAGTTCCGCGGTGAATGCATCAGAAATCAAGCTCTTCTTACGGCTGCGGACTTGGCATGCCAACTCAACCCAGCCAACACCTTCGATCAAAATATCGGCACTGTAGACAATGAAAGGCAGATCTGCGACCTTTCTTTTACCAGCAGTCTTATCTGTCAAAGACCCAGTGCGCTGCTTTGTGGCATCCCATTCGAGCTTAAACGTACCAGCACTCTTGATGCGTTGCTTTGCCTTCTCCGTTCCAATGTTGTCCACCGTCCCGGTATACGGCTCTCCCTCTTCATCCAACCCAGTTTGAATAGCTATAGCTTTGCGAGTAGCTGTAGCATGAGCATGAAGTGGAGTGAATGGGTAGGCTAACACCGTCAAGTCTTCCGTTTTTGGAGTGATGCGAACTATGCCGCCGAGCAAGAGCGACTGGCCAGGCTTGAGTGTGTACTGCTCGGGCTTTATCCTGCTCTTCATGACGAGAGACGCATGGTGTTCTGGCTTGACATGCGTTTCCATCGAGCTCCGCATGACGCCCGGAAGATCGATGAGTTCACCTTTCCCATTACCAAAGGGCAGGCGAATAGGAGCAGCAGTGGTCCCTGGGAGTGATGAGACGATGGGCATATCAGGATACTGCACCTCCTTTTGAGCTGGTGGCAACAAGGAGAGGTTTTCGTCCTCGTCTCCATCCTTGTCATCTTCCTCCTCTGCTTCCAGTTGCCGCAAGGTCTGCTGTGCTGAGTCGTTGATCTCACCAGGCACGAATGGAAATGATTGGGCATCTTGCTTTGGCTCCAGTGCTCCTTCTGCAGCCTCCATCATGCTGTCTCCGATGCCGGAAAATGGTGCATTGTTGGACAAATTCTGATGTTGTCCTTGCTCGAGAGCCTTATTCGCAGCATTATTGTCCTCCTCAATAACCTTGTCCACGGAATCGATGTGAGTTTGGCCGCGCTGTCGGACCTTCTGCAGCTTCTCCTGGTCCTGAGCAGATAAGCTCCTGCCTTTGGGATAGACGACTTCGAATAGTGCGCTTTTGCCAACGTTGACCTTGCCCACTACCCATCCTGCTCCTCCTCGCTTCCAGATCTCTTCCTTCACCTGCGGTGTCCACCAGCCACGCTTTGCGCTGACGCATCTCACGTTTCCCAATCTAAGGTTCTTGCCAGCTCGTCCCAGCGCGTCGCGGAGCACTTCCTGCAGATAGGGCATCAGGCGATCAACCATTTCTTTCTGCGGCGCGAGCAGATCAGAGCGAGTGATGATGAAGGAAATGTCAGCCTGACGGCCTCTGATATACTGGGTCGCTTTGGAGCGTCGATTCCGAGTGCGTAGTCGTGGAAGGTCGAGACGGGAGATGAGGTTCGGGATTAACGACATGGGAAAGTCGGCGGCGTCCAGAACGTGGTAGATGTGGTTGTCTCTGTGTGGACTCGCTTCGATTATGTCACGAATTGACTCCATGGAAGGATGCAGGATTGACGTGCCTTTGGACTGATAGATTAAATTATGGCATCGATCACACAGCATCGGTTTCGTGTTCTCCGGAAGCACTTCCGTTGCTGCTGCTGTGGTGAGAGTAGCAGTATCGGCGACATCATCGCCAGCCAATCTTGCAATGGCGTCTTCAAAAACACGGTCCTCGTCGATCATTTTCGGCCGGCGCGTATTCCGCCGTTTTGGGCTGTAGAAACCAGGCGATTCAGCCTCGACTGTCTGGCTCAGAGCACCACATCCTGGACATACTAGGGGCAGTGTCTTCGCAAAATTCAGATGCTCATCCGAAGATGGAGATGGAGCCTGACTCGATACTGGAGGATGCTTCAGCTCCACCGCTTCTTCCTGATCCCTCCATGCTGTCCTGCTGAAGCTCCTGAGCAGACATCTATCTGGATCTGCTGCTGTCCATTGTAGCTGGCGGGTCAGAGAACTGGTCAGGCCTGCCGATGCAGTCGATGCTTGTGCGCGGGCTGAGTTAAGCGTGTGCGTATGTCTTGTCAGGCGCGCGAGTCGGAACATCAAGAGGCGAAGGCGATGGCTGGATGTCGTGGTTTTTGCGAGAAGGAGGAGACGAAACAGTAGAATCGGCGACCACTTTATTAGACTTGGCGTGGAATAATAAGGTTGATCGATTATCGATGACCTGCAGCGGTTGCGTTGCGCTAGAGTCCCTGCTGCCGAGCCAAACTTGGCGCCTGGTTCACCTTGCAGCCCGTGTCGAAGTCCACATGTTCTGTTCTGTTTCCAGCACTGTGAGCAGACACTCCAGCGCACCGCATCGCATTGCTTCGGCGAACACCGATCCCGACAGCGACCCTCACGATCGAAACGATTAAGCAGCGCCACACGAAATAGCACAGTCTCTCCTCACGACAGCCTCTGCGACATGAACTGAACCACTC
The DNA here is from genome assembly GCF_000340215.1 of Pseudocercospora fijiensis CIRAD86. NCBI lineage: Eukaryota > Fungi > Ascomycota > Dothideomycetes > Mycosphaerellales > Mycosphaerellaceae > Pseudocercospora > Pseudocercospora fijiensis. The sequence continues at coordinate 4,493,813 of NW_006921532.1, forward strand.
TTCTCCACCTCCGGCTAGGGAGAAGACGTGCGGTGCTGCGACTTGCCTCTGAATCCTCTGCCGCGAGAGCTCGATACCATGGCCGGCATGATCCAGTTCCCATACCCAAGAAAGTCCTCCACACCACATGCCTATGCTTCAACGCGATCAAGCTCTCTCCGAAACAAGCGCTGGCTACGGCAGTATGGCCCAACCGTTGCTGGCTGCATAGCCATTATCTGGTTGCTGGTATGGTTGTTCAATGGTAGCGCTTCCGCCACCACCACACATGTACCGCCCGGCACACCAAAAGTCGTGATCGTAACCACACTCGACCCCAAATTGCCCGACAAATTTAAAGAAGCCATCAAAGAGAACAGGAGGGACTACGCGCAAAGACATGGCTATGCCACCTTCTTCCCAAACACCACAGACTACGACCTCATGGAAAAGACACCACAGTCATGGTCAACGATACCAGGTCTCCGGCATGCCATGACCCTCTATCCACATAGCCAGTGGCTATGGTACCTTTCCTCCACAGCACTGATCATGGACTCCCACGAATCCCTCCACACCAAACTTCTCGAAACAAGAAAACTCGAGTCTCTCATGATCACCGACAAGCCAGTTGTCCCACCGGACAGCGTCATCAGAACCTTCTCACACCTCAAGGGCGAACGTGTGGACTTCATCATCACACAAGATCAGGAGGGTCTAGCAGGAGACAGTATTTTGATAAGAACAGGAGAGTGGGCCAAGTTCTTCCTCGACGCCTGGTACGATCCTCTATATCGCAGTTACAATTTTCAAAAGGCCGAGCGCCATGCGCTGGAGCATATCGTGCAGTGGCATGGCACAGTCCTAGCCAAGTTGGCATTGGTGCCGCAGAGAGTGCTGAACAGCTACACGAGAGAGGCTTCCGCGAGTAGCGGGGAAGGTAAGTGTTGAGAAGTCTTCACATGTGATTGACCGCGCACAATGCTGACTATTCCCAGGTCTGTACAAGGAAGGGGACTTCGTGGCCAACTTCCACGGCTGTCAGCGCGACCCGAAGCGTAATTGCGAGGACGAAATGAGCCCCTTGATCTCGAGATGGCGGGAATTGAAAGATCAGGAGCACAAGCGGTGATGAGACTTTCTCTTGCCGCTCGGGTCCATGTTTGTACCAATATGTTCTTTTTGTGCTGTGGCCAGTATGAACGGCTTGCATGAATCAATGGAGCGACATGCGACCTACGCAATGCTGCTCTTCCTCACGGCGTTCTCAGGTGTGTGAAGTCTTTTCAAGACGCGGACATTGGGCATGCATGGAAGCGTGAATTACCAAACAGGACATAGGAGAACCAAGCTTCGTGAACCCATCTAGGAAGAAATAGGAAGTGTTACTTGTATGTGGTTGAATGCTCGCATGATAAGTATTCACAATTGAAACCTTAGGGAACCGAAAGAACATCGTTTGACGTATGAAGAAGCGTGCAATGCCACCGGCCGGCCGCGGGCTCGTTCCCTCCACGACGAAGCCCAAGTCGTCATACTTGCGGCAGACTGCGCGCTGAAGCGTGGCAACGAGGTGGCTCGTACCATGACTTCAGGTATCTTAATTTGCCTTATAGACCAGTGGGACACAACTCACTGTGAGCGCCACTTGGGCCCAGTCTCGTCGCACTGCCATTCATCGTGCATCTATACAGGACCAGATCCGTTGTCGTGATAGAATTTTCGCAACAACGTCTCGACCTCCTGGAACTCCTTTTCTGCTTGCTTGATCGTCGTCTCGCAGTTCGACAGGCACTTGTCTTCATCTGGCTCGTCCTTGGTGCCTGTCTCATCCTTCATGGCACCAAAGTGCTGGATCTTCTCGCACGAATCTTTCACCTTGGTAAGGCCTAGAGTTGCAGAGGATCCTTTCAGGAAATGACCCAGTGCAGAGAGCTGGTTAAGATCTCGCTTGGTGCTGAGAAGCGGGTTAGGGCTCGAAATAGCAGGTCGCACGGGGCCGTGTAGCTTACAGATTGGTATGCATCTGCTCGAACGTCCCTTCGGCTTGAGTAAAGAAATCGTATACTATGCTCTTACTGAACTCTCGCTCCTTTGTGTCATCATCCATTTCGAGGATCTAGCAGCGCTGTCCGTTAGACAGAAATGACATCAGAGTGCGGATACTGGCATAATTGCTTCACTTACCTGTTCGAACGTCGCCTGGTCGATCAAATCTCCGAAATCATCGATCGTGACATTGTCGTCGGACTGCACGTCAAAAGCCCTGTTAGCATGATAATCGATAGATCGATGCTCACAGCAACGAGAACAGCGTGGAGCGTCCGCAGGTAGCAGCAGAATAGGGTACAGCATCACTGCTGGTCCAGGAAGGGAGGTCTAGGAAGGTCAATGCATACTCTTGCCTCTTGTGTTGCCGCCGGCATGGTGAGCGGTCAAACAGTGGTCTGCAATCGGCGCAGACCAAATGGCTCGCGGCCGTAGGTCCAGCTGTAGCTGTACGGGGTGGTGCAGAAGGTTACCGTCTTCGGTTGCTCGGTATGGTATGCGGTCAAGCAGCAGTTGGTGGGTGGTTTCAGATTTGGCGAGTTGCGCGTGCCGGCCGATGATGTCAGTTGAGGCACACCCTCTGGTCAAGTCAGGATCAAAGGAGCCCAGGATGAATTGGGACTCGGCAGAAGGGTAGGGGTAGAAGGTCAAATGTGCCGGGGAGCTCAATGGTGGATTCGGGTCTAGGTGCGCGAAATGAGTCGGTCGCTGGTCTCCGGACTCAAGGCGCTGGTGAAGAATGTGAGCTCCGTGGTGCAGATGACACTTGTGAAGCTTGCGAACAAACCGGGACCTGCAGATGACAGGCGCAGTTCCGGCAGGCGCGCACGTGTCAAAGCAGAGGAGCAGCAGGAGCAGGAGCAGGTGCCGGTGGTGCAGAAACAGCCGGGCGCGGGCGGGTTCTGAGTGAGGGAGTGGAGGGGAGAATGGTCGTCTGCGGTGGAGGTGTAATGAGAATTCGTGACAGGGTCCCACATTCACAGAAGGGCGTGGTGTGGATCTTCCATTGAACACCACTCCAGAGACGAGACTATCAGATGGCGTGTAGAGGGGCGACAGGATTGTGCAATGCTCTATTCAGTGCGAAGATGCGGGCAGGAGACATGCCGTCGCCGTCGCCGTCGCCGTCGCCGTCGCCGGCCTGCGTGAGTGAGTCTGCAATCACGTAATCTCCTGCAGCCACGTACAGCGCACTTTCTGCTGCCTCTGCCTCTGCCTCAATTTTTCGAATCTACCTACGTCATCTCACACAGGGTCTCGTCGTCGATCCCGTCGGGCCGGGCTTCGGCTGCCCTTGCACTTGCTCAATCGCCAAAGTCCAGACTCCAGACTCTCTCTACTGTCTTGTCTCCCTCTCCCTCTCTCTCTCTCCTCAAAAGCTTCATCGGCTTGAACCGCCCTCGGGCTTCGTCCTGATTACCGCTGCACGCACGCGAATCCAGCAGGACTGGTGACCTTGCGCTTCACTCGGTCAAATGTCGAATGCGCTGTGCTGTCATCTTCGCCAAGACTGTTTGTCTCTGGCGTTGACGTCTACTCTGCCTTGGCGCCCAACCTGGCAAAGTCAAAGCAATGCTCAACAGCCTGCTATCATCGGCCAGCCAGCACTCACTCACGCTAAGCTCTGCGATCTGCGGAACTGCTCTTGCTCCGTCTGCGCAGCGGGAGCCCACGCGATCGAGCGACCTTGGACCCTCCGCAGCTCGGTTTGACTGGTTAAGCCGTCTTCTGCCTTCAACAACTTCCCGCTATGCTGCGGCGAAGACGCGAAGGAGCCTGCTGCACGCCTGTCTACCGTGGCATCGTGACCGTAACAACATTGCATTCTCTAGCATGCCAGTTGCCGCCGTTAAGCGGGACGCCAGACAATACCACGACATTTACGGCACGTAAGCACAAATCTTCTGCTCGCGACGCTCTGTACACAAGGTACCTAGCTTTCTATCTCTTAAGCCATCTATTATACATCTTTTGACCTTGGCACACAGCCAGCCTCCGCTTTTATACACCATTCTTCAATTGCCCTCTCTGTTGTCATTTCCCGCCCGCTCGCAGCTGATGAACGAGAGGCTGGTAGCAATGCCGCTTCAACCCTTGATCTTGTAGATGGCCTCAGCAAGTCTGCCCACGTTCTCGGAGGTAATGCCAGCAACGCTGATTCGCCCATCTTTGGTCGCATACACCGAGTGCTCCTCCGCAAGCTTGGTCATCTGCTCAGGAGTCAGACCGGTGTACGCGAACATGCCGATCTGTGAAGTGATGTGGTCCCAGTTGTGCTTGCTGCCCAGCTTCTCGAGGTTCTGCTTCAGCAGGGTTCGCATCTTGATGATGCGGTCTGCCATGCCCTTGACCTCGCCAAGCCACTGCTTGTTCAAGGCTGGGTCGTTGAGGATGGTACTGGCAATGCGAGCGCCATGAACTGGTGGGTTGGAGTAGAGTGGACGGACAAGAATCTTGACTTGAGAATCGACACGAGTCTTCTCCTCGGCCGACGCAGTGACGATTGAGAATGCACCGACACGCTCTCCGTAAAGGCCCATGTTCTTGGCGAACGACTGAGCAAGACATGGCTGGTGACCTTGTTCAATGAAGTAGCGGAGAGCGTAAGCATCCTTGTTGGTGTCACCAGATGCGAAACCTTGGTAAGCCATGTCGAAGAATGGGAAATGCTCACCAGCCTTGACGGCATCGCTGATGGCCCTCCACTGCTCCTCAGTTGGGTCAACACCAGTTGGGTTGTGTGCACATGCGTGGAGAAGCACGATCGAGCCCTTCGGCATTGCCTTGATGTCGGCAATCATGCCATCGAAGTCGAGGCCAATGGTGTCCTTGTTGTAGTACTTGTAGCTCTTGACTTCCAGCCCGCTGTCAGAGAAGACTGCTTTGTGGTTGGCCCATGATGGGGTCGGGATGTAGATGGTCTTGGCGCCAGGATAATGGCGGGCGAGGAATTCACCACCTATCCGCAGGGCGCCAGTTCCAGATATGGACTGCGTGATGGCCACTCGACCGTCCTTGATGGCAGTACTGTCTGGTCCGTATGCTAGAAGTGCAGCAGCCTTGGTGAAGTCAGGCACACCAGTGATGCCCGCGTACTCCTTGTCGAGGTTTTGCTGCACCACCTTCTGCTCGGCCTCCTTCACCGACGGCAGCACATATGGCTTGCCCTTGTCGTCGCGGTACGCGCCAACACCAAGGTTGATCTTCTTGGTGTTGCTGTCTTTCTTGAATGCCTCAGTGATGCCCAGGATGGCATCTGGCGGGCCCTGAGGCACCTGCGACCACGCCGAGGCAGCGCGGACGGATTGCTTGACGATTGGAGCTTGGACGGCTCGCTGAAGGGCGGTGCGGGAGATCATGGCTGTAGCGTGGAGCGTGGTCACCAATGGCGGACGAGACAGACTCAATGGAATGGAACGCTTGCTGATAGGACGCGTGTTTGGATGATAGAAGACTGGTGCTCAATGGGAAGAGTGTGAAAGGGTGACTGTCAACTTTCTGGGGATTTTGGTTTTAGCTTTACGGAGCTGGTCTGGTCTGGAGATGCGTGGTCCGAGCGCCGACTTGAGCTTTCAGCGCTTCGGCTCGCTGATCCGACCCGACCCGACCATCGCCGCGCCTCCGCTGACTTGCTTGGGACTTGCAAAAAAAGTTCCTCTTCAGTCTATGCACGACCAAGCATGTTCTGCTAGACCGAACTCCACGAAATGGCAGAGACTGATGCGGAGAGGCCCGCCGCGGTCGTCAGGAAGAAAGGTCCGACCGCGCCGTTAGGTCCAGAGGCTGCAGCCCTCAAAAAGAGGCAGCAAGAGGCCAACCAGCAGTATGGCAGAGGCAAAGCGGTGTCGTTGGAAAATATCAGAGACAAGAAGCTGCGCGGCGAACTCAAGGCACTGGAAGCAAAGTACAGGGAAGCGACGCTCAAGGCGAAAGATGCTGAGATTCTGCTGGAGAACAGCTCGGGCTTCCTCGAGCCAGAAGGCAAGCTTGAACGCACCTACAAAGTGCGCCAGGATGACATAAAAAGCGACATAGCCGTGGAGACCGCAAAGAAAGGTTTTGAGTTGAAGCTCACAGAACTGGGTCCGTATTCACACGACTACTCGAGGAATGGCCGGAATCTGTTGCTCGCTGGTCGCAAAGGGCACGTAGCCACCATGGACTGGCGTAGCGGGAAGCTGGGCTGCGAGTTGAACCTTGGTGAGACTGTTCGCGATGCGAAGTGGTTGCACAACAATCAATACTTCGCGGTCGCGCAGAAGAGAAACGTGTACATATACGATCACCACGGTGTCGAAATCCACAACCTGGATCAGCATGTTGAAGCGACCCACATGGAATTTCTGCCATACCACTTTCTGCTTTCGACGATTGGTAAAGCAGGCTGGCTCAAATGGCAAGACACGAGTACCGGCAAGCTCGTCGCTCAGGTTAGCACAAAGCAAGGCACGCCCACCACGTTGGGGCAGAATCCTTACAATGCGATCATGCATGTCGGTCATCAGAATGGTACGGTGTCACTGTGGTCGCCGAATAGCACCACTCCCTTGGTGAAGATGCTGTGTCATCGTGGCCCGGTGCGCTCTTTGGCAATAGATCGGGAAGGAAGATATATGGTCAGCACTGGCCAGGACTTGAAAATGGCCGTCTGGGACGTGCGCAGCTTCAAGCCGGTGCACGAATATTTCCTTCGTCAGCCTGGCTCGAGTGTGGCAATAAGCGATCGAAACTTGACAGCTGTTGGCTGGGGTACGCAGACCACTGTCTGGAAAGACTTGTTTACCAAGAGTCGATCCGACATCGACCAAGTCAAGGTTCAGTCTCCCTACATGGCTTGGGGTGGCGAGGGGCAAACCATTGAACGTGTCCGCTGGTGTCCTTTTGAGGATATCTTGGGCGTAAGTCACAATGAGGGATTCTCGTCCATCATAGTTCCGGGCGCTGGAGAAGCCAACTTCGATGCACTGGAACAAAATCCATACGAAAACTCGAAGCAACGACAAGAAGGCGAAGTCAAGGCTCTCTTGACCAAACTTCAGCCGGAGATGATCAGCTTGAATCCCGAGAATGTTGGCAACCTAGATACGGCCTCCCACGAACAGCGACAGCGGGAGAAGGATCTTGACAGGAAGACTGGAGCCGAAGCTGAGAAGGACCGGATCGAGCAGCTCAAGAACCGTGGTCGCGGAAAGAACAGTAGTTTGCGCAAGCATCTCCGCAAGAAGGGGAACAAGAACGTCATCGATGAGCACAAGATGCGTGTAATAGAACTTCGTGAGAAGCAGAGACAACAGGCCAAGGAGGCAAGAGAGGGAAAGCAGATTGAACAGCTCGGACCAGCGCTCTCCAGATTTGCACGCAAAGGTGGCTGAAAATCGGGTACCTGGACGGAACAGCTTTTTATACCCACTCATGGGACAAGTCTTGGAGACCTGAATGTGTCTTGGCATACCGTAAAGGGTGGTAGGGCAGAATCGCCGTCGCATGTTCCACGGTAAAGCCCCAGCCATGATGACCGAGGAGCGGAAATCGCAACGTCTCTTGGGTGTAACGTCGCAAGGCTCGTACAAGGCTCTGCTGAGCTTCAAAGAAAGTAGGAACTGGAGCCGCGATGGATTATTATCTGGTTGGACAAAATGCACGTGTCGCTTTCGAGAGGCGACGAATACAGGACATTTATATGTGCATGGAGAAATCCTTCCATTGTAGCTGGGCCATAATAACGCACTCTCGCCGCCTTGGTCATGATCTACATGTTGTCAGGTGCACCTCCGGCAGAACGACTGTGCTCTGTTGCAGGCATCGGTCTTAAACCATCGCCTGCGTTCTCAGCCACTTGCCATCACGCATAGTGCTAGACTCGCCCAACACAAGCTAGAGGCCCGAAAATGGTATGCTGCAAAAGAAACAGAAAGTACATGCAGCCAGTCATATCACATTCATTCTAAGGACGCTTTTGCCTAGCAAAATATTTCACGCTGTCAGTAGGCGACTCAACTCAATTTCTCCACCTCTTGCTCAATAGCAGTAAAAACATAAATTCCTCCTCCATCCGAATGCTTCCTCCCCCCATTCGACACCTGATGCCTCCCACCCAACTCAATCTCATCCATACTCCCGCCGCCCTTTCTCTGCTTACTTTTAGTAATCCCAAATTCAAGATGTTCCAGACTATCATCATCCCTCATATCCTTCCCTCCACTTTTCCGACCGCCGTACGAATAATACGGACGATTGCCGTTAAGTGCCCCATTCGTAGCATTGACTTTCATACTGAAAGGATTCCTGAAGCTATGTAGCTTCCCAGATCTGCTGCCTCCTTCGAGCGAACGTGTTCCAGGCGGCGTCGTCAATCGTCCAGAACCGCTCAAAAGCGATTGCGAGGTGAAGATGTGGGGGCAGACGCATCGGACTGTTGGAAGGCAGGAGCAGAGGATTGCAGTGTTCATTTCGACGTTACTCCAGATGGCCGCTAGGCCGTTATTCCAGCTTACGTCCTTGGTGTTCGCGATCACGTACAGTGATTGGAGTCGAATGATGGAGATTACACAAGTGAAGCCTCCTAGAGCGAAGACGAGCATCAGGGCTCTTTTCCGCCGTTTAGGTAGTTCTAATTTGTTGATCATGGGTAGGGGGAGAACGGCGGTGGCGATGTCGGTGGCGATGCTAAGGCTAGAGTTCACAAACCTGAAGGGGTTCAAAGTCAATAAATTGAAGGTGAGGAGAGAGAGAGAGAGAGAGAGAGAGAGAGAGAGCACAATGTGTGGTGGTTACTTACCATATTGCGAAGCGTGGCAAACATTTGCCGCCTTGGATGGTATGATCCCAGAAAAACGCGATTGGCCAGCAGGAGAAGACAGCAGTGAGGAAGACATAAAGCCCGATGACGATGATAACGGCCATTAACGTCCAGGTCACGATTCGAAATCGCTGGTGTGGAAATATGCGGAGGTACTGAAAGAGGATGGACACTTTCGTGCATGTCATGGAGATGTTGTACACCCAGATCGACACGTAGAACTGCATGCAAGGAACTTGTCAATTTTTCTCCCTCCTCAGATTCCTATTTTGGTAATTCTTACCGCTTTCAGATTCGCGATGGACTCATGTAGTTCAATATCCCATTCATGTCTACCCATTCCCGTTTCGACTTGTATAATCATGCATACTGTAGTAGCGATTGCGAAGATCTATTATCATGTCAGTCAGTGTCGTTCACAAGCATGCATGCATTCAAGCTTATATAATTACCAAGGCGACAAGAATCAGAGCGTCGTCTACGCCTGTGTTTTTGGCAACCGCGCACCTGGCATATAGTCGCAGTCCGCAAAAGAATCCCGCCAGAACCGTGAAGACGACTGTGATTGCGATGATAGACGCCCCGGACGCATGTCCAGATACCATCTTCGTTCCCCTCTCGCGTGAAGGTAATCGCTCTCAGAGGATATATCTCTGCATGTCGTAGTACGTACACGCTCTTTCGGCCTCGGTCACGTAGCGTCCAGGAGGAGTTGGGACGAGATCGCGTTTCACCGAAAGGAAGTCTTGTGCCTTAGGAGGTCGAGTGCAGTGCTAGAAGGGAAATCGAGCTTGGCCGAGGGAGCTCGCAGTAGACACATCATTATACGACATATTCATCTCAGGGAGATGGTGAAGTACCGCGTGAAGGCGAAAGGCTAAAGCCTATAATGGCGATTGGCGATTCAGGCACCGGCGCTGACCAGGCTGTGCTAGAATAGCAAAGCATCCCTGTACTGAAATTCTAACTCGCCGAGCAGTGCAACGTGCGTGCGCTCTTTGACAAGAAGCAGCAATTGGGCAAAGCGAGATAGATCTTCACAAGTTGTCCACAACACTTGTGACGCTCAGTGTGTTACGTGTGCCTTGGCAGTCGCAAGTTTGCGTGTTTGAGCACATGGCTGTGGCGTGCTTTCACACGCGACTAGGTTGACTCCCGAAGTCGTAACCTTGTGATGCCTGCCAATAGGGTTGATGCTAATAAATGACAGTCATTTAAGCTAAGCCTAATCCGGATATTTTATGCACCTGCAGGAAGTCCTGTGACAGCAGCCACTGTAAGTGAATGTATAGGGGCGATATTTTAGGGACCCTGAGGGTTAGGCGCCATCTCGGCGTTCTGCCCCTATACTTCACCGAATTAATGTGCACTATACAGCGATGCAAATGTATTGATTCTTGCACTAAAAAAATCGCAGTATCGAGTTCTATGATTCTAAAATTAGCCGCAATATATTATGATAGAATGTGGTGATGAAATATCGTGTTGTTTAGTGGTGACTAATTAGCTTTATACTGCCAAGCCTGCCTCGGCAAAGCCCGTCTAACCTCCGAAGCTCCGCCGAGAGGACGGAATTGGGAAAGCTAATAGCCCTCTGCACGCACAACACACCAACCATACTATATATAGATATACCAAATAGCGCAAATGAAAGGTCTTAATGCATATAATAAGCGTGTAAAGTATGAAGATAAAGTATAATAAAATAGTAGTAGTGCAATGCCCTAAATGTATACTAAAAAGCCCGCTTCCTAAATCCGCATTCTAACTAAACCCTAACTCGCGAGTGCACTTAATCGACCGAGATACGTCGATTAGACACACTTTCAACTATTGATAGGTGTTTCTCGGCTTCTAATTGGCTAGTTAGATTATAGCTGCAATCGACATACGCTCGTTAGATAGCAGGTTCTCGTTTAGCTGTTTATATAGACCGATAGCAACGAGTGCTTCTTCGAGCGCTTTAATAGCCTCTTCTAGTGTCTCTTCCTTACGTAGGTAGTGTAGTACACGCTTATTAATATAGATATACTGCAGCTTGTTCACTTTAGCGGGTACTAGTCGGTTACGGGTATCCGTATAAATAAGATTTAGTACCGAGAATAAGCGCTCGGAAGGCACTAAAGACGCTACTATACGAGCGAGGCGGATAGCTATTAGTGCGAGTATTATAGCCTCACTCTGAATGAATTGCTAGAAGGTTGCTAGATCGTTTATATATATCTAGCACTTAGCATCCTTATAGAAGGGCCCTTCGCGGTTATAGAAGGCATTGAACTCGCTTATAGCTCGCTAGAGCCTGCCCTCTTGCACCCTACGTTGAATGAACTTATATAGGGTAATACGCTATTGTAACTCGGTCTAGTATAGAATAGGGTCCTTCGTAACCGATAAGCCTAGATCTAGTAGATAAGCAACAACGTAACAGTTAGTAACCTGCTAGTTAATCCGTGCCTTTAGTTTAGTCTCTAAGTGGAAGAAGTGCTCCTTTGTAAAGTTACTAGCTTTAGTAGCGGCCTTCTAGGCGGCCTTGATCTTCTACTAGTAAGGAATAATATACCGAATAAAGCACTAGTCAGACTCGGCTATTTTAATATACTCGCTAACCGGTTGAATAACCTCTTTAACTATATTAAGCTCAGTCTAGAAGCTTGGATTCTATACAATATCTCTAACCTTCTTCATTAGCTTGCTAGTCTTATCCTTCTTACCCCTAATAGTAGGAGGGTTGAAATTTATAAGGGCAGGCTTAGCCTTGCGGACGCTCTTCAATAAGGCTAGTTAAGTGCCCTAACGAGTGATTACTAATAAGACAAAGGCGACTGTCTTACTAATAGTCTCTCGTATGTGCTAGCGAAGAATACTAAGCTATAGAGGCGACCGTAAGAAGGTAGATACAATAAGCTGCGCTATGCCGAGGACCTTCGTAAAGAAGGGGATTCTCTCGAAGATATCTTTAAGGGATAACTAGAGAGAGTATGCTTAACAAGGCACGTAGAATAGGTGTAAATACGGCTCGTACGTAGCAATATTGCTCTAAGTTGCCCGTATTGTCGTATAGGTGTCCGTTACAATAGCATTCAGTCGCTTATAGAAGTCCGGATAGCGTAGCTTAATCTTGTCCACTTATCGCCTAAACTAGTAAGCGTACTATATTACAGTGAGGTTGTCGTTCCTAATAACCTCCGAGGATAAGAAGAAGGCGCTATAATATAGTACGTAAGCACAGAGGTTGATAACACGTTCTTTGTTAACGTTAGCGCTCTTATTAAAGATAAGGTTAATATATCGCTAGTTGAAGATAATCGGGTCTACCTTTAACTATATATCCTTATAAACCTCATTTAAAAGGTAGTCTGCAACGTTCTGTCTACTAGGCACGGTATAGGCGTTATTAAGTAAGTTGAAGGCGTCCTTAAACTATAGTGAATTGAACACTCTAAAGGACAGGCTACTTATAATAATACCCTTTAAGAACTTCCGTTATATAAGCTTTATACCTTCTAGACCGATTGCTAGCATTTAAATCTCGCGTTGCTTAATCCGCTGCTTAATCTTATAGTAGTTAAGGCTAAGACTAAGCAGATAGGCCTTATAGACCTCTAGGTGGTGTTGCTAACGTGTTGTATACGCTACCCTCTCTTTCCCGTAGTAGTTATAGCGGCTCCATTCGGTGTTCTTACTAGTAGGCTTCTAGTACTTGAAATGGACCGAAACATCGAGGTTTTCGGGGCGTCCGCGCTTAAGGGAGGAAGACATAATATAATAGAGTAGATTGCGCGTATAGAAGTATATATAATCGCGTTGTAGTAGTAGTTATAGACGCGTAGAGAGATTAGAAAGGAATCGTAGAAGTTAGGTTAGGAATGCTTAGTTATATTTCCTGCAGTTATTTATGCATTACGTAATAAATAAATGACATGTCATAATATGGAATGCCGTCATTTAATCATCCCTACCTACTAAAGCATCAAGGGATGTACAACCTGACTAAGCGAGATAGCGGACGGGGGCGATCCCCGTAAACGGTAGCTAGCTTGAAAACGTTAGACGTAAACTTTTTTGAGGTGCGGATAACTCCTTTAGGCAGTACGCTAGCTTTGACCAGTTAGCTCCCGTTTTTAGAGATCACCCCCTTCCACCATCTCGCTTAATCAGGGTGTATCAATGTCTTGTGCGCTCGCCGCTTTGTAGCGTTCGTTGCACACTGACACTGCAAGAGAGCATTTCGGCTACTTGCAATGCCACCGCAGCTGTACTGTGCAGCGTAGACTGTTCGACGACAACAACCGCGTGTTTGTGATCACGCTGATTTGCTTGTAAATGTTGGAGCAGACCGTCGCTTGAAAAAGGCTAGTTGATTCTGCGCAGGAGCTCTTGAGAGTCAGGCGATCAGAACCGGACTTTAACCCTTCTCCATCACTCACAATGATATCCGCATGTTTCTTGGTAGAACAGGGAATCAGCCTATTGATACATATGAACCAAATCCGAGGGTATCTCTTCCTAACGCCACATATGCAGCTCCCACATGCCACTTCGCCTCACTTGGCTACTATGCAGACCGTTGCCTCGCCAATCGACGTTATTATAGAGATGTTAAAGAGAAATATGAGCCTCGCACCGGTTACGAATCGCGCCTTCGGCTTTCGAGCGCTCCAGGTGCTGTGTCTGATCGTGAAATATGACCTTCGATCCCATTTTCATTTACTGGCACCTCCAGCGTTTGCGAAGAATCAGGGGAAGATACTTCACTGTTTTGTAGAAATTTTCTTTCGAGAAGGCCAACCACTTTATCCGACATTTGGTCAAGCAGCTTAGCCACAGTCACCTCATCAAGAGTCTTGCTCGTTGACCTCTCACCCAAGGCGCGAGCTGTGAGCTTCAGCTCTTTTTCAAGCTCACGAAGAGCGTCTGTGTTGATTTCTTCGGTTACAGATGCGGTTCCCAGCTTCCTGCGGTAGGTTCTGAGTGTCCGACAAACCGATTCTGTGGAGGCATTCAATGTACCGAAGCTTTTGTTGCTGGCGGCGGAGCTGCTCGTGCTCAGCACATTCTCGCTGCTTTTTGACCTCAATGACATCCCCAGCTTAGCGCCGCGGGCACCAGTCTTGGTTGAGTGCTTGGGACTGGGTGGCGAAGGCGAGCGCTGCATCATGCTGCGGCGTCGAGAAGGGTCAAAATTTGGCCGAAATCCAGGATCGAGACGGGGAGTTTGCGCAAGGGAGAGCCTACTCGTCTTTTTGCGCATCTTGTGTGGCGACGCTGGATACGATGGAGTCGATGCTGAGGGCGGCATGTTCTCATCAATCAGACGTTCTCGTCGCATTCTCGACATTTCCGAGTGCGATATCACCTTGCGAAGCGGAGGGCCCAGCGCTGGGAGAGCACTTTCTCCATTCGCTTCGTCAGACATCTGTGTTGTAGGTCTCGGGGCCATGACCATACTCTCCCAGAGAAATATTGTTGTGTCCGCCGCAACAGTGACTATCATAGGTGATAGACGGTCTGGGGTCTCGGCATCTGACCATCTTGACGCAACCAGTGCGAGGGCCGTAATGCCTTCAGTGTGGCCCCAATCGCAAGCAATTAGGGTCCCGTAGTCTGAGTACAAGCGAACCGACTTATCACTTCCAGATACGCCAGCTATCGTGGGATTGCCGTTGAGAGAAGGCGCAAATAAGATTTTGGACATGGCCACAGCCTCTCCCCCTTCGCCATCTGCGCATTTGAAGCCGAAGCCTGATTGCCCTGTCTTGATGTTGTATTTCATGATTGATCTGTCAACGGTCGAGACCAAGATCGTGTCCGGCTGCGATGTATTGCAAATACTTGTAGGAGCGGATTTCAAGGTTATCGCCCGTGCCATTGCAAAGGCCACTGGAGCAGAGTTGGGACCGTCGCGCTGGATACATTCTCGCACGACAATAGAGCGATCGGCGGAGCAAGACATCAATCGAAGGCCGTCTTCCGCTAGAAGCAAGCCCATCACAGCTCCGGCGTGCTCGTCCATGGTTTGCAAAAGCTCCAGCTTTCCCTCTCTGCACGCGAACAATTGCACGGTCCGATCGCGACTTGCGGAAGCCACGAGCTGCTCTTGATTCTTCTCGAAAGCGAGCAGGTCCATGACCTCAGCCGAATGCGCACGCACGTGATGGTGGATCTTGTTGGTGCTCAACTCCACCAGAGCGATGGTCCCATACCGATCGCCTCCAGCAATGTATTGACCATTGACCAGTAATGCGACTGCTCTCAGCTCGTTCGGAGTCCCCTCTGTCTGACTGAAATCGTTGATGGGCATTTCTACTGCCTCACTCGTTGAATCGCCATCAAGGTTCCAGAATCGCACCATGCCACTGCCGGAGAACGTCAAGAAAGCGGCATGACTGAGGGACATTGCTTGCACCGGGAGGACGCCAAGGACCGCGTCTTGGTGGGCAGGTAGACGACGGGGCCGCAATGATTCGCTTGCTCGCAAGCTCAAGCCAGGCTTGAACAGGCTGATCACACGATCAGAATTGATCTCAACCACGGCATCGCCAAGGGTGGCGAGTGCAACAGTGTGCGCTGGCCGCATGCCAGATTGAGAAGATTTCGTCGGCGATGTAGACGCTCTCCTTAGGGTCTTATCAGCGCCACGTCTTTCAAGGTCGGGTACCAGATATGAAGCAGATTGTGCCTCCTCTCCAGCAACATGAAACATATGTTGATTGTCTAACCTCGCGGCGGAAATGCGCATTCCAGCATTCGCTACGAGAGTAAGAGTCTGCATTCGTGCGCTGTCGTCCAGAAGGCAGATCTCTCCGCCCTCGGCGCAGACCAGCGCTTTGGAGTTTGAAATGGCCAGGACAGAGATGAATACAGCTTCTAGCAAGTCGCCGAGCAGTGAGTTTTTCCCAGCGAGAACGCGATGCTTTGGACTTAAAATGCTGTTGCCGAAGTCGGCAAACTTGCTGTCGTGTTTCTGTCGTGGCGTCGTTACGGCATTTCGATCGCGTTCTCGGACTTCGAATACTTCCTCCTCAGGCCTCCAGACTTTGACAAAGCGCAGGCCTACGGTCACGATGCTCCTACCGCACCACGCCATGCTGTAGATCAGCGAGGTGCACTTGTTACTGGCGTACAGGCTCGCTAGGCCTGTGCGCTCCTCGATACTCCACACATAGAGAAAGCCATCGTTCACAGTGCCCAGTGATGCAAGGTATCTCGAGTCAGGACTGAAGCGTACCGCCATGACTCCGAAGGTGTGCTCTGATAGGGTGCACAGTGGTGCCTCGGATGATCCGTCCCGCGCCGAGAAGATCAGAACCCTTGGTTTGTAGCCCGTCTCTCCGACGGCCAGCCACTTGGCATTGGGAGACAGGGCCACAGATGTCGCGGCTTTCACACGATCTTTCGCTGAGGTTGTCCTTCCAGTGGGCGAGTCGGGCCAATCGCGATTGGTGAGGGTGCTCGGAGAGGCGTTGTCCTTGAGATTGCCTAGCTGGCGATGTCGTGGGTCGCCGGGAGTAGGAGTAAGAGGCCAGGGACCATTGTCTCTGGAGACATTTACGATGCCGGTGGCGCTGGGATTTGCACGAAAGAACTCCTGCTTCACGCCAAGCTCTTCGTCTACAGTGGCAAGCACGGCTGCTGCGCCGGCGACACACACGAATGTGCGGCGATGGGGCAGAGAGTCGAAGGCATTGCTGGAGGCTGTGGTTGTGCCAATGACCTTTTTCAGGTGCAGGCCGGGCTCTTCGCGAGACACTTTGGTGGGCGATCGAGGGACGGGGGATTTGAAGAAGGGCGAGTGCGAGTGCGAGTGCGAGGGCGTGAGTCGTAGACGTCCAGATGCAGATTGCGAAGAGGTCATGCTGCTCCACGCGCACGTCGTCGGCTGTGCCAGCTACGGGGTGAGCATGATTGTCAGTGCTGGTGCGAGGCGGGTGCGAGGATGTAGGTATGTGCGTTGCTCACGGAAGTCGAGGGGAGTGCCAGCTGATGTGACGGCGCATTATCATGGCAACTGTTCACCTGCGCACGCACATTGAGTTCGAGTTGCCGTGGTGGTGGTGGTGGGTGGTGGTGGTGCTGGGGCGCGTGCGTGCTTGCGTGCGTGCGTGCGTGCGTGCGTGCGTGCGTGGAATGAAGATGCGTGGGCGCAGGCGCAGGCGCAGGCGCAGTCGCAGTCGCAGTCGCAGATGCTCCCAATGACAGGTCGCGATTCGCGATTACCAGCTGCTGGCAGTGTGCGGACCACTGGTCAAAGGCGCGTGCGGTACAACAACAACAACAATATTGAACGTTCCGTTCCCACCACTTCAACGGCGGTCAAGCGAGCCAATGAACATGGCGGAATGCCGAATGCCAGGGCCAGATGATAAGATCCATGATCCATCGCCGTGCTTTCCATGACGACGAAGGCGTGGAGGTGTATAGTGATGATAAGTTGTGATTGTTATTGTTATGCGACACTTCCTACGGCCGGCATGGTAGTTCTATGGCATGGCATGGCATGGCATGGCATGGCATGGCATGGCATGGCGTCTCACCATCGCGTACGAGTACATGTGCAAGCGACAGGCAGTGCGGCTCCGGCAGCTTCTACATACTACACTACTGTACAGTACTCTCCCGGGCACCGCACGCACGCACGCACTTTTGCCCAGCGCAGGAGCACGAGCACGAGATTTTACTGGAGACACCATGCCGCTGGACGGGCATCCAATAGGAAAGACTGCACGGTCGAATGGAGATGAGGCTCTGCCTGATGTTCGCAGGCATCGCCGCATCGCCGCATCGCCCAGAAAGCTTGCCAAGCCCTGCCGGGAAGCTGGAGCTCTCGCCGTAGCCGTCACTTAGCCGCTACCCGTCTACCACGCCTGCTCCGCTGCCCCGCTGCATACACGCCGTACACATTTCTCGGCGATGATGCGATGCTCATACTCACTCATCCTGTACAAAGGCCCGCCAACTGTCCTCCTTCGTGCGTCTTGCCACCTCTAATTCTACCAATTCTACCTCCACCTCCACCGCACAAACACCTCGGAAGCGTAGCTCAAATCAGCCGTCTACACTCCCAAGCCTGCACCCGACCGACACATTCACCGCACTGGCAGACAGACATCACCAACCATGTCTGAAGGCACACAGCAACCGCCTGCTGGCATCCCGGAGTCGCACTCCGCCGAGACTTATCATGTGCCAGACGCCTTTCTTGGGTACGTCCAGTCTTTGCCAGCCTCACCATGACGCCTGATTCATACTGAACATCATTTAGCAAGCATCCCGCGAAGCCTCATGTTGAGTCACTGGACCAATACAAGGACATGTACAAGGAATCCATTACGAATCCAGACAAGTTCTGGGCCAAGCTGGCGCGAGAGCTATTGACTTGGGAGAAAGATTTCCAGACCGTCCATACTGGTACGCTGGCGGGAGGTGACAATGCTTGGTTTTTGGAGGGCAAGCTGAATGCCTCCTACAACTGCGTGGATCGTCACGCGGCAAAGAACCCGCACAAGCCAGCCATCATTTACGAAGCCGATGAAGCGAGCGACGGCCGCATCATTACCTACGCCGAGCTTTTGCGAGAAGTCTCCAAGCTGTCCTGGGTACTCAAGCATATGGGCGTCAAGAAGGGTGACACTGTTGCTCTCTACCTTCCAATGATTCCAGAGGCCATCGTTGCCTTCCTCGCATGTACCCGTATCGGAGCAGTACATTCCGTCGTTTTCGCTGGTTTCAGTGCCGACTCCCTCCGAGACCGTATTATTGACGCTCAATCCAAAGTCGTCATCACTACCGACGAAGGAAAGCGTGGTGGCAAGACTATTGGCACCAAGAAGATCGTGGACGAGGCTTTGAAGCAATGTCCAGATGTCAAGAACTGCCTTGTGTACAAGCGAACCGGTGTCGAGGTTCCGTGGACGAAGGGGCGTGACCTTTGGTGGCACGAGGAGACGGAGAAATGGCCAGCTTATTTCGCGCCAGAGAGCATGAGCTCGGAGGATCCTCTTTTCTTGCTGTACACTTCCGGTTCCACTGGCAAGCCAAAGGGCGTCATGCACACAACTGCCGGCTACCTCCTTGGTGCTGCAGCAACTGGAAAGTACGTCTTCGACATTCATGACTCGGATAAATTCTTCTGCGGCGGTGACGTGGGGTGGATCACAGGACACACCTATGTCGTGTATGCTCCATTAGTGCTTGGCGTCGCCACTGTCGTCTTCGAAGGAACTCCCGCATACCCGGACTTTAGCAGATATTGGGAAGTCTGCGAGAAGCACAAGGTCACACAGTTCTACGTTGCACCGACTGCATTGCGATTGTTGAAGCGCGCTGGAGATCAGCATGTGAAGCATCAGATGAAGTCTCTCCGCGTTCTTGGCAGTGTCGGAGAGCCGATTGCTGCAGAGGTCTGGAAATGGTACCACGAGATCGTTGGAAAGAAGGAGGCGCACATTGTGGATGTGAGTAGCATTTCGTGCCCTGTCCGCTCGACCATGGAGGCTAATGAGAACGTGTCTAGACATACTGGCAGACCGAGACCGGGTCGCACGTCATCACACCACTTGGCGGTGTTACACCAACGAAACCTGGATCCGCATCCCTTCCGTTCTTTGGCATCGAGCCCGCGATTATTGATCCAGTCTCCGGCGAGGAGATCCAAGGGAACGACGTCGAAGGTGTGCTTGCCTTCAAGCAGGCATGGCCGTCAATGGCACGAACCGTCTGGGGTGCCCACAAGAGATATATGGATACATACCTCAACGTCTACAAAGGATACTATTTTACCGGTGACGGTGCAGCCCGAGACTACGAGGGCTACTACTGGATCCGCGGACGTGTCGATGATGTGGTCAATGTTTCCGGTCATCGTCTCTCCACTGCTGAGATTGAAGCAGCACTCATCGAGCATCACGCCGTGGGCGAGGCAGCAGTCGTCGGTGTCAATGACGAACTCACCGGTCAAGCCGTAAACGCCTTCGTATCGATCAAGGATGGCATCGAGATCAACGACCAGCTGAAGAAAGACCTCGTCCTGCAAGTCAGGAAATCCATCGGTCCATTCGCCGCACCCAAGGCCATTTACACCATCCCCGACCTACCAAAGACCCGATCCGGAAAGATTATGCGCCGAATTCTCCGAAAGATTCTTGCTGGCGAGGAAGATCAACTGGGTGACACATCGACTTTGGCTGATCCGTCGGTTGTTGATAAGATCATCGAAACCGTTCATGAGAGCAAGCCGAAGAAATAAAGATCGATTGATGCGCATCGTTTTAATGTGTCTTGGAGGATACCATTTCCGTAGCTTATCTGAACCGGAGCTGCTTGTCCATAGTATCAATGAATGTATGAAGTGTCTGAAAAGGGTCAAACAACAACAACCGCGCATGAGCGCTACCTTATTCTTGTTCATCGGCCTGAGACCTACCCTATGTCACGACATGAGCAGCGAACTTGTGCCGCTATCATTCATACCCACTATGCCTAATAAAGCCGACGTGTTACTGTTTTCGTTCGGTATGTATATGTCACTTCTCCTCCACCTGTACCGCGAACCACCTCATCGAAATCCCAGGATGACGAAGGCACGTCGTCAGCACAAGGCTCCGATCCAAAGTCCAGGCTGTCTGTCTACAACTTCTTCCATTCCATTCCATATTCACCATCTATCTACAACAATGTCCTTCCTTCCTTCCTTCCATCACATTGTACCTTACCCGTACCGAAACCCTAGCTTAGCACTTCGAACACCTGCGTCGAAATGCACCCACTTACTCGCTTTTGCTGATCATTCCCGCTGTCCTCAAATTCCTGCTAACAGGAACAAAAAAAATGCATGCAATGCAATGCAAAGATGTCATAAACTTCGTGACGGCCAGATGCCCGATTCCATCCCACCTATCCCTTTCCAACAAAAAGTCGAAAAACTCCTGTCCGCCATGACCTGTGCCAAAATAGGTTGCAAGAAACAGAAATAAGAACATATTAGCAGCAACTACGCGTACCGCACAGAACTACTCCTCTGATATACTGGCGGCGGCACAGGTGGTGAGCTCCAGGCCTGGTTCCCACGATTTTGCTGTGCCCAGCCTTGGCTAGGATGTGATGGAGGAGCGTAATAGCCGCCTTGCTGAGACATGGCCGGGCCACCACGGTTGCCGCCATTCCATCCTTGCCAGCCTCCTGGTGGCGGCGACGGAGTTTGCTTGCGCGCGCGGCCCCGTCGACAGCAGCGGAATAGGCAACTTAGAATAGCGAAAAGCAGAAGGCCTCCGACCGCGCTGCAAATGCCGATGACTAGAGCTTTGTGGTCTTCAATCCACGATTTGACTTGGCCACCAATGGAAGCTCCTTTGCACTGGCCCTGTAATGAAAGTCAGTAACGATGTTGACGTGGAGAAAGAGCACGAGACCGCTTACATTTCGGCAGCGGCCACCACCGCCACAGGGGGTACCGTTGAGGAAATTCTGCTGAAGACCATAGCATACTCCGGTACCAAACTCTGGGCTCGCGCAACTGATTGCACAGCCAGAGCTATCACATGCGTACGTATCGTTGCCCTGAGTGTAGCTTCCCATCACGCTTTTACACTGCTGATCACGGCTAGTGCATTGGCCAGAAGCACATTGCAGTTTGTCACCGCAATCAGTGCCATCTGGTTTGGTCTGGTCGGTGGGACACGACGAGGAGTTGCCTTGGCAGGTCTCTTGCGGATCGCAGTCACCCGTGCTTGCACGGCATACAGTGCCCGCCGATGCGAACTGGCAGTTCCTGCAGCAGTCCTCGTTGGAGTCGTCGCATACGGAGCCCTCTGTAAATTTGCAGGTGGTTGGGTTACAGCAGCGATCGTCCCCACATCCATCCTTGCCACCACAATCACAGTCTTCTCCCTGTTCCACAATCCCGTTGCCGCATTGCTGACCACTGATGGTAGTGACACCACGGTTATTCACCAAGCACTGGCCATTGACAGAGTTGCGATCCAAGGCACTACAGATATTTCCTACCGAGCATGGACTGAAATCAGTGATCCCTTGCGAAGTTGAGGGATTCATGATATACCGCTCCCCAGCATCACAAGTACTGGCGCTGAGAGGGCAGCACTGCTGTGAGTTGACGAAGTTTGAGTTCTGGCATGTGCTGCTGTCGCAATCGTGAACGGCGCCGAATGTGTGGCCTGTTTCGTGGGCGATGATCTGCCATTCTTGAGCACCTCGAGTGCGGATGACCACGTTTGCTCCTGTGACGGTCTCCTGGCCGCCATTGGTTTGGCCATTTCCAGTAACACTACCGTTGGTGGTGATGGACGTGCCCACGCACGCTTGACCCAGCCAGGCGAGGCCGACAGCAGATTCTGTATTGCAGGTGCTAAGCAGCGTCCAGTGGCTATTGGCGTCGCGCTGGTTGCCTCGCCATGCAGAGAACATGTTCAATCGGTCCTGAATATCAACGTTTCCCGAGCAAGCCTGATTCCACTCTGTAGCAGCAGCAGGGGTGCCTGGGCAGTTCCTGTCCGAAATGGTGAGATTCTGCAGGCCAAGCGATATGTTAAAGGCGCCCTCCCATACACCTGAAGCCTGATTCATCTGGGTGATGACATTCTCGCGGGCGGCTTGTTCATCGTTGAATTGCGCAGTGTAAGTACAATCGGTGGCAACTCCTACCAGGGCGACCTTGCGTGTAGATGGGCAGCCACGCGTTTGACCGACGGTGCTCGCAAGGTTCACGCCAGCACTGTTGCCGGCCGTAGTGCCATCAATCTGTCGCTTGCTGAAGACATTCGAAAAATCCATGACACCGTAAGAGGAAGCCGAGCGCTTGCTCTTCATGGCCACATAGACTGGGTGCTCGGGTTGTGCATTGAAGCTCAGCTTATCTGCTTGGCATATGGCGGCGGAAGCCAGCCTCTTCTTCAACTCCTGATGCTCTAGTGTATCCGGTAAGATGTCTGAATCCCTCCACAAGACCATATAGTCTTCGGAATGATCAATCTCGGGATCCAGCCGATGTCGTGTGCGCATATACTCGGTCGAAGTCTGAATGTGATGGTGGTCGTGGTTCATGCGGAATGCTGCAGCGAACAGTGGCTGCTGGCCGTCTTTCAGAACTGACACTCTCGCCCAGCCGACCTGTTGCCATTTATTCTGTCCCGCCGCGGGCCTTTGCGCCCATGCTGTGCCTTTGTATACCTTGTGATTTAGCCGATCCACGCTTTCTGTGTGGCGTATCGATCCATCTGGGTGGAGGTATTGGATGTTCGCATCGGGCGCGAGGATGTCGTGGTTTGGCTCCAGATGGAACTTGACATACAGCTCATCACGAATGTTGAATGTGAGGTCAAACTCGGACAGGGCTGTCAGGCGCGCGTTGTGGGTGTGAATGGTGGCATTCTGGACGGTCGAGAGGGCGCCGATCGGATTTCGGATGGTGCTACTGGCTTGTACAATGCTCGATAGCAGTGGTATGGAGGAAGCGAGGCCGAGTATTGGTCCGGGTCGTAAGCAGCGCATGGCCGCCGCGAGCGGGTTGAAGGCACGATTCAAGGAGTGGGAGTGGCGGCTCTCATGCGCAGGAGCAAAGTTTCAATGGGTCCCCGAGTACGATAGGGAATCGATCTCCTGCCAATGAGAGTCTCTACGGGGAAGAGCGTGGTTGTTGTACCAAAAAGACACAGTGAGTGTCGTGTCGTCAACGAGCGGAGGCAGCATGCGCTCACAGCAGTAGTAGTAGTGTACAGCAAGAGACAAGAGATGAGAAGGCGCTCAGCCGCCACCACAACTCACAAAGGCCAAGCTTGCAAGCGCCGAAGCGCGGTTCCACTTTGCTCCGAGAACCTAAACGCTACAGCCGCACTGGCCACGCTCCAGGCCGTGCTGAGATTCCGGCTCCTTCATTGGCTGGCGGTGGAGTTGTGTGTCTACCAGGTAACAACTGTTCCTGGGGCGATGGGAGAACAACATCACTCCATCTACTGCTACAGTATACCGCACCGACACGGCCCGGCCTGCAAACAACTTCACTGCTCACGCAAAGCAGCGCTGCATAGGAGTCACCTCCGTCCGCGAAGCACCAGCGCCTGTGCAACGCCGCCAGTCTACCCACATCGACTACTGAACGAGACGTGTGGATAGCCAAGAAGCCCAAGACATTCGATTGCGTACTCCTCGCCCGCCAAGTCATTTACTTTGCGGCCACTTTGCTTTTCGCTTACAAAGTCTTCTCCAAACTCCCTTCATACGTGCGTGCCTTGACGCTTTTCCCGCTCAACTTTCGCTTCGAACAGGGAGAGCATGAAGCGAGAAATTACGCAGATAACGTGATCGAGAACGATTCCGCCGAACATGATAAGCTGAGGCCGAGAGGTATTGTGAACACCTCCAGGGCAGCCATCTCTGAATGAGAGTGGCGAGACACACTGACAAAGTTCGTGTCACTTGACCAGCTATCTTTGTTGGACGTAGATCTGCCTCGCTCACTTGTGAAGACGTGTGAAGAGGTGAGAGCACAGCAGAACATCTGCCACACGCTGTCGAGGCCATCCTCCGGCGGGCTAAAGTAAGGTCTCTGCCCGTGCTGCTTCTATGTTCTATCACTAGGTAATCTTTGCCTGCCGCCAGCGTCAAGCTACCGTGGCGGAGTTCCAGAGCGCACTCTTGCTGCACCCTCGTCGACAGCCTTATTACCGACGCCGAAGCCATAACTTGGTCGTGTTTTCCGCCCTCGTCGATCACCGAATTGCTCGTCGAACTTTTTGATGGCAGTCAATGAATCCATATCTTCGCTAATCGATGCAGAAATCTCCTTGATCGCCTTCTCAAAATGTCGACCGGACAACACACGCTTCTCTGGAAGCTTGAATTCTTTGTCATCCTTCTTGCTCTGCGCCAGGTCGTTTTCTTCGCCGACGCAAGCAAGCGCCGCCGAGACGCAGAGGTTCTTCAGATCCGATCCAGAGTAAAGGGGTGTATCGCCTGCGAGCTTTGCCAGGTCCACGCTCTCATCCAATGTCTCGTCGTTCAGGTGTATTTTGAGAATCGACTCCCTGTCCTTCGCGACTGGAAGATCAACAAGAAGTCTTCGAGGAAGGCGTCGTAAGACTGCATCGTCCAAATCAAACGGCCGATTGCTAGCAACCATGACGAAGACATTGTGCATCTCCATGCCATCCCATTCTCTCAAGAACTGGTTGATGATTTCTCGGTGAGTATTCCTATTGCCAGCATTACTGCGACTGCCGAAGATAGCATCCGCTTCATCCAAGAACAGGATGCAAGGAGTCAGTTTCTTCGCAAGACTGAAAACCGCGCGGACCATTTTCTCTCCCTCGCCCACGTACTTTTCGTAGATCTGCGCCCCGCTTATCTCCAAGACTGTCGCGCCGGACTCCTTAGCGACCGCTTTAGCAAGTAGCGTTTTGCCAGTTCCAGGTGGCCCATAGAGCAGCAGACCAGGCAAACGATCTGCAGCTAGAATGCCATACTTGAAAGCGTCAGGCCGCTGTAATGACAGCGATGTCAACATCTTAAGGGCGTCGATAGTCTCCGGAGGAGCGTGGACTTGGTCGAACCCAGTCTTGATGTTCTGCGGATCAATAACACTTGGAAACAGTCGCGTCTCATGGCTGTTGCTGCTCTGCTTGAGCTTATCTAAACGAGACTGTCCTCCTTCGACCGAGTTTGGATCTCCCTCTGGTACCCCGTTGAGATCTGAAGACAACTGGAACCTGGCCATTCGTCGCATGTTCTTGTTATCGAAGGAGTCGCTTGCAGTCTTGGCTGCCTGCCATTCGATGTGAGATGCCAGTGCTATATGGCTAGCGTTCACAGAGCTCGACAATGCGTGGGATTGGGCAAGACCGATGGCAGTCAATACCAACGCTTGTACTCTGTCGAATGATAGTGGTTCCCGGTCTAGATCATATCCGCCCAATACCAGCAGCCGTTGAGCAGATTCAGAGTATGGATCGAAATCGCTTCCAGGCTGCAAAGTCTCGAGCATTCTACGGATATGCCTCAAGTTCATTTCTAGAAAGCGAGGATTCTTCGGTCCAGCCGCCCATGTTTCATCTGTGCTCGACTTGTAAAGCGCTTGATCCTCCTTGGACAGTTCGAACACAGCGGGAACGCGCACCTCTCGAAAATCATTCAGACCTGGGGTATGTGATATGAATGGGAACCCTTCAGCAGATGAGGTTCCTACAAGCACAACTTCTGATCCAGCCCGCCGCCGCTTTTGTGTAATACTTACCAGACAGCGGATGATGGCTTCTCCTAGTCGATTATGGCAGATCTCTCGCAGATTGCGTATGTGAATGATAGTCTTCGGTGGCCCCGAGCCTGCAGGAGCCTCTGCGCTGTAGCAATGTTCTGATGGTTCAAGCTTAACCCCAGATAGGCCCTTTCCAGTCTCATCACTAGAGGCGTGAACGTGCGCAGCCAGCAATCCAGACACATCTGGCAGCCAGCTGCCAGTATCCGATCGCCACATGCGCCACATTGCATTGTCGGACTGAGCATATGGACCGGCCGTGCGCGAGCCCAAGCGTCGCAAAGTCTCGTTACTCTGGGTGTGGGGAGCTCGTCGTTTCAGGGCAGGAGCATCAAGCAAGTCATCCAGCAATGCAGACAGCTTCGCGTCGTCGTACTTAGGTTCATCGGATGAAGGCATTGCTGTGAAGTGCTCTCGATGCATTGCTGATCTCTCCATTGGGACATTGATGTCCACTTCGAGTCGTGCTGGCGATTTCCGGACTCCAGTCGCAGCGTCCATCAACCTTCTCTGTAGACTGCTTAGACTAGTAAAGCCTAGTGCATCCACCTTCGTCCATCTGCCGCCCCAACCGCCCTGCGAATCGTTCATCTCATCTTCGTCTGCTTCGTCCTCCTCCAGATCATCCTCTCCCTCGTCCTCAGCGATGCGATCTGGACGACCAGATGATGGCGCAAACTTATTACAGAAGACATCGTAGGCCAGGTTGGAAAACGAGCCTGGCGTATCTGACCCCCTTCCCACATAGTCTGCTGTAAGCTCTGCAAGGTCATTGGCATCCAGGCGGATTATGTCTGATCCGGTGATAGCAGCAAGGTCTTCCACAAGGTCGTCCAGATGGGAGTCCGACCCGGAATCACGGCAGTGGAGTGTTAAATCAACCCTCGAAGCTGCTTGCGAAGAATGTTGAGGTACGTCTTTGGCCGTTGCAAAGGCTGCTCGGATGCCCATCTCTGCCTGCAGTATCGCCCACCGGAGTAGGGCGTGTGGGTTCACGTCTTTGTAGGCTTCGTCAGAGGGAGGTGTCTTGATAGGTTGATGCCGAGTATTCGAGCTTGTTTGATCAGGTGTGCCATTGCCATCACCCCGATGACTGTCGAAGAAGCTCTGCTCTGATAACTTTTGCTGCGCCAACTCCCCATCATTGGCCTCCCCGCCACTGGAAGTCCGCCCTTTTAGGTCTGGCACTGGCCACGCTTCATAATATGGCAATGTGAACAAGACATGGCCGGTGGCATTGTCAGCGCACTTCAGTACTTGGGCGGATTCAGCCTGCCGATCTGATTTTGCCCGTTCGACGTGCAGCTTTACATTATGAGTCAAAAACCACTCAGGTATCGGCGGCGGTTTTGGAACAGTTGGTGTCAGGGCCTCGCGCCGTCTCTGTCTCTTTGTCAATCCAGTTCGTTGCTTCTGTTCATCCTCAGCTATTTTCGCCTCGGATTGTGCGCCCTGCTTCGTATCGCTTTGCGCGACATCCCCGCGTGGTCTCTGCCCTTCTTCACGAAACTGAAAAGGCGTATGCTGCTCTGGCGGTAGGGTCGGGGGTCGATTGTCGCTTTGGTAGAGTACACTCTTGCTGAAACTTCGAATATGCTGCTGCGCGCATCTGGGATGGTTCGACCGTGATTGAGAGCGGCTTCTGTTGGCCAAGCGTACGCTCTGCCGGACTATTGGGCGCATTCGCGGAGCCGAGTGTAAAGACGGTGGTCGCAATGTGTGCAGCCGTTGGGAGACAAGGTCCTCGGTCAAGTTCTGCGAAAGCTGGCTGATTGTCCACGTCCACTGTTCCACACCAGCCACACAGCCCACAGGGCGCGAGTCAACTTACCTGCACAGATCTCTTTAATTCAGAGCGACGACATCTCAGTGACATCGCGAATGCTTCGGTCTCTGAACTCATCCCAGATCGATGGAACTTCCAAGGAGCAGGAGACAGACATGAGTTCAACTATCTCCCGATCGTGTCTTCCTGCTAACCATACATTTCCGTCGGGTTCAAAGAACGCCTATCGTGCCATGACGAGATACGAGCGAATGAACAGCAACAATGGAAGGCGGAGTCAAAGTACGATCTTTTCAACTGTCTGATTATTTCTCGCAAGGTCGAGCTACTCGTAAGACATTACTTGATATCTGGTATCGCTGAACGTTACAGAAAGAAAGTGATCATCATAATCCACGCTTGAGTCACTCTGCTCTCCTGGCTCTCATCCAGGTCGCATGGGTATCTCCTGTTTGAGTGTTTTTGTACAATGGTCAGTTGCCTGTTGGGTCGTGTTGCGCGTGATTTCTATCCAACCCAGCCTTGACAACTAATAATTGGTAGAGGTCGTAGTGTGCGTAGTAGTCGTTGTATCATATCCATATGGGTTCGTAGCGCCCGTGCCGGTAGGAGCAGTATAGTATCCAGTGTGTGCAGCTGCTGGTTGAGGAGCGTAGGT
Organism: Pseudocercospora fijiensis CIRAD86; assembly: GCF_000340215.1. NCBI lineage: Eukaryota > Fungi > Ascomycota > Dothideomycetes > Mycosphaerellales > Mycosphaerellaceae > Pseudocercospora > Pseudocercospora fijiensis. The sequence goes on from NW_006921532.1 coordinate 4,522,347, forward strand.
GGTTGGCTCAACTTTATCGTGACCAAGTCCAGCGTTGTTACCGACGGTGGTACCCGTCTCGTACGAAGTACGATTGTTTGTGCCAGCGCCGATACCACCTGCCATCTCAGCATCTCTCGTCGCATTCTTCGGTTTTCGCTGCCAGAACTTGCGCTTGCCGTAGCCCGAGCTGTAATTGTTTGCTAATGGAGTAGTTCGAAGGTCAGCAAGTGTCTGAACTTTTAGGATGCTTTGGTGTGAACGTACATGGTCCTGGTCCGAATCGCTTCTCTTTCTTGTGGTGTCTGACGAGAGCGACTTGCATCACGGCAGTAAGCAAGAAGACGAAGACGCCGATGATCGATACCGCAAAGACAGCCGTGTTCAGTCTGCAAGCAGTGTGAGGAGATACTTGGTATGTGGTGTTGTCTCCTGAACCAAATCCAAAGTTGCCTCCGAAACCAGAAGAATCCTGGCTCGATGAGCCGATTCCGAGAGGTGTGTTGACTATGCCTTTGCAGCTAGAAGCACCGTGTCTTGTCATGATGGCAATGGCTATCATGGCGCCAACAAAGCAGAGATCGAGCACCTAAGCCAGTGTCAGTATGTGGAACGACGTACAGCTGCCGGCGAGACGTACAATAGCCAAGAAAGCGAAGGCAGAGATTCCTCCGAGGCAGCATGTAAGAACGACTGCGAATATGGTGTACAGGACTGCGGCGCCAGCGAGCCCAGTGACCGCTTTCTCCCATCGCGGAATATGCGCATCTCTGTCGGCGAGGACGGCGAGGAAGTAGCTGTAGATGCCGAGCGCAACAGCACTGCATCCAAAGGCCAATGCGTACAGAAGCGTCTGAAAGAGACGCAACGCGCCTCCTTTGATAATACCCATGGTTGTTTGGTGTCGACGAGTCAAGTCTTGTGTTCGTTTGGCAAGAAGGTCGGGAAGAGGGTTCGTCGCAGGAGTGGCTCGAGTGATGTCGGAGATCTATGTACTGCCTTTGTGTTGACACCACTCAGCCACAATAGAGCTACGTCACTCGAAGTATGTGTGCAGCAATTTGCAGCTAAGCAATGCAAGTGCAAAAGCTAGTGCGTGTTCCTGGTTTACCGCAAGATCGGGAAGGCATGATTCGCCCTTGCCTCCTCCGAGGACATCACGCATCAGCCACAGAGACCGCCACATGCTGCTCCAACCTGGAGAGTTTTTGGACAGCACACTTGGTGATTGCTGGCGGGTCACGAGGCGCAGCCGATCTGAATTTCGCGATGTTGAGAGGCATCGCGACGTCTGCTTTCGGTTAGAAGCATAAAGCTTGTTCCCTTTTCGTGGCTTGTGACGTTTCGCCATTGGCATTTGTCGTCATTCCTGCTCGACAATCCTGGCACGATTCACAGCGCAAGGCGAGGCAAGGCAACTTGACGACTGAACCAATGGACAACTGGAGTAGCGGACACACTGCCTGCAAAAGTGAGCCTGATATGAGCTGACACCAGACTCTCCTAGCCTAGGCACGTGAACCATGGCCCGAGCACATGATGGCTGACGGAGACAAATTGTTACGCATCTTCAACTTGGGTTGAATGAAGAACTGAATTCTGCAGACGTGGCGACTCAACTATCCATTCTGCGGAAACAACACACTGCACGCGAACGAGAAGGAGTCTGCAACTACAAAACAACCGCCTCAATCAGAAGAAGAAATGTCACACGACGGCCGAAATCTGTTCAACTGGAATGGGCACTAGCATTGCAATCTCTCATGTGGACTTTAATGTCATGACCTTGATGGAGTTTCACTACTACAGCAGAGACGCAGAGGATGCTACTGGCCTTGCCATGTCTCTTCCAGCCACGTCCTCCCTTCTTAGATTTCACCACTCCCCTTCACTAATATCTTTACTTGTCGGTCTTTATCATTGATCAATGTCTTAAAGCCTTCCTCGACCACGTCTCTCATTTCTATTCTCTTGGTAATCATTTTCTTACACATGTCAAGCCGCCCATCCGAAATGGCATCTATGACCTCCTGGAAGTCACTCTTAACATATGTTGCGACTCCGAGGTATCTTCGCTCCTTGAAGACAAGGTCATTTGGCCAAAGTGTACATCTTTTCTCCCAGATCGCGATATTGACGTGGGTGCCGCGGGCCTTGAGCGAGTTCACGGCTTGGTCGAGACCTGGTTGCACACCAGCCGCATCGAAAGTAACGTCGACGCCACGATTATTTGTCAACTTGAGACATTCGGCAACGATATCATCCTAGAACAATGAACAGGCGTCAGCAAAGTTGCACGCTCTTGGAAACCATCAGCCCATAGCTGAACACAGACCTTGGTCGGGTCTAGAACCACGTGGGCGCCGAGATCTTTTGCAAACTGCTTTCGCATTCCGGACACTTCAGACACAATGCTACGCACAGCGAAAGATACAGTGGTCAGCAGTTCGCCTCAAACACAGGGATTGCACGTCAATCTCACATCTGTGGACATCCGCGAGCGCGTAAGGCTTGAACGACGGATAACCCGATCGGACCTCCCCCAAGGATCAAGGCTGTATCTGTTCGCTTGAAGGGACTCGAATTCACAGCATGCCAGCCAACTGCGAGTGGCTCTACGAGCGCTGCCACGTCTAGGCCGACATTGTCCGGGCAGTTGTAAAGTGTATACTCCGGAACCTGGGTCAGTGATAAGCAGAGGTGCTTGTGTCGCCACGCGTATGTCGTACCACCAAATGCTCTGAAAGGCCTCCCCCCCAACCGCTCAGGCCGACAAAGCCGTTCTTCCAACAGCAATTGACAAGCCCGTCTTGACATGCGCCACAGTCGCCGTCGTAGATAATGGGCGCCACTACAACTCGGCCGCCAACCTTGAATCGGTCGGAAACACCTTCTCCAACCTCTTCAATCACTCCACTGAACTCGTGCCCGAACGTAAGCGGTACTGTCTCCCCGGTAATCGGATGTGGTTTGCTTTCTGGACACAACGAGGGCCCGCCGAGGTATTCGTGAAGGTCAGGACAACTGTTAGCTATTTGGTAGCTTGGGATAAGACGGATCATTACCTGAGCCGCAAATTCCACACCACGCCGGTTTGACCTTTACCTGACCAGGTCCACAAACCGGCTCTGGAATATCTTCAAACCGCAAATCCTCTTTACCATGAAAGCGCACCGCCTTCATCGACTTTACACTCTCCGATGTGGGCTGGTTTTCTTTCGAATGTGGCAGGTTGCTGTCCTGGATAGTTTCGTGGGCCATATTGATGCTTGAGCAGCTGGGATGTGGAAATGTAGGAAGCCGGGCAAGCAGGGCATCGAGGACCTCGACACGTCTTAACTGATCAACACCTGCTACTTACGGAACTATGTTGACGGCATCCACGGCATGCCGTATGGAGGCATGCGATCACAAGAGCCTCCTCTTAAGCTCATTATTCCAGGGTCGCGAGCACGCGGGGCAACAGTGAAAGGAGTGAGGGGTTGCCGCCATGCTCGTTGCCGTGAAGACTGATCTTGGCATCGGGATGAATTGGGGTCCACTCCAGGAGGATCTCTTAGGGATTTCTGCCTGCTTCCCTGGGCCGATTGTGGAGGCAGTCAACGGAGAAGAAGCAGGTGCAAGCGGCCGGAGTGAATGGAGAGGCCGTATTGAGCGAAATCAAACACGACGCGTGGAAGCGCCCCGCAGCGCGCCCGCCGCCCAGACAGACGTGTTCGGCCGGAGATCGTCCGGATGGCGAAATGTGATTCCACAGAACAAGAGTGCAGCTTCCAGGCGGACGAAGATGAAAAAATGCCGTGGACAATGTCGACGGCTGGGGCCTTTGAAAAATGCGGCAAGGCTGGCAATGCGTGCTTCGCGGCGACGTTGAGTTCGAAGAGAATCAAAGACGCATGGTGCCGTTTCGTTGACGGGGGATGACCTCACCCCCATTGAGAGCTCTGAGATTCTCCGAGAGCGCACAAGCAAGGCACGGCCACTTTATAAGGACCAGCATTCTGCGCGACTCGCGCCTGCGTCTGTTGAGCATTTCTCGTCTATCCACACCAACCACGCAGGGCTTCTTTCCCACAATCTGCCAAGATGCCTTATCCAGACACCGCCGAGGGCTTCATGATCGAAGATCAGAAGAAGTGGACCGACTTCAAGAAGCAAGAGTTCAAGCTCAAGCCATTCGAGGACCGTGACATCGACATCGCGATTGAATGCTGTGGTGTATGCGGGTAGGCATAGAACAACACCTCTCCCCCGGGGGCTCCTGCTGACATTCACGTCCTTCTCTTCTAGGTCGGATGTGCACAAAATCAATGGCGGCTGGGGGTAAGGAAGTCCTGGCTTCGCGGCGTCCCATGTCTGAGATGGCTGCTAACCTTCGTGCCATCACTCCAGAGACTGTCCGCTCCCCATTTGCGTCGGTCATGAGGTTGTTGGAAAAGCTATCAAGGTTGGAAAGGATGTCAAAACAATCAAAATCGGAGATCGCGTCGGTGTTGGAGCTCAGATACAGGCGGATCTGACCTGCACAAACTGCAAAGCAGACCAGGAGAACTATTGTCCCAATATGATCGACACGTACGGTGCGTGGCTAACTCGGATAATCAAAGTGCGTGCTGGTCTGATTGAAACGCAGGTTCTCAATACAGCGACGGCACCATCTCTCAAGGCGGCTACTCCTCACACATCCGTGCACATGAATACTTCACATTCAAAATTCCGGACAACATTGAAAGCGCGATAGCAGCACCCATGCTTTGTGCAGGCCTCACAGTTTACTCGCCTCTCGTACGCTTGGGAGCTGGTCCGGGCAAGAAGGTTGCAATCGTGGGTATTGGAGGTGAGTTGCCCAGAGGGTATTCTTATCTTCATCCGCGCCTCTGCTAATGCCATCATCCTTTGACAGGTCTCGGACATTTCGCTGTGTTGTTCGCTCGTGCTCTCGGCGCCGAAGTCTACGTGCTATCACATAGTCCAAACAAGAAGGTATTGAGCTGCCGTGGTAGGGAGCAACGACAAGCCCTGACTGCTTCTAGGACGATGCACTGAAGATGGGTGCTAAACATTTCATCGACACCAACCAGAAAGACTGGCACAAGGACTATGCCTTCACCTTCGACTTCATTCTCAACTGTGCCGATGCAACTCACAAGTTCAACCTGAAAGACTACTTCAGTACACTCAAAGTCATGGGTCGCTTCCACACTGTCGGCTTCGGAGATCACCCATTACCGACTTTGATGGCCCAGGATTTCGCTGGTTCCGGATGTTACTTCGGCGCATCTCACATCGGAAACCGCCCTGAAATGCTTGCTATGTTCGATCTTGCTTCGAAGCAGAGCATCAAGTCGTGGATTCAGACAGTCCCAATCAGCGAGGCAGGATGCAAGGAGGCCGTGACCGCGGTATCTGAGAACAAGGTGAGGTACCGCTACGTTCTGACGGACTACGACAAGGTCTTTGGCAAGCGAGACTAGATTGTCGCTTCAGCAGGATACGAAATTGCTCACACAGAGTGTTTATGAGGCACATACATCAAATGTATACAATGCACCAAATATCAACACCTTGATAACGGCACTGTTCCCACCACTCGCAGTGCTCGTTTCCAGCCGCAGCTTTCATTCGTCAACCGCTCAGATATTGGCACATCGCTCTACTGTAAATCAAGTACGACCCGACCTTTCAGTTCGCCCTTGTCCATTTCCTCAAATATCGCCGTTAGTTCCTCCATCTTGGCAGTGCGGAAATGGGTCTTGACAAGTCCACGCTCCGCAAACTCGAGCGCCTCAATCGCGTCTCTACGATCCCCCACGGCAACACCGATTATTTTTTGGGCCCTAGCAACCAAGAACTGAGGAAAAGCTGTGGCGATGGGCTTGAGTTCACCCTCAGGTAAACCGACGCAGACACATGTACCGCCAAACCTGCAAGAGCGTGAGCTTTACAACGCCGGTATCAGGATCGAAGACCTACTTGAGCATGCCCATAGCGGAGGCATAAGCAGCGTTTGCTGCTGTGAGTACGAGAACAGCCTGAGCACCAAGGCCACCCGTAGCCTGCAAATCACACGGTCAGTCTAAGACAAGCTTGTGTCGGACTTTCATTTCCCAACCTTTTTCACTTCCTCTTCGGCGTTTCCTTGCGTGTGGTCAACGAAGACTTCCGCTCCGCATTCAGTTGCCAGCTCTTTCTTGCTCCCCGCATCAATGCCGATCACTCGCATTCCCATGCCTCGCGAAGCAATCTGTGTGGCGAGATGACCTAGACCACCACCTGCGCCAAGTAAGACGACCCAATCACCAGCTTTGGCTCCAGATTTCCTCAGAGCGCTGTAGACTGTAACGCCAGCACACAGCATAGGAGCGGCAGCATCGCTTGGTAGAGATTCGGGGATAGGGGTAACATAGCTAGCAGGGCCTAGCACGTACTGCTGAAAAGTGCCTGTATAAAAACAAGCAAGCAAGGTCAGAACGGCGAGAAAGCCGAGAAATCTGAGCATACTCACCAGGTGTGTAGTAGCCTGAGACTTTCTGTTTGGCCGGAGAGACAAGCTGGACAAGAATCACAAATTGCAGAGATCCTGGTCACAAATGTGTCAATTGGCTGGAATTCACTACCTGGGTGCACGACTTCTCTTACCATTTAATGCCAACGCGACTGCCGACTTTGATCACACTTGTTTCGGTACCAGGGCCAAGTTTCACAACTTTGCCAATGCCCTCATGGCCTCCAACTTGACCTGGCTGAGTTGGGAAAGGGAGGCCAGCCCATCGATTTGTCTACTAGAAATTTAGCAAGCCATTCGATCGTTTTTTTTTCCGTCTTTCGAGCCCACCATAACACCAAGATCCGAATGGCAGACGCCTGAATGCGTCAAGTTGATGAGAACCTCGCCTGGTCCAGGCTCTGGGGTGTCGAGCTCGACGACCTTGGTCGAGACCTTGCCAGGCTCATCGTAGATGACCGCCTTGTATTTCTTTGGAATGTCGACTGATGCCATGTTTGTTTGGTATCTTACCAATGGGGCAAGGGAATATGTTGCACAGATAGAGGAGAAGGAGAGAGCTTGATGGAAACGTGAGACCTCGCTTTGAGATCTGGATCCTCTTACGTGTAGTAATTCGTAGCTGGCGTGCCTCACATCGAGTCTAGCGAAGATGGAGCAGAATGGGACCTCGGTGCTGCGCGGGGTTTGAGTACAGTAAGAAGGTCCAAAGAGCTCGAGACAGCCACTGTTGAGGGGTAGTGCTGAGTGGAGACTATGGGCGCGCAGAAGTGAGTCCTTGGCCGCATGCCGATTTGCCCATTGCCACTGCGAGCAGATGGCCTTCGGGCGAGCCTGCCGTGGTATTGTACTGGAACGCGGCGGGCGGCGGCAACGATGGAGAAGCGAAGTACGACGACGTCTGCACATGATGTCATGAAGAGCAGATGGCTTCATGGCCCGGACCCTGCCAAGCAATTTCTGTCTACTGTCGCCGGCTCGGATCGGAGTCAGAATATCTCGTGTGTGGGAGCTCCTCAATCCCAAGCATCTCTCGGACTCTCCGCAAATCGGCTGCAGAGGGTAAGGTGGGATTTTCAAGAGAATGGAGAGGGGCTGTCCAACAAACCACGAAGAGCCAGGCCACCACATACCCATCGCAACACGGGCTTCTTGGCATGACGAGACTGCTAAGACCTGACCTTGAGCGCTAGACAGTCCTCGCTCTGCGCAGTGTTGAAGTGGTCAATGGAATCGCCCATCATGGAGTGCTCAGACTTTGCATATCTTTGCACCTGGTAGAGTCCGTTCCAAACGTCTTGACTTTTGAGCAACCGTTCTCCTCATGTTCCGGGGGTCCAGCAAGTCTTAGGGGGCAGAGCGAGCGCTCCTCGAAAGAGAAGACAGATGATGAAAAATGCAAGGACTATCATTGCAGCAATCGCATAATTTGACAGATGAATGATCTAGGGAGTGGCTCTTTGGCGTTCAGAGCCATGCGGACACATATCTTAGGCTCCCTGCTTTCGCTATTGTTGACGAGTGACGAGATCAGGCCGCCCGTCTACAACAAAGCCCAGGTCCTGATATCGAAATCGTTGTTCAAGTTGCGAAGCAAATTCGTAACTCTTCGACACTTCAGCTCGCAAGGCTAACCACATTTGCCCAAGTTCAGGTGCATCAGCTGCGGCAATGCACGATTCGGGCAGCCCGTCAAATCGTCGACATGGCCTCTAAGCGTGCGAGTCTGCTCATCTCAGCCCCGGCCTCGTAGCTGGCTCGAGCCTTCTATAAGTCCGATCCAGCAAAGTCGCTCTGGGCAGCCACTGCAGTTTTCACAAGCACTCATCAATTTGCAGAATTCGGTCAAGGGCAATGGTTAACCCAGGTCATCCAAGTCGTGGCTGTCAGGCATGTAGGTCTGCCAAGACTAAATGCAGCGAAGAACAGCCTTGTTGCCGCCGTTGCGTCAAACGTGGCAATCCTTGCGTCTATATGGAGTCCAAATTCCGTAGCATGAACGCATGGACCGAAACGAATGTGCAGTCTCGCGTTGCTACCAAACTTTCCTTGCGATCAGCGAATGATGGGAGAGCATCACCAGGCACCATACCAGTCCTTCCGACTCCCAGGCCTTGGGTCCACGATGCTGTGGAGGTCTTCTTTAGGGAATTTGTGCGAGAGCCAGACCAACTAGACTCAACTTGGGGCAGCTTTGATAGCCTACCAGCGGCATATGGGCGCGAGGACTTGCCGTATCTCTCTAGCGCAGTTGAGGCCTGCGCCATCTCGTACCTGGCAGTCTCTACGGGAAAGGCCAATCTCGACGACCTAGCCTCCCAGGCCTATGGCAAGACGATCACTCTGTTCGCTCCGATCGTACAAGAACCGAAGAAGGCAGCTTCCGATGCAAGCTTAGCCTGTATGATGCTGCTCTCTCTGTATGAAACGATTTCGGGCACGAAGCCAGCAACCGAGCTATTCCATGCACACCAGGGAGGCCAAGCCGCGGCGGTGTATTTGCGTATGCGGCATCATGAGGCAGAGGTCTCAACATGGAGTGATAAGTCCATTTTGAGTCAGACAAACCGACAGCTTCTGTGGCGCGACATAGGGCACCGGACAGTACCCAAATTCGGATCAAGCATATGGCCTGAGAACACATACCGGAGTTGGTTGGACGAAGCGGTAGCTCGAATAACATCGCGAGTCACTACTTCTTGCGGCCAAGTGAAGGAACTGCAAACAGCCTTTCTGCACGGGGACGCTGGAATTTTGGCCACGAAATTGGCCCGATGTACTGATGAGGCCCTGGCGGTATACTCTGCGATAGAAACATGCGTTGACGCGGCTCCGCAGACATGGAAGCCTCAAATAGGCCCGCAGCATGAAGAATCAGCATTCTGCCGGGCGACACCGCGCAGCCTTTCCAATCTCGAAAGTCAACTTGCGGATTTCTCCCTTCACTCCCAAAACATGGAATTGTCAGACGAAGACGTTTGTACACGTGCATACAGGCCTCGTGTTGACGTATATCCCAGCAGAGCGATCATGACCCTGTGGAACATGATGCGCGGCGTCCAGCTACATCTCATCCGGGCCATGATGGACCTCAGGTCCATGACAACAGAGAACACGAGCTCGGCTCTTCCAAGCTTCGCTGATCTTCAACAAAAGCTCTCAGAAACGGTACACCATATCTGTGGCAGCATTCCATACGCTCTTGGGGACGTTGCCAGGAATGAAGTGATCTCTGGACCATCAGCCGATCTTCCTGCCTTACTTTGGGTTCTGCACAAAGTGTGCTGCATTCCAGGTTTGAGTCCAGAGATTCGTTATTGGGCGGTGGAAACCTTTCGGCGGATAGGGATAGAACGACACATACGCCAAGGTCTGAATTTGGCAAAATTATATAGCCAAGAACGGCCTTGTCTCGCGACATAGTCTGCGAGAAGGATTCCAGCATGAAGTGGGAGAGCCGAATTCGTTCGATTATTGAGCCTTCTTCTTGCTCCTCTTCCTCTTCCTCTTCCCATCAACAATGTTACCATCTTCCGCCTTCTTCTTATGCTTCTTTCGAGGTTCGTCCGCCTCTTCCACAGTACCAAGCACTTTCTCAAAGCCGCCGGTGGGCTCATCAGCATTTCCGAAAGTCTCCTTCCTCCATTGTCTAAGACGAGCTTTCTTACTAAACTTCTTCTTGTCTCGAATCTTTTTCTGCTCGTCTCTGAATGCGGCCATCTTCTTGAGGCCCGCAAAGCTGTTCAATGCAGTGTCGTCAGCGAAGAGAATATCGCGAGCAGAAAGCCCGAAAGACGTTGGTGAAGTTTCACGATATCTGAAACCAATGACTGGAGCTTTGGAGCTGGAGGCAGAGGTCAGGCTCGGGTGCTGGAGAGGAAGCGAAGCATCGACCATTTCTTCGATGGCCATACGTTCTTTGCGTGCGACTCGCTTTGCATCTGACTTTTCCTTGAGTCGGTCCTTCTTGGTCTTCTTCTTGCCAGGTGCCGACTGTCTCTCCTCGCCATCCGATGGAGGCAGTGGGGCACCTCCATCCTCATCCTCATCATCAGTCAGAGTGATATTGGGCTTTTTACCAGCATCGAAGTCTGGCACGAGATCGGTGATGTCAATATCATCCTCGAACTTGGGCTTTCGGGGCTTGCGTTTTTTGCGTTCATGACCATCATCGTCCGAGCCAGAGTCCTCGCCCTCCGCGTAGTAGTCCTCGCCGAATCGACGTTTCATCTCTGTCTCCCATTGATCATCGTCAAAGTCGCCTTCAATGATGTCTCGCCACTCGTCAAGCTTCAGTTCCTGTCCTCTTAAGCCGGCAGCCTCCTTAATACGCTTCACCTTCTCCCCAGCTTCTTCAACTTTGAGCTTTCGCAACCTGGCTTTTTCTTCTTCTCGTTCACGCTTCGCGGCTTCTCTCTGCTCGCGTTCCCGCTCACGTTGCCTAGCACGACCACTCTTCTCCTCTCGACGCACTCCGTACTTGCCACTGTCACGAGCAAAAGACTGCAGCTTCTCGTTTGACTTTGCAGGATCCTCAAAGCGCATGTTGTATGCCTCTTCGAACTCTTCCGCCCTTTTGTCGTCGTCGCTATCATCAGACTCCAATGGCTGGAATCTGCTTCCCTCGCCAGGAAGCCACGCCCTCGCCGCCATGAAATTGGACAGATACGTCTCCGGGTCCTTATCGGCAGACGCAATGTCCTGATCGGTAAGCTGTTTCTTTGCCCGTCTCTGCGCAGATACTCCAGGCATATCCTCATGGGTCGATTTCTTCTTTTGAACCATGAAATCATCCTCGCCGTCGCTTTCCTCGCCATCATCTTTCGCGGCTGCATGTATTGACCCTACAAGCTCGCGCTTCAGCTGCTCCTGCTCCTCTGCATACGTCTGCATTGGTTCGTCTTCGTCATCATCCTGGCCGGCATGTCCAGCCAGGAGCTTCTCGCGCTGATAGTCTTGTAGCGTCATAGGCTTGTCTTCGTTCTTGACCGGTGCACTCTCTGGATCGAACTCCTTGTAGAACTTGACAGTTTGGTCCAGCCGCTTGGGATCCTTGTTCCGGATCATCTGCAGAGTCGCCATAATCTCGTCGTCGACGTCGGCTGTGGCCAGTTCGGCGTCGTCATCTTCGCTCTCGTCAGTGCTACTCTCCTCGCTCTCATCATCCTCTTCTGCATCGCGCTTCCTCTTCTTCGCGTCGCCATTCCCATATTTCTCTTCCAGCCGCTGCCTTTCCTCTCGCTTCTTGTTGTGCTCGAATCGCTTGGCATATTCCTCGTTGATTGTGAAGCCTTCGGTTTGAGGCAATTGTACGCCGGCGTCTGACTCGCTATCTGAAAAGTCAAGTTTGGCCTTCTTGACGGGCCGCAGTGCTGTTCCTGCCATGATCGCTGAAGTGGAACTTGCAAAATGGCAAATTCATCACCGCGTCGGAACTTGGAAGCTTCGTTGGAAAAAAAGTTGCAAGGATCTTGCCGCGCTAACCAAACTTAAGGGTCCGGGGTCAATTCTCGGTTCATGCTTCGAATCTTTTGCAACGACCATCCTAAAATCACACACCTGTCATCAAGATGGCAGCCGAACTTGAGGAGCGACCTTCGAAGCGACGTCGACTGTCAGAGGAATCGGTGTCAAGCGATGAGGTCCATGTTCCCACTGCAACATCTCCTCCAGCCATGTCCAGGATCAAGGCGAAGAAAAGCATCACTACAGTACCAGAAGTGGTTCAAAACGAGGAGTCCATTCCACAGGCAATCTTGGATTCCAGCGATGCGAACGAAAATGCCACTTTTAAGGATCTGGGCGTGGATACATGGCTCGTAAATTCTTTGCGACATCTTTCCATCACTCACCCGACCCGGATTCAGAAAGCCACCATACCACAAATTATAGCTGGGCGAGATTGTATAGGAGGGTCCCGCACAGGCTCGGGGAAAACAATCGCATTTGCTCTGCCGATATTGCATAAATGGGCCAAAGAACCAAGTGGCATATTCGGCCTCGTTCTAACCCCAACGAGAGAGCTCGCTCTGCAAATTTTCGAGCAATTTCAGGCGATTGGAGGCTCGCAAGGGCTCAGATGCGTCCTCGTGACGGGCGGAGCTGACATGCGTGCACAGGCGATCGAGTTGAGCAAGCGACCACATGTCGTGATAGCAACGCCTGGGCGCTTGGCGGATCACGTTGAGACTTCTGGGGAAGATACTATACATGGGCTGAAAAAGTGCCGGTTCGTCGTACTTGATGAGGCAGACCGACTGCTAGCAAGTGGCAAGGGAAGCATGCTGCCTGCTGTTGAGACTTGCCTGGATGCTCTACCGTCTGCGGCAAAACGACAGACATGTCTGTTCACCGCCACAGTCACACCAGAGGTCCGTGCACTCAAAGAACGGCCTCGAGAAAATGGAAAACCTCCAGTGTTCGTATGTGAGGTTGACATTGATAGCCTCGCCATACCACCGACCCTCACACAAAATTATCAGCTGGTCAATGTTCTTCACAAAGAGAAATACCTTCATGTCCTACTCGGTACGCCTGCCAACGTGGAGAAGACAACGATCGTGTTCTGCAACCGAACAGAAACCGCAAACCTTCTGGAATACTTGCTACGGTCTTTGGAGCACCGCGTCACTGCCTTGCACTCTGGACTTGATCATCAGGACAGAGTGAACAATCTTGCTCGCTTCCGAGCTCGCGCTGCTCGAATACTGGTCGCAACGGATGTGGCTTCACGTGGTCTCGATATTCCCGACGTGAGTTTGGTCATCAATTACGATTTGCCGCGCAATCCGGACGACTACATCCATCGTGTAGGCCGTACTGCACGTGCAGGGAGGAAAGGCATGGCAATATCACTCGTTGGCCAACGAGATGTAGATGTGGTCCATGCCATTGAGGCGCGTGTTGGGAGAGAATTGGCTGAATACAAGGAGGAAGGTGTCGGCGTGGAAGGCAGGGTCGTGCGCGAGGCGCTCAATATTGTAGGCGACAAGAAGAGAGAAGCCATGCTGGCCATTGAGGAAGGCAGAGATGTGAAGGGCAAGCGGCGGACCGGGCTGTTAAAGAAGCGAAAGCCCTGATACGGTTTATTCAATGCACTTGACGTTTCATTTCGCGCCTTTTACCATCTTTTGTAGTGGGAGATCTTCCTCTCATCTGTACTGGAGCTTTCACTTTCTTCGATTCAGCCTGAGCCATCAGAATATCCTCTTTCGACCCTTTGAGTGGTATCTGTCCCCACATGCCTTCCCACACCCCTGGGACAGCGCTCCGATCATTTCTCTGTGCTCTGTTTACATAGAACCTACCCCAGTTCCTGTGGGCAAGCCATCCCAGCAAGGAGTTCTTCAGCTTGTCGGTCACTAGGGGATTCTGCTGTTCAAGATTTGCGATTCCGCCTCTCAGACTTGGCTGCAGTCGTCTCAGTCGACCGAAGGGCACTCGTCGGGTCTGAGGCCACGGAAGCCATCGCATGTATTGCAGCTCAAGAAGTGTGTCGGCGGGGGTCAGGCTGGCAAAGCGCTTGAGGTCGTCCTTCGACCTGCGAGCCCTGCTGGGTAGATATACGCGGATGGCATGTATCATGGGACCCGTTGTGAGAGCGGTGACGAAAAATGGGACTGCAGCTGCAGCTATGTATACTGGAACCCAGAGACTGCTGTGATCGGGCGAGAAGAAGTAGGCTGGAGCATAGACTGTAGCTCCTGCTAAGAAGATGATGATGGTCGCGACGCGCGTAAGGCCGACTGAGAGTGTGGCCGATGTACCAGCGCGGTAGACATTAATGCGCTCAGGGTAAAGCACAGCTTTCTTGCGAGCGTGTGCGGCTTCAGTCGAGGCACCGCGGATTGGTGTTGCTGCTGCATTTCTCGAGATGAGATGGCATGGTGGTCGCAGGATTGATCGGAGGGTCTGTGGATGGGTATGGGTTGCTGGTCTCAGAGCAGATGCTCTTGGTGCGGAGGATGCTGCCCGCCATAAGGGGCCATGCACGCAGGGCATCACATTACTGATGAAGAAGTTGTACACTTTACAGGCGCGGGCGGAAGAAGCTCGTGAGGCTCCGCTCCGCGGCATTGACATTGGCACATTGCCAGGTGACACTGGGCATGGACCAGGATGAACTCTGCAACACCTGGCACCTGCCTCGCATCGACATCATGCCATATATATCACCTCTGCCCACATCGCGATCCAGTATCTGCCATAATACATGCCATGCTTCTGCAGGCCCTCTGCAACGTTGAGACGAGCGAGCGATAGTTCTAGCCTGGACACGTAGCGACCCACTCTCGGGACACCTTCATACGCATATCGATGTCGCAGAAACAATTGCACCAACGACTTTGCTGCGCGCGCTGAGAAGCTTCAGCACGCAAGCCGCAGTCTCCGGGTGCCTCACACGAGGTCGAATCGGGCATCCGTTGCTGCAGAAGACCACCGCCATGCAGCTGTCCGCCCGACTTTTGCTGCTGCCAGCGCTGCTGCGGCAGTGTCTGGCATACACTACGCTGTCTGACGCGACTCTGAAATCGCTGCCGTCTCCTGGGAATGACTTTGACATTCACAATGGCGCACTGCTTGCGCCTATCTTGCGAACACGAGTCCCCGGCACTGAGGGATCACGCGCTGTCCTGCAACACTTTGTCGACTTCTTCAGCAACCACTTGCCCAAATGGAAGCTGTCTTTTCAAAACAGCTCGTCTACAACCCCGACAAGTAACGGGCAACAAGTTCCCTTTGTGAACTTCATAGCAACAAGAGATCCGCCTGGCGCAACAGGAGATGGAGATGTTGGCCGTTTGGCGCTCGTTGCACATTACGACTCGAAGCTCACGCCAGAAGGCTTCATAGGCGCAACGGATAGTGCGGCCCCATGCGCAATGCTCATGCACGTAGCCAGAAGCATCGATGATGCGCTGACGAGGAAGTGGGAGTCTGAAAACGCAGCTGGGTCAGTAGCTGACGACCTTGAGGGCTATAAAGGAGTGCAGATATTGCTGCTCGACGGAGAAGAGGCGTTTCAAATGTGGACAAACACAGATAGTCTGTATGGAGCGAGGAGCCTGGCAGAAGAATGGGAAACCACACAGTATGCTGGCTGGAGTTCATATACCTCTCCGCTCGCTTCCATCGACCTCTTCGTTCTGTTGGACTTGTTGGGATCTGCATCACCCGAGGTACCGAGTTACTTTAAAACAACACATTGGGCATACCAGAAAATGGCTGGCGCCGAGGATCGCCTGAGAAAGGTGGGTAGGTTCAAGAGCAGTCCAAACCACGTTTCCAAGCGCAAGGCAGGAGCTCCAAGAGTCACGGAACCCATGTTCCTCCATGAATGGCACAAGAGTGAGAATGATCGCTGGGTTGGAGGATACGTCGAGGACGACCATGTGCCTTTCATGCAAAAAGGTGTAGACATTTTGCATATCATCACGTCGCCTTTTCCCTCGGTCTGGCATACGATTAACGACGACGGAGATCATTTGGACATTGCGACAGTTGAGGATTGGGCGCTGCTGACGACAGTATTTGTCGCGGAGTGGATGGATCTGGAAGGATTCTTCGACGTCAAGGCGACCCCTGCAGTCCAAGCAAAGACCAGGTATATCGAGGTTGAAAGGAGGCAAGCACCTACGAGGGATGAGTTGTGAGTCAGCCTGACTGTTCAAATCGTCCCCTCAAGATCACTGATCCTTTCGTAGATTGCTAGAAAGCGGATTCGAATGAGTAGTATCACATCCATTGTGCTTCAGGCTTTCTTGATAGGATAGCATAAGATACTGCAAGCTCATTGTCCGAAGGCGAGCCCATTTCTCTGCTTGCTTAAGCTGCAGAGCATTTTGCTTCCGGCCATGACCATCCCAACGACCAGATGCCACAAAGCGACAGTCAAATAAAGAGTATAGTACTCCTAGCAGTGTGGCCGCACGGGCCACTTCCGTATCCGGCGATTCTGTGACACTTTCTTTGTTGCAGTCAGAAGGCATACTTGCAAGCTCGAAGCTCAGGCGGGCGCTGTAAACTAACGAATTTGTGCCCAGTGTCGCTATTGTGAAGTCGTAATGCCTGTTCAGACGCGCCGCATGGCGGCAAGAACGAAGGTCACGAAGTCACCCTCAAGGAGCCCCGATGTTCGCTACAGTCCTGCTGTCCCACTCAATCGCCGGAACTCTTGCCTGAGTCTCAGTGTCCCGCTATCGCCAAGCAGAACTACTCGTCGGGAACCTAAGTCGTCCGCTCGGAGCGTTCCAAGATCACCTACTAGGAGTCCGAGCACGCCAAGTAAAAGCAGTCTCAAGAGCCCAAGTACGCCGTCGAAGAGCCCAAGGAATGTTAGCTTCGGGCCCAATCGTACCCGAAGCTTCGACAAGCGCAGTCCTGTCAAAGCCGTGAGAGCAGATTGGGTTTGGAATAAGACACGAGGATTGAGAAGAAGAAGCAGCCTCGAAAGATGGGCGGAGGAATACATGCGCACAATCTCTCGTGATTCTCAAGCGATGAACGATTTCGCAAGCCCGATCAATGCTGCAAGCGCTTCCAGCACGCACTCGTCTCGGAGGCAAAGCAAGGCCAGCAGTTCTGGATATGAGGCAGATCGGAGCAGATCTGCATCAGCTTCCTCTCGACGAAGCACTCTTACGCCTCCTTTGCCAACGAAGTGCCGTGCTTCAACGGGCAATATCGCTCGGCGGAATGTGGAAAGTGACGATGATGTATACGAAGTCGTACAAGACCTAGGAACAAGCATTGAAGATGATAATGCACCTCCTGGGACTTTTGGGGCGCCAATTACCATTTCTTCCAACGAGAGCAGCAGCGATAGCCTCGAAGCGGACTCATTTTCGGATGGCCATCAGTCAAGGGAGCACCATTTCGATCCATCTGTTGGAGCCGTAAGCAGTCAAGCAATATTCCATGGAGACTCTCCTGAACCACCTGACACTCCATCTTTTCTTCATCCCACGAGAGGTTGGGTCACCTCAACTAGGCGTGGCGAGCTGTTGAGGGAACAAGGGCCACAACTTCTCGCATCAACAGCGACCAGGGCCAATGCAGCAACCTCGCCAGCCTTTACTTCAGCAGTCAGGAGATCAGATTCCCCGACCGCCAAGAGCATCATTCAAACATTCGGTAACCGCAATGGATCCCGTCGTGCCAGATGGGACGATCGAGGAGAAGCAGAGGGCTCTGACGGCCCATGCTCTCCCTATCTTGAAACCGATGGGTCGGATGAGGATCCATGCGCAGATGTCCGCCCAGAGCTATATGAGCTTCAAGGACGACTCCGAGATTGTGAGAAGCACGGTATAAATCTGGCAGCTCAACTCAATAGAGCCAGATCGGAGCGCGATGCGGCTGTGGACGAATGCGATGGATTGAGGCACGAAAATGAAGCTGTTGCACAAGAAATGCACAATGAGATTCAAAGGCTATCGGACAAGAGCCACACTCTGGCGATTGAGCATGAGGAAGCGGTACAGAATCTCGACGAAGTGGAAAATCAACTGAGTGACGCCTTAGCCGAGTCAGAAGCACTTCGCAGCCAGCTTTCAGAATTACAAGACTTCAGTCAGAACTACAGTCACGAAGCTGATCCGACTATCGGGCAATATGACGCAGAAAGCGAGCTTGAACAGCGTGATGCCTCCTATACCATTGTGAATAATCTCCAGACGCAGCTGGACCAACGAACGGCGGAATTGGCCGCAACTGAAGCAGAACTTGATGCTCTTCGTCTCGAAAACTATGAGAACGAGCAATATCGTGATGTCAATGCAGACGCGGTGTCCGAACGTGACGAGCAGATTCTAGAACTTGAAGAGCAGGAAATCAGGTTGAATGCTCAGATAGAAGATTTACGAGATGAGAATGATGAGCTTCTGAGACTAAATACAGCACTTCGGCAAGAGACTCATGACTATGCATCTCACCTACGACAATGCGGACGAAGTCGCGATTCGTCCCAGCAGGGTTCCCTGGAGAATCAGGAGTCTCCAGCCGGAGACGATGATGAGCCTGATCCAGAGAGCTTCTCTGATTTGGTTACCGAGCAACTGCTGCGTGAGTCACTTGCAGCATGTCAAGGTCATCGCAATAAGCTGGAGAAGGAGCGTCGGGAGGAGCAGAAATATGTCGAGGCACTCACTGCATCTCTCGAAGAAGCTCGCGCAGCTCGACGAGTGCTTGAGTTGCAACTGAAGACATCGCAGTCTTATCTGCAACGAGCTTTGAAACAAAAACGAGAGCTCGAGACGACTAGCAAGGATTTGGAGCATGTGCTTTTGCAGAACGAGAGACGTTCTGATGACAGGTGAGGATCTGCTGTCTGCTCTGTGAACGCCAGTCCGCTGGAACCCCTGCTGATATTTCCTCCAGTTCACTCCTAGATGAAGCCGAAAATGGCGATGGTGCCGCTGCGAAAAAGAACATGCAGGAATTGAACGACGAGCTTGCACAGCTGAGAAATCAAAATCGTGAAATGCTACAGCGAAATGTGGATCTAGATCAGTTGAACCACACTCTCGTAGACAATTCCGGCGATGCGACGATCGAGGCTCTGAACCAGCAAATTCGAAATTCCCGCACCATCAGCGAAATCGAACAATCTCGGCTTCACAAAAAGCTAGAACATCTGCGACAAGAAGTCATCTATGCGGAGAAGCGGTATGATTTGCTCGTACAGAATGCTGCTGAGGATGCAATCGAACAACAAAACGCAACAGAGCTGCTGGATCGATTTCTCGGTATTGTCAAGGCACAAGAGGCCGAAATCAAGGACCTGAAGAAGATCAGCACAGGAGAGTTAGGACACGGTTCGAGCGCTGGTGGGGAGTTCAGACCCGAAGACGATGGCCAGGACATGGAGCCAGGCCGTGATTTCCTTGAAACTTCCTATGAGGAACTGCTTCAGGAAAATGAGAGGCTGATGGCGGAAAGCAATCAGCTTGTCTTGGAGCTACAGCAATGTCAAGCGCATGGTGCACAGCAAGAAGAAAAGTTGGCCGAGACGCAGGGCGAGATTGAGGCTGCAAATCGCATCAACGAGACAAGAGGCAGCAGTGGCTCGCCTGCTCAGAGAGGTGGTAGGGGAGGCGGGCGTGGTCGTGGAAGTCGTGCTTCCAGAGCATTGGGTACGACAAGCCCCAAGAGCCAGACCAACAGGACCAAGAAAACAACTACAGACAATGAAGCAGAAAGTTCATCTCAGCAGACCACCCGAGCATCGAAACGCAAAGCCAAGGATGTTAGCGATCTTGAAATCCTTGATGATAGTGGCAATCCCAAGCCGTTAGACAACAACGACAAGCGTTTCAGGCGAAATAAAAGCGGCAATGGCTCATCCGGACTTCGTGGTGGCGCCTCTGAGACCTGGGATACGCTCTCTGAATCTGAGCTGAACAGCATCTATGCGCGCATCCGAGAGTGGGACGTCATGACTGCGGCACTCCTGAGTGACCACATTGGTTATTTGAGCTGCAAAATCGACAGTCTTGAGGCGCAACTTATCCGAGCTTTCAAAGACCGGAATGCTGTTGAAGACCGGCTGAGAGTCGAGCGCGAAACCACTGATTATCTGACCGAGTCTGAGCTGTGGGTCCGGAACGAGCTTGAACAAACACGAGGTGAACTCAAGACTGCGAAACTAGATCTTACAAGGTGCAGGAAACAGCTTCGAGAGGGCAATAGCAGGAGTCAGTCCCAAGTCGCCCGTGATGCAGAAAATCTCCCACCAGACGATGAAAGGCAGCCCCCGTGCTCGGTCGATTTGCATCGCCAGGGCGTGGAAAGGTTCCGAGCTGGTGCGAGAATCCCAGGAATCGGAAGGGACTGCGAGGTGCACATACGTCGACTCCTCCAAGAGGTCAATGACCCGCGGATGGAAACCGAATTAATCGCGATCTTTCAGCAGTTAGGAGGGCGGATTGTGTCGCTGAGGCAGAGACACAAGCCGAATCGGTCCCAACGCATGAACTCCGCTACCCTGAGAAGGGAACGACACAGACTTCCGCCCATGCCTCGTCGGCGTCGCTGGATCAATGCGGATGGCACTGATGCGGAGGATTCGAATTCTGCGTCTAGTGCAAGTTTTGACTGTGGAGATGTCGAATGTGATGGCACAGACTGCTTCGAGAGAAATCAGTTGCTGCGAGCACGGAGAAGGAAGGCCATGAAGAATCATAACAAGCGAGTCAAAGCACTTCTTATTGAGGAGTTCCGGAGGTTTGAAGAGTCGGATCTGGATGCATACGATGATGAGCCGCTCGCACAACGTGATCGATCCAGGAGGTCTCCAAGGCAGTATGTGGGTAAACGGAGATCGCTGACGCCTAGTCCAAGGGTTGGAGGCCCGAGGCTGCTCAAGAACTCGCCATGGAACTCTGCAAAAAGTTCGAGAAGCAGTGCTAAAGGCAACGCCCCGGAACTGCCAATCAGTCAAGGGGAAACAGTCGTGGCCAGTCAGCGAGACGGCGATGCTGGTGCGGTGGAGCGGCATGGAGACTCTCATATGCCTCGCCCGTTGCGCATGACTGGCAAAAGGAAAAGAAAGTCAGAAGTCAAGGTCGGAGCGTAGGTGTTGGAGGGAAGGAGGGTAAGAGGAGACTGCAGTGTTGGCGGAGGTGGGCGTGAGGCGTGTAGTAGTGTTGGCGGAGGTGGCCGTGAGTCGTGAGTCGTGTAGTGCTGGAGAGGCAGGCCACGCAACAATGAGCGAGTCGATGTTCGCTCTCCGAGTTGGTGGGGCGGCATTCAACGGTAACTCAGCACTAGAAGATGATGATTGATTATTCTGCCCAGATCACATGACATGGCCAATTACGTAGGTGACGGTGGGTCGATAGCTTATCGGCGTGCGAAGTCAATTTGTTTGAGGTGTTGATTTTGAAAAGAATGGGCGGGGCTGGTCAGTCATGGCCAGTAGAATAGACAGCTTACTCTAGTTCTCAATCTGGTGCAGGAGTGTCAAGCGAGAACGACCAATGGTTGAGACACGCCGTCTCCGGTCGCCGTAGGGCGTTGGATCTTTTTTTTTTTTTTGGTTTCGCGGATAAGCACTGCAGCAAGGCTGGCCGGTTGAGCTCCCCACCATGCACCGTGCACTTCACTGCGCGCAGCATGAATATTTGCCCCGTCTCACACCGCAGCTGAACTCCTCCCGGCCTACACCAGAACGCTCCTCCTTCTCGTCCCAATCTCCCGTCGTTGTATACAGTCGACGACCAGCCTCCTTCTAAGTATCTCGTGTGCACGGCGGGGCTTGCACTGCCTTGACACGCGCTAAGGAGGCAGAGGCAGCTCGAAAAAGCCCTCCAGCCAACGCCCTCCACTCCCGGAACAACACCTCTCCAAGCCTTCGCAAAGACCATCCCTCACCAAAATGGGCGACTCTCTCGTGCACCAGGAGTATGGCCGCACTCGTGTGCAATGGCTTGCCTCCCTCAACACCGAATACCGCCCGCCCACGCAATTCCGCCGCACGAGTATCATCTGCACCATCGGTAAGAGAGCTTTCAAGCAGACGCCTGGAGCACCGTGCCGCTGACACCAGCTGATTGCAGGACCCAAGACCAACTCGCCAGAGAAGATCAACATGCTGCGCGCTGCTGGTCTGAACGTGGTCCGCATGAACTTCTCCCACGGCAGCTACGACTACCACCAGTCCGTCATCGACAATGCTCGCAAAGCTGAGCAGGGCCAAGCTGGACGTCCAGTGGCCATCGCCCTCGACACCAAGGGCCCCGAGATCCGCACGGGTAACACCCCCGGCGACGAGGACATCCCCATCTCTGCCGGCACCGAGATCAACATCACCACCGACGATCAATATGCTACTGCCTCCGACAACAAGAACATGTACCTGGACTACAAGAACATCACCAAGGTCATCGAGAAGGGCCGCATCATCTATGTGGACGACGGCGTTCTCGCCTTCGAGGTGCTCGACATCGTGGACGACAAGACTCTGCGATGCAGAGCCGTCAACAACGGCAAGATCAGCAGCAAGAAGGGTGTCAACCTGCCCAAGACCGACGTCGACCTCCCAGCTCTTTCGGAGAAGGACAAGGCCGATCTCAGGTTTGGTGTCAAGAACAACGTGGATATGGTCTTTGCATCCTTCATTCGCCGTGCCGAGGACATCACTGCCATCCGTGAGGTGCTCGGTGAGGAGGGCAAGGACATTCAGATCATTGCCAAGATCGAGAACCAACAGGGCGTGAACAACTTCGACGAGATCCTCAAGGTCACAGACGGTGTCATGGTGGCTCGTGGTGATTTGGGTATCGAGATCCCTCCAGCACAAGTCTTCATTGCCCAGAAAATGATGATCACAAAGTGCAACATTGCTGGCAAGCCAGTCATCTGTGCTACACAGATGCTTGAGAGCATGACTTACAACCCACGACCAACTCGTGCTGAGGTTTCCGACGTCGGCAATGCTGTTCTCGACGGAGCAGACTGCGTCATGCTGTCCGGCGAGACGGCCAAGGGTAATTATCCCAGAGAGGCTGTCACCATGATGCATGAGACCTGCCTGTTGGCAGAGATCGCTATCCCATACATCAACGCTTTCGACGAGCTGAAGCAGCTTGCTCCACGACCAGTTCCGACCACGGAGAATTGCTGCATGGCTGCTGTGTCTGCCTCTCTTGAGCAGAATGCCGGCGCTATTTTGGTGCTGACCACCTCGTAAGTCCCACCCCAGCGATTGCATTCACTGACCAGATGCTAAGGTTACCTCTCGCAGTGGTAACACCGCTCGTCTCATCTCCAAATACCGCCCAGTCTGCCCGATCATCATGGTCACTCGCAATGCTCGTGCATCTCGATACTCCCACCTTTACCGTGGCGTCTACCCCTTCCACTACGCTGTCGAGAAGCCAGACTTCAAGACCACCCCATGGCAAGAGGACGTTGATCGCCGTTTGAAGTGGGGCATCAATAATGCCATCAAGCTTGGTGTGCTGAAGAAGGGAGATCCAGTCATTTGTGTGCAAGGATGGAGAGGTGGTATGGGTCACACCAACACCATTCGTGTTGTCCCAGCGGAGGAGGATCTCGGCCTGGACCAGAACGCGTAGAATGGGTTCGGCAAACGGTCAGCGGCTGCCACTCCGGCTGCTGTGGAGATCCGGGGATTCGACTTCTTGCCGAGAGCTGCTCTGGCTGCCTAGGTGGCACAGAAGAGCTGAATGTAGCAGAATGAACTGTCAGCGGCCATGTTGACAACAAATTCGACAGCGCGTGATCATGTTGCAGTTGACGAGACGAATGAAACGAGCGTACTATAGAGGCGGCATGGGATAATGAGTACAACCTAGAATCACGCTTTCTATCACTCATGTGAGTGCGAGGCTTTCTTGCTTGTTTTACTGATATGCTTTGGAGTTATATAGCGGGAAAGATACCAACGGGCATGAGCCAAACAGCCCCAGCCTCTGCTACATACCGATTCATTTTCCAGCGTTACACGACTCAATTCCTCTCGAAGCGCAGCACGGTCGAGCAACTTGTCTTGCAATTCCTGTCTTCAAGATGTAAGGAGACGCAGCCTGGAAAGGATCAAGGTACTCCGGACAAAGTCCAGGAAAAAAAGGCCCGATGAACGACACGAATGGCGAGTTTAAGAGGCATCTGGCATGTTCACCAGCTGGGATCCACAAGATATCAGGCGGCATCCAGCAATCGGCAAAAAATACGCAGATCTGTGACAAGCTTGGGTACTCTCTAGCCATCTTACTACGGCGCCATACCTGGTATGTAATTCAAGGCATTTGCAAAGAATCTTCTCTCCATGTCGTACATCTGAGCATCATACCAGTACTGTATAGTCCAAGGCTCCGCCCGACTGGCATTTTCGAAACGGTGTGCTACAAGCTTTGCAATCGTCATGTCGTCTTCTGCTTTCAAGTATATGGATAGTTGCCTGCCTTTTATGTATGGAGGGTGTCCCATCTGACCATTCGCTGCGACTGGGAACTACTTCATGACCGAAATAATTTTTGGCCAGGTGCATGCATTGAAGCCTTGAGCTGCGCGGCCATCGACCCACAGAATTGGATTCGAGTGACAGACTTTACTTCCAGGAATTGATTGCGGCCTTGGCACAGGCATATTGAGGTCGACCCGGCAGAGATGACCGTCTCGTCGTGGTGGGAAAGCGTGATGGGACCGAGGAATGGACGCTGGTAGACATTTGCGATCGATCGCGGGAAGGAATTGCTGAGGGCCTTGTTCAGCTTTTCTACCAACCTTGAATTCTCTTCCTTTCGCAGTACAGATCTGGCACGTCCTGAGCAAGAGCTGCCCTGTGGTAAGTCCCTCATCACTGACCCGGCCGTGAAAGTGGCTTCCTTGCGCGACGACCGTTCGCCAAATTGCAACTTGAAGTCTCAGTGTTTACTTTACCTCCTTGTCCAGCGATCGATGATATTGCAGACACGGGATTACGCGATACGATCCTGATGTCGCGGAGGACGCGTTCCTGCGAGGCGTCACCGAGACTGGCGCAGCCTTGGTTCGCGTTTGCAAGGGCTCGGTCCCAAGATTGAGCCTTAGCCGGTATATGGCAGATTATTAGAGGAAACCCTTGCTGTGAACAGATGTGGATCTTGATGAACGCTGGACTGATCGCCGCGCGCATGTTGTTATAAAAATCGGCCTGTAGAGGAGAGATCAAATAATACATGCAGCTTCAATCAGGTATTGCAGCACAATCAGGCATCTCAGTTGGAGCCAACAGCACAGTCTTGGCTGGAAGTATTGGCTAACTTGGCCCCAAGAAACTGGAGGTCATGCTCCAAGGGGACCAGGATCAGCCTGATTCCCGAGATGCTTGTCCTTGGCATGCTGTGCATGCTTACGCGGAATTCCCTGGCCTTGTTGGGTACTTGCGCAGCCTCGCCAAGGATCTTGTATTGCCAATGCCCACGTCATCTTACTCTTTCTTCATTTGAGAGAAGCATAATGTACTGGATTGATTGTGCTATATCTTTTCACTGGTTGTTCATCGACTTGTGTTTGTTCAAGACATCTTGCACCAAATAGCTTCGTGAGAACACTTCATCTATCTGGCATCGACGAAAGCACAACGCTCTAAGAATCACTTCTACTAGCAGCAAATGACGATGCTACAAATGCCTAGATATACGCCGGAAACACCTTCCAGGCTCAAAATACAAATACCAGCGACCGAAATGTTAGACAGTCAAGTCGCCAGACCTAGAAGCAGAAGTTCTACAAGCTCAGCCAGCGTGGACCAAAATCGATCGATTGTGGAAGCATACTGTCTTGCCGGCAAAGTAAGCGCCAAACTTCGTCGAGAGGTCAACCGGCCAATTGGAAACTTGAGGCGCCTCGTGGGACATGTCAATGTCTTGGACGAAATTATGGACACCATTCACGATGACGAGATGGAATCCCAATCGGACTTTCCAGACTTCAGCGGTCTTGAAAGAGAGCAGTCCGACTCAAGCAGTATGACTCTTCGGTCGATGGATAACCATTGGACGGAAGAGGACTTTGAGATGCAAGATCCGGCAGCGTCCAGAGAGCGGGAGTCCAGTTGGGAGAAGCAAGTCAGAGAAATGCACGAAGCTCCACTGAGGCCTCCACCTCCACCACCGAAGCCGGCCGGACTTGTTTCATGAGCATCAAGTACACAGGTGAAACATTTTCGAATAGTCTGCACACCCTTTTTTAGTTTCGGACAGAAGAAAGGGCTCGTCAGGAATGGAGAGGACGCCTAGCTTCTCCAGGCGTGCACTGGATCTCCAATGCTCAATGCCACTCGGGCCGAATGCCGTCTTTATTACGGTGCTGAGATTTATCCGTGAAGTCGACCGGCTGGCGTTCGTTGGCACTGGCGCATGGGTACACCTTGCTCTGGGGCAACAGCCTTGTGGTCCTTTCCGGTCGGAGCTGGATTGAGGACAATGATCAAGAAAGAGGCAGAAAGGAGCGCGGTGGTTTGCGGTGGCTTCGTGTGCAGGTGCTGTCACGGACGAGGAAGCATCATTGTGCGAGTGCATAGTTCGCGATGAGCTCTAGCAGAGAAACGGGGTGCGAAAGGTGTATGATAGCTAGAGAAACGTGGTGCGAAAGGTGTATGATAGCTGTTTGTTTGATGATGAATTATTTTCTAACACGAACGTCAGACCTCGGTGAAGAACAGAGAGGATCTAGCCCAAATCGGACAAGCGTGTCGATGCGTGCAGAGTGCAGATTTGCGTCGCCGCCGCCGCCTCACTACTGGCCACATTCCACACTTAAGCTTTCTACTACGATTGGTGCACGGCACGCGGCATCCATTGACCTCGCCCCAGCATTTCGTCTGCCCTATCGTCATGGCGACTACCTGCGCAGAAGTGTGGCAATAATGGGAACGGACTTAGGCACATGCTCCGCTCGTGTCCCCCAGCAAACATGTATAGAACACTTCTTCTGTGCCACGTCGTGCCTCCCCGACCTCCCCTACCTACCCTACCTACCCTTTTCTCCCTTCATCCCTTCGAATATCCCTGCTTTGAGTTCGCTCACGCAAACATCTGGAGCAACTGACCCGACGCCTGCAGAAGCTCGGTTCAATGCCCCATTCTGCATCTCGAGATCCGTTTCAGCCTGCGACTCAGGCGCCTTGAGCGCAGCGCAGCAAAGTGACGAAGGCCAAAGCACTGCCAAAGGTTGAAAATTGAAAACAAACACCGACAGACTTCCTTCGAAGGCGTCGCTCACGTTCGGCTTGGCTCAAGATTCAAGTGTGCGGTAAGATCTCTGCGCGATCCAGGCCCGAGATCTCGACGACGCTCATACCTGCTCAACGTTTGCCAACCATGTCGGACGACAAGGTCGACGTCGAGGGCGGGAAGCCAAAACAAATACCGCATTTGCGACAAGTCCTTGATCAATCTGGTGTCACTCCAGACGTCGAGAACTGGCATTATGAGGGCTCTGGCACCGAAGACCACCCTTACGTCGTCGTCTGGGTACGATGATACCATGTCCTTCCTCTGCTCCTTACCCACAGCTAACAGCCATCCAGATTGATCAAGACCCAAGAAACCCGATGCTTTACTCCGAATTGAAGAAATGGAGCTTGACAATGCTGGTCGCGATGGCTACTTTGGCCGTCGCATTTGTGTCATCTGCCTTCTCTGGAGGCACCCGAGAAATTATTCGAGACTTCGGAGCCAGCCAGGAAGTCGTCACTTTAGGAGTGTCACTCTTCGTGTTGGGCTTCGCCATTGGACCTCTATTGTGGGCACCACTGTCTGAGCTCTTTGGACGACAGTATCTATACATCGGAACTTACCTTGGTCTGACAGCATTCAATGCCGGAGCGGCTGGATCTCAGAATATCTGGACGCTGATCATCTTGCGATTCTTCGCGGGAGCCATTGGCTCGAGCCCACTGACGAACGCCGGAGGTGTGATTGCCGATATGTTTCCAGCTCGCGAACGTGGTCTAGCGATGAGTTTGTTTGCCACAGCGCCGTTCATGGGACCAGTCATTGGGCCAATCGCGAGTCAATCGACCACTTTCCTCTGCGCTTATTTGCTGACTATGATTCCAGGTTGGAGGCTTCGTCGGAGAGACAATAGGTTGGCGCTGGATTCAAGGCGTGATGGCAATCTTCACAGGCGTCCTCTGGCTGATTGGCACAATTGCCATTCCTGAGACATATTCACCCGTCATCCTTCGCCAACGGGCCAAGAAGCTCAGCAAGCTTACCGGAAAGGTATACAGAAGTCGTGGTGACATCGAGCAAGGCCATACGACCATTCTAGAGGTGTTCAAGACTTCGCTTTCACGACCCTGGATCCTCCTCTTCCGCGAGCCCATTGTATTCCTGCTTTCCGTGTACATGGCCATCATTTACGGCACACTCTACATGTGCTTTGGAGCTTTCCCGATTGTATACCAGCAGTACAGAGGTTGGTCGCCAGGCATCGGTGGTCTCGCTTTCCTTGGCGTGGCTGTGGGAATGCTGATAGCTGTCGCATACAGCGTTTGGGACAATAAACGCTATGCAAAGATCAGCGACGAATACCAAGGATTTGCGCCTCCAGAGTCTCGCCTCCCGTTGTGTATGGTTGGCTCAATAGCCGTTCCGATTGGGCTGTTCTGGTTCGCCTGGACTAATTATCCAAGGTAAGTCTGCTACCAGGCAATCCCACGTATCGAAGGCAATCGCTAGCAGAGTAGATCGCTAAAGTGAAGCAGTATACACTGGATTGTCTCGATCATGGCTGGAGCGCCTTTCGGTTTCGGCATGGTCTTGATCTTTTTAGGGATCATGAACTATCTTATTGACTCCTACACCATCTTCGCTGCGTCGGTCCTCGCGGCGAATTCGGTCTTGCGGTCGTTATTTGGTGCCGCCTTCCCACTTTTCACGAGCCAGATGTTCGCGAACCTTGGAATCCACTGGGCTGCATCGATTCCTGCCTTACTGGCGCTCATCTGTGTTCCGTTTCCATTTCTATTCTGGAAATTTGGCGCCCGCATAAGAACCAAATGCAAGTACGCAGCTCAGAGCGAATCCTTCATGCGACAGATGATGAACCAGACATTATCGAAGCCACAGGAAGACGAAAATGCAGATCCTTTCTCCGAGGGTGAGACCACAGCAGCAGAGAACACAGATACGGACGAGAAGCCCCAGGATTCTGAGTCTCCCGTCGAGGGCAAGGAGTCCCGTCGACGGAGCAGGCGCGAGGAGGAAGAAGAAGAGGCGCGAAGAGAATCCATCATTGAGTCTGAAATCGGAGAAGATGATGAGCCTCGCTTTGCTCCAATCACAGCGAGCAAGTCTCGGACCGCTCAACCTGAGACGAGCTACGAACTTTCACCTTTCGATCTTGACCGGGTCAATACTCGGGAGAGCTTCAAGAGAAGCGCGAGTCGCAGCAGAGCGAATAGTCGATCGAGCTCAAAGAGTCGGAGGTAGACGACATGGTCAGCGTTTGATGTTTTGATAATTAGCGAGCGAGGAGTTCTGGCACGACGAGGAGGTCCTTGCAGTGATACGAACATGCCATAAAATGTACAGCGTAGTATTTAATCACAATAGCATCTGACGCTTGGCGCACTTGGTAAATGTCTCCTGTCCGTGAGTGCCCATGTAGCCAATCTCTCAATGGTGCGGGGAGGAAGTCTTGATCCGCAAAGAAGTTCGCTCTCGCTCGAAGCAGGTCATAGTATTGGTTTGGACCACTGGTCAAAGTAGATATCGCACTCGATCATGACGAGCATTTTTGGGTGCATGTCATGTGGCAGTCCGATGTGATCAAGCCAAATACGGAAACAGAAATTCCGTACCGCGCGACTCTCGCTCATGCTGCTGTGTGATACTGCTAACAATACAGTGGAGTGTACTTTCGACTGCTTCGAACTATGGGGTCCGAGACCAAAGTCATGTTCGAATTGTGGTGAAGGCTTTTTGGCTTGACGGGATATCTCTTTCAAAGGAACGAGGAAGGGACCGCGTGAAATTACACTTTCTTCTTGGTCTTCCTCTTCTGAGTGCCCCTGCCACTCGCATCCACGTCGCCGTTGCTCTCGACCGGAAACCCCCTTGGCGTTGGGCTGGCGAGCTCGTCTCTTTCGTCCCGGCTCGCATTTTTCACGTCGGCATCTCCAATGACCTCAATGCTGGAGGCAAGCCATTGCTGAAAAGGTTTTGCTACGAAGTATCCGTCCGCCGTAAACCACGTTGTGAAAGGAGTCTTGAGATGGAGTGTGCTCTCAGGAAAGCCGGGTTTTGTAGTCGTAACGTCGAGGTAGTAGGTCGGATCGTGTTTATTGGTTTTGGTGGAGATTGAGATCTGTTCAAAGTCAGAAAATATGTCTCGTGTGTAGGTTCCTTACTTGTCTCCTCACCTTCTTGCCGTCCTTGGCGCCTTCAAAAATCAAGCCCTTCTCTACGAACCACAGCCACAGCGTCAAGGCGCCATTGAGAAGTGTGTACACGGCAACTGCCCAGGCTGTGCCGGTCTTAGTTACCTCCCATCCAAACTTGTAGTCTGCAGCAAATGTCACTGCAGAAATTATGACCGCAGTATATCCAAGTGCCAGCCTTACGTCGAGCTTTGTGTTGTCTTGCTTGAAGTTCAGGCCTCGTAGATAGTTGCCCAGAGCATCATCGGTCGTGTTCTTGAGATCGTTCAGCGAGTATGGAGATACGCGTGAGTCGGCCATGCTGGGTGGCTATCGAGTCTGAGAACAATGGAGCAAATTCGTGATATTGTATCCTGCGGGTCTGCTTATTGCATTGTCGCAGAGAGTTCCGTTTATATTTGGACTCGATGTTAGTTCAGGACAGCTGTAGCTCGCGCGACCCTGGATGAGGCTGAGATGATGCGTCTTGGCGTGATCGGCGGGCACGGCAGCTCCCCCCCGTCGCTCACGTGAAGACGCTAGAGCATCTCCAAGATGCGCACGACATTCACAGCTTTCGAATAGTGCGGCAACAGACAACAACCATGGCCGCGCCAGTGGAACAGCAGATCCATAGGGATCCTGCCCTCTTGTATGTCCGCTCAAACATCTCCTGCTTTCTCAACCAGAACGTCGACTGATGCAATAGTCCAGCTACTGGATCCTCCTGCCCATCACAATAGTCATGATCTTGACTGGCATACTCCGACACTACCTCTCCACCTTGCTCCAGACCACGCCAAAGAAACAGCCTCTCGCCAAGATCCGCGAAATGCGTTCACGTTTGCGCATGCAGACTCTCCGCGCGAACTATGCCCAAGTCTCGAAATCGGCATTCGATAAGCGGAAAGAGTATTTCATCGAGGAAGTAAAAGAAGGCAAATTCCTGGCGGATCCGGAGAACCGAGGCAAGCCTCCAGCAAATCCTCTCACAGATCCGGGCGCCATGGACGGAATGATGGGCATGATGAAAGGTAATATGGTTATGATGGTTCCGCAGAGCTTGATTATGGGATGGATCAATGCATTCTTCTCGGGTTACGTGATCAGTGAGTGTTCAGCGCAAATAAGTAACAGCAGCCAGGTCTCAGGAACTAACAATGCTCCAGTGAAACTCCCCTTCCCATTAACACCTCAGTTCAAGCAAATGCTGCAAGCCGGGGTCGGAACTAGAGACTTGGACGTGAGGTGGGTGTCTAGCTTGAGCTGGTACTTTCTCACGCTCTTTGGCCTTCAGCCGGTTTACAACTTCATCCTGGGTAGCAACAATGCTGCCGATCAGGTGACGCAGCAGATGGCGCAGGCGCAGATGGGCCAGAACCCTATGGGTGGGCAGGAGGATCCAGACAAGATTTTCAAGGCGGAGATTGAGAATTTAGAGGTCATTGAGCACCGTTATATCCTAGACGGCATAGAAGATAGACTTCTGGCTAAGCTCGGTGCGGATGTATAGAGCCAGAATCAATGTCGGAGTGTACACAGACCCGTTCGTTCCTTCATGATTCTGAATGCACAGTTGAGAGACGTGTAGAAACTTGGTTCTGGCCTGAGTGGGAAACGCGGGTAAATGCAAAGAGTTCCAGGCCGCTATTTTCGATTGAGAGCACCGCCCTTACTCTTTGCAATCAAAGTCGAGTTCTGCACATTGCTTCATAATGCATGTGGCTGATCTATGCTCCATCCCTTGGTATCTTTTTGAACATGCTATTCACGAAACGCCAGCCTTTCCAACCCATGAATGACTACTTCTTGCTCATTGAACAGCTTGCATCTGACCTTCAAACATATCATCAATACCATCTTGGTCCTCGTCAACTTCATCCTCCTCACTCTCAATCTCCTCATCACCTTCATCTTCCTCCTCAAACCCTGTCTCGATAGCCCTTGAGCGCAATCTGTCCTTCATTTCCTCGCGTCGTTCTTCCTGCCACCGCATTAGAGCCGCACTCGCGTGGACGCGGAAGCCATATATGCGGGGCTCGTAGCGTCTCTGTGTCTTCTGCGGCAGCAAAGCCGGATAGACCTGGAAGAGGATATTGTGGAAACTAGTGCCGAAATACGCGCCGTCTATTGAGTTGTGCCGAGAGGATTTAGGATTGTAGATGTCTTCACATTTGGCGCAATAGAGCTTGACATTTGACGTGTTCGCAATATCATGCTGTCCCATTGGCAGCAAGTGTTGCGATTCGCAAATGACTCGCGGGCACTTTCCGAAGACGCCTTGTTTGAACTTCTCCATCTAAACTACGCATGAGCATGAGCTGACGGACACAAGGAAGGGAAGGACGTACCATTTTTGCCAGGCCTCTCGTAGTAACGACGTAGCGTGCGTGGACAAGACCGTACAAGTGTCTTGCACTCTTCTCGATCTGTTCTCGCATATCGTCGTCCACTTCCATGTCGAATACATCCGTGACCAGATCCAGTGCATATTGGTAGTACTGTACTTCCGTGTTCAAGCCGGTCAGGTTGAAACGATCTGTGAGATAGTCCTCATCGATCTCGCAGAAGTATTCATTGCCGCGAGAGGATATAAACTGTGAATTTTGGTTAGCTATTGGTCGACAGATCAGGAAAGACCTCCGTAGCACGTGTTTCCGCCAGTACAGCGGGATGGACTCGCTTGGGGAGGATGATGATGAAATATTGTGAGGGCGTTCGCGGAAGGCCAGCATGAGATCTTGTTCGAGAGCAGAGGGAAGTTGAAAGTAAAGCTCAGTGGGAAGGATTGGAGAAAAGCAATGTTGAAGACGGACTCTCAAATATGCTGGCTCGATGAGAATGGTTTGCTCATGCTCTCGAGAAGGGTGTCGGCGCAAGAAGGTGTCTTCTGGCATGCACGACAATGGGAATTTAGGAAGCAACACTCACCCAGTCCCTCCAGTAACTGGTATAGTCGCTGTCGGTGTCGCTCGCAAAATCGTCCATGCTCGGGTCTTTCCTCCAATATTTCAGTTCAGTTTGATGTTGCAGGTCCTGTTCGCAGGCAGTCAGAGCGAGGCACAGTCGAGGGCGAGGTCGAGGTCGAAGGAGACGTATGTGTTTTGGCAATAGTGAAGTCGTGACAAGGCCAGATCAGATTCCCCCCTCCCCGTCACTCTTGAAGCCACACCAGCCACGTGTGTTTGCGGGGCGTGGGCGTGTGCGTGGCGACATGGAGCTTCAACGAGACTTCCAATCCCTGCAGGACAGAGCTTCTGGTAAATAAATACGTGTGGTTGTTCGCATCGCCTATGTTGCGCTTCTGTGGTTCGGCCTACTCATATTGATGGGTCGCAGATTACACACCACGATTCAACGAACGACATGAGCTTGACTCCCCTCCCACGCCGATTGCGACCACCTTGAGGTGCCATGTACTGGCCCGTCGGAGCGCCGAATGTCTTTTCCCTGACAAAGCATGCGATTGCTGCCGCGAAGACCACATCCTCCAATGATGGTCTAGAAGCACCGTTGAGCGAAAGCTCGACCGACCTGGGCGACGATACCAAGGGCGAAACTAAGACAGAACGCAACAAGTCCCGCAGACAAGATGGTGGAATTGAGGGCAAGGGGATGCATACACCCGCCAATGATGAGATAATAGATGCGAAGATCTCACGCAGTGGCAATATCTTCATTACCTTGACGGCAACCTCCTTGGTGGTGTGGCAGACCAGACCAACCGTGGCTTTGGCCATCGTTCAGCGATCACAGCAATCCCTCAAAGCCTATGGCCAGAGCACGGCGTTGCTGCTGAGGTCAGATGCTCTGCTGATAGTTGTCCAGACAGCTCTCGGCTATCTGATCACATATTCTATGTCCACAGATCCCAACACCAAGGTATACCAGACACCTCTTCCAGAGACCAATAGGCACGTGCGACGACCGAGCACCGATGGTTACAGCAACCTCAGAAAGCAGAGCACCATCACAGCTGCAAACACACCGGCGGAAGGAGATGGCATTCGTGAGATCAATGTGCGTTTTCGCATGGTTATACGCATCGATGCCGGCATTGGCAAGGCTGTCGCGCTGGACGACGAGTTGGTCGTTGCAACAAAAAAGCCGGCCGCGCTGCAGTGCATTCGATGGATCGCAGAAAGCGGGTCTTCGCAGACCAGCACGGAGCTCGTGAGCCGCATGGAGTGGATTGGTAAAAAGGTGGCGGTGACAGATATTGTTCATGATCGGCCCATGAACCTGTTCACGTGGATCACGAACGACGGCGCGGCATACGCTGTTCAGCGATGCATCACAACTGGTGCGGATGCCGAAGGGCCAAAAGGCCTTTTTCAAGGCTTCTGCTTCCGAGATGCCGAAGGTATCAATGAAGCTGCAGTCAAGGTAGCCATAAATGCCCGCTTCTCCCTTATCGCTGTTGGAACTGCCATCGGACTCATTGACGTGTACACCGTCAAAGACTATACCGGCAATATCCCACTTTCCCACAAGATACGTCTGCCTGTGGGCCCGAGCACTACGGGAAAATTGACCGCGCTGATATATTCGCCGGATGGATATTGTTTATTTGCAGGTTACGAAAAAGGCTGGGCACTGTGGACTGTGTACGGCAAACCTTGTGCAAACACTTTCAGCGCGGACTCCGTGCAGTCTGAGAACAACGATGAGCGATGGCTGCGCGGCATCAAGTCTGCTTTCTGGGTTGGTGGTGGCTCTGAGCTTGCTTTGCTCCCGGTATCTGACGATCGGCTGTGGTTTCTCGATATGGCCAGGAACGCTTTGGCAGGGTGTTTCTCGCCTTCGAACATATCACGAGGTCTGCTGCATTCCACTAATAGCGTGATGCTCTATAAAGGCCATGATGTGCCCGACGTGACTTCTCTGCCTTCGGATATCTCGCTTTGGCAGACCATTCAAGTACCGCATCACTATCTGGCCCATCAATGGCCCATCAAATCTGCAGTGGTATCTCCGGATGGACACTACATAGCGGTTGCTGGCAAGCGAGGACTCGCGCATTATAGTGTCGCGAGCGGAAGATGGAGAACGTTTGACGATCCCCAGGCGGAGCAAGAGTTTGCAGTCAGAGGCGGCATGTGCTGGCATCATCATATCCTAATCGCTTCAGTGGAGGCCAACGGTCGATATGAAGTGCGACTTTATTCTCGAGAAAAGGCACTGGATTTTGCCCACGTCCAACACACTGAAAAGCTGTCTCATGCTGCAATCTCGACCATCGTTTCCGGCGCAGACTCACTCCTGGTATATACATATGGCAACATCCTGCTACACTATATTATCGTCATGGGAGGATCGAGCCCGAAACTGGTTCAAGTCGGCCAAATAGGGTTTCATGGTATCATCCGGGCTCCACCGCGTGTGCGGACTATCAGCTGGATACTACCGGAAGACCAGCTGGAGCACGGTGACCCTTCCCAGGACGTTGCTACGGCATCTGTCCTCTTCTTAGTAGATGGTAAACTCGTCCTCCTCCAGCCAGCCACGAATGAGTATGGCGACCTGAAATACGATATGCGCGTGATCGTGCAGAACATCGAATTTTACATGCTGCTGCGTGACCAGCCTATCACGGTCGCCTCCTTGGAAGGCGGTAATGAGGGCACAGACACACCTCCTGCAAACGGTCTGTCTTTGGACGATCCTACAGGTCACAGCCTACGTGACTCACTGTGGTACTTCGACGGGAGCGGCTTCCACGTCTGGTCTGATATCCAGGACGTCCTGGCTCGCGCTCCTGCTGAACTCGGCCGAGAGCTACCTTCGGCAGTGGCGGTCCCGCTCGACTTCTCCCCTGTATCTGCAGTAGTTGGTAAAGGCATCGTTTCTGGCATCGAGGCTGATCTTGTTCAGAGAAGAGACGTGAACTTCAGCTTCTTCAGACATGCGCCCAGGACTCAGCTCTTCCTGCCCCAGCTACTCCGTTACCATTTGACCGAATTCAACTCGCCGGCGGCTTTGCATTTGTCAAAGTCATATCAGCATCTACCTTACTTTGCGCACGCTCTAGAGGTCCTTCTGCATGACGTGCTTGATGCCGAAGTTGACACTCCGCCGGTGCCGCCCGAAACAGCACTGCTTCCAACCGTCCTCTCATTCCTCTCCTCTTTCAGCTTCTACTTGGACGTTGTTTGCAATTGTACGCGCAAGACCGAGCTGCGAAGCTGGCAGACACTGTTCTCGTACCTGCCCCCGGTCATCGAGCTATTTCAGCAATCTTTGCTCAACGGGAAGCTCAACACTGCGGCAGGGTATTTGCTAGTACTGCATGCTTTCGAAGAGGGCTCTTTTCAAGTCCATGAGTTTGCTTTACTCTTGCAGAGGGCCTCGGAGGAAAACGACTGGGAGCTTTGTAGGGAGTTGTCGCGCTTCCTGGTCGGTATTGATGCTTCTGGCAAAACTTTGGCTTCTGCATTGGCTGCGGCAGGACTTAGAGATGCCCCAAATGGCAAGAAGGAGGACGCTTCGAGGATTGAAGATGTTCAGCGCCAAAGCGGCTCACCGAATCACCGTGGTGCACAGGATTGGCAACGTCGGAGATCTCAGACGCAGGTTAACGGGCAATGGCGAGGGGACTACTTCTCTCTGGAACAACGGCTGATCAATGAGCCTGACGTCAAGACAGATACGAATCTCATGGGTTCAGATGCGTGAACAACATTATGCAGCTCTCGTATTGCAACCTTACGATAGGGCTGCATGCGATCTCTTGCTGCGTTGGTGCTCCAGGCTATGCGCCAAGCTGCCAGCCGTAAAATGTGAAGGGGTCGCACACGCAAATCGGGATCGCGTCAGCTCTCGTTAAAACTTGCTCTTCTCTCGAGCCAGCGCACACGCATCCCTGCCGCACATCTTCAATCGGCATTGCACCGCCTCAAAGGCCGACCGCTTCTTCGACCGAGCCTTGCAGCCAACATTGACCACACACGGAGCTCTTCCAGCGGTGACTGCAGTATGGCTATTGGGGCGCATTCACGCCATGTGGGCCGTTGCCGAGGCTGCCTGGTTGTTACACGAGCCCTTGAGCCGTTGCAGAGCACTTTCCCAGCTGAACAGGTTCATCTTCAAGCACTCAACCACCAACCTTGCCGCCCATATTAGCGTCATACTTATCAGTCGGACGTGGCTCCTCCTATCTAACGTCTTCTATAATGGCTTCTCCACAGAATGCGACCGAAATACTGATGTTGCCTCCGTATGCTAATCCAGGATCTCGGATCAATCCTGTGCTTCGCAGAGATTCGCCGCTCAGCAGTGCTTCACTCGCAACATCTGATTCAGAGCCGTCTTCAGACAGCACAAGGACGTCAATAGAATCCAAGGAAGGTCCAGGGCGTTCTCAATCACGCCAGAATCCATCTCTCCCAGCTTTACCCAAAGTCCCGAGTGGCAACAAGAAGAATGGTCAAGCCAGCAGCAATAAGTCTCTTCGATTTTTCGTGGTGGACCATCCGACGAAACTCAAAGACCGGACCCAAATGCGCGAGAATCGCAAGCATGTAATGCATGACTACCTAGACAAGGAACGACGCAAACCAATGAGCCATGACATCAGGGTTGCTGGTTCCGGCACGGCCAGAAAACGAAAGCGAGTAGAAGGAGTCCTCCCTTGTCCGCGAGAGTCCTTCGCAACAGCCACAAGTACAAGTCACGCTCCCATCCAAGACATGCGCGGCGGAATGAAGGCTCAGGAAGGCATGCAATCACTCAACACCCGGGAATCGCAACATAGCGAGCTTAATATCAAAGCAATGCGACCTAATGTGACCGCCGGTCAGATCAGATTTGTAGATGACGAGGCGCCGCTAGTCCACGGTATTTCAGGAGGGTTTAACAACTCGAGGTATTTGCGAGCAATACCAGAGAGCATACCTCCCCTCCTAGGTGACCCGCGATCGGCTTTGGGCTCAAATCTGCAACCGTTTAGTAGCTGTTGGCCAGCTTTACAGGACCCGTCTTTGAATGTCGAAGAGTTGAAATGGAGCTGTAGTCGCAAATTCGGTAGCCGGGGCATTGCTAGAGATTGGGTACCCACGTTGCTCAAAAGCAGGCATGCGTTTCTCAGCACTATCTGTATCTCTGCTTCCCATGACGATATCATGCGACGAGGACTGCAAACCCCTCAGGAACGGGCACCCTTCGGATCAGAGCAACGTATGAAGGTCAGATCAGAAGTGCTACAATTGATCAACCAAGCATTAGCGGACCCTCAAATGCAGACAGCGGACGCAACACTTGTGGCGGTGTTGCACGTCCTCAACAGCGAGATCATGGGCTGCGACGATTCCATCATGCGCATTCATCAAGAAGGCCTGCATAACCTGGTCCGTCAGAGAGGTGGACTTGATCGTCTTGGCGTTGATGGCCAACTGGCTTCAATCCTGACGATTACCATGTACATGATCTCTGCTCTTCGCGAAACCGAACCCCATGCAGACTTTATCAAGTATGGCTCGCAAAAAAGGACGAAGCCAGCGAACAACCAGAATCAGCTTCCAGAGTCTCCGGTCTATTGTCGCCCCTCTGGCTTTCTCACCATCAAGCGGTCCATATCGCAGAGCAGTCCAACGTACAATTTGCTTGAAAGCCTGCGACAACTGACACACGCCTTCGTGCGGAGTACGGCCTCACATCATGTGACGCCGCTAACGCCGGTGGATATGCGAGCAGCGTGGGATCAGGATCCGGCCACAATTGTCTCGCTGAAAGACAATATCTTTGCATTCCCCTCTTGCGAAAATATCGCGGATTCTTTCCACAGCATGAGTGACAAGTACACTTACGAGTCCTTACGTACAGTGGCACTTGTCTACGCCCACGCTCTAGCCGAAGAAATACCACTTTCCAAAGCCGCCTCGCAACTGGCAATGATGAATCATACAAAGGTAACATCACTACCAGTATATCCCATCAGCGAGAACGCGGCATCGACACAAAAGGATGAAATGAGCTGGCACCTTCTCATCAAAGCAGCCTTGATAAGGACCAACTTGAGCGACTGTTGGGGCCACATGGCAGGAGTGCTATTCTGGATGTCTTTAATTGCCGGCGCCTGTGCGAATCCAGACTCACCTTCCAACAAGCCCCGGCGCGAGCTTTCTCCCGAAGAGGAAGAAGGTCGTAAATGGCTTGCTGCCATTGCAGTCAGATGTAGTATTGTGCTCAGCTTTGAGTACGGAGGTGCTATACTCGAAACGCTCAAAAGAATGGTCGGGATTGAGCAGGCTTTGGCGAAAGCAGAGGCTGAGAGAGGAGCGCTCGGGGAGTGGTTTTCACGCGAAGATGTGGTTTATGGACCAACGATGAACACACAT
Source organism: Pseudocercospora fijiensis CIRAD86 (assembly GCF_000340215.1). Lineage (NCBI taxonomy): Eukaryota > Fungi > Ascomycota > Dothideomycetes > Mycosphaerellales > Mycosphaerellaceae > Pseudocercospora > Pseudocercospora fijiensis. The sequence continues at coordinate 4,562,041 of NW_006921532.1, forward strand.
GGTGGGACGGAGGGAGGATCGTGTGGAACGGCGCAACAATCGTATGCGTCGAATACCTTTGCGGATTTTGCCCACGATTTCTTGAGCGATTTTATGTGATCGATAGATGTGTCGATAGCTCGACCAGCGTTGCTAATTCACGCTTGCACGGACGTTTTGGTATTGTCTATGATTTTGAAAATCTCCCAGCTGCAAGGGCCCTGGTGGTTTGGTAGAAGTTGTGAGCATGAAAGATGTTCTTCCGTTATCGAATGCCTAGGAACCTCCCCGGGAAGATCAGGCGAAAATGCCTTGCTTCTATCTTCGTGGTCAAAGCTTGCCCAGATCATTGGCGCGAGTCCACTGTAGCTCGGAAGAAGAATTGTTCAAAGACGCAACCCTCTGGTCTATTCGTTGTCATTGCGCAGCACAAGTTAGGTAGACTCGGCAGCGGCTTCTTGGTATTCGGGGTCTACGAAGCGACCAAGCAGTGCATGCTCACACGCAGACTTTGCGATATTGCTGGATGCGTTGCGGATTGAGTCTTACAAGAGCCGAGATATGACTGATCGGCTCATAACTTCCGGCTGTATGAGATGATCCTCTGGGCGAGATCCTCCACTCCAACTTCCTCTTTGATACTCAAACGACGCGATTGCAGTTCCACTGCCTTTCGATCCTTCCATGCTTTGCCGAGTATGACTATGAAGGGATAGCCAATCAAGTCTGCATCGTTGAGCTTCCAGCCTAGGGGTCTTTCTCGATCGTCAATTACAGCATCAAACTCCATTGTTCCCGACATTTCCCGGAGGTGATGCATGACATAGTCGTACAGTTCGACCACTTCATCTGCTGAACTACTGCCCGTGCCGACCAGCACCATCGCGAATGGAGCAATAACGACAGGCCAATTCAAGCCCTTGGCGTCCGCGAGCATTGTGGCCATTGCTCCGACTAATCGGGAGACGCCGACACCGTGACAGCCCATCTCAATGGCGATGGTTTCGTTGCTGGCGTCTTTGATCGTCGCTTCCAGTGGTTCACTATATCGTGAGCCGAGATGGAAGGTGTGGCCTATCTCGATGGCTTGATGTAATTGAAGGGCCCTAGATCCACAATCTGGACACGGGTCATTTTCTCGAGCTTTTGTGAGGAGGAATGGTGCTTCTGCAATTCTCGGCGGCTCCGAACCAGAGTAATCAACGTCAGGAAGATAGCACTGGGACTCAGATATCCTAGGGTCACGAATGTGGATGCAATGCTCTTGACGGGCATCGAGCCACATCTGAGCATCAGCATTGCTCGTCTCAATATTTGGATGAAGTCTCTTGATAGCATGCAAGTTCAGCTCACAGTCTTGAGGATAGTACACCTTCAAGATCGAGTCAACACGGCCGCCAGCAGTCCGCGCGGACGCGTCAAGAGTGTAGGCGGCCTCATACTTCGACCAAGCTTGACCATAGATCTGCTCAAATTGTGCGGCTTCTTCTTCAGACCGCGGCTTTGGTAACTTCTTTTCCAGCTTACGGAGGATGGGACCAGCCCATATAGCGAGATCATGCTTGACGTCTAGAGGCTCTGACGTTGCGTCGTGCTTGCCGACGTAAAGCTCCTCATTTACAGACATTCTGCAAGCGCTGCATTTGATGACTGTGTCTTCGCCTCTCTGAGACGCGAAGTGGTACTCGTGGCTGTGGTTGCCACCCATATTACCAGAATCCGCAGTCGCCACCAGATATGGAAGGTTCAGCTGGTCAAAGAAGGCCTTGTACGCCTTCTGCACAGCTTGATATGTCTCCATAGCATGTTCCTCGGTCAAGTCAAAAGTGTAGAGATCTTTCATGATGAACTCCCTGCCTCGAAGTAATCCTTGCCTGGGGCGGGCCTCGTCCCGGTATTTCCTCGACACTTGATACAGCCGGAGCGGCAGGTCTTTGTAAGACTGTACGGCATGCTTGACAATGTTGGTGATTTCTTCCTCGTGCGTTGGAGCGAGCAAGTGTTTTGCATTCTTTCGGTCAGTCAAGTGGAAGAGCTCTGAGTTTCGGCCCTGGAGCCGTCCAGATTTTCGCCATAACTCTTGCGACGAGAGAGAAGACAATGCAACCTTGGAGGCACCGAGGCTCTGCATGTGCTTGTCGATCAGCGTCTCCACCTTGTTCAGCACTCGCAATCCGAGCGGAAGAATGTGAAAGATTCCAGGCTGTGCTTGGCGTAGGAATCCAGCTCGGACGAGAAGGTCGTGGCCATCTTCATGCGCATCCCCAGACGATGGCTTCTTTTTGCTTTGAGTGGGAGTCCAAAAGGTGGTCAATCGGTTGCGAGTATCGGACTGGTGAAGTCATTAATGTAATGAAGTGGCAGGGCAGGCGTAGAAGCGATACGATACTGACATGGAGAGCGCGTCGCTGAAACCACCCTTGAATACTTGAGGCCCTGCTCAATGGCATCTCAAGCACTACGTGCAAATTTTTATGAAGCCGAAGTCGATGCCACTCGAGCAGTCTTCAATGCGACGAGCCAATCCATCGTTCTACTCAGGCAGCAGTTCTGTCAATGGTACTCGCGTTTTTGAGTTTGGAGCTGCCGAGATATCGCCGTCGCAGCGCCGACTGGGGAACATTTTCTCTGGCGAGTCCCAAGCACGAATACAACCACACATGCCGTCGCCATGAGCACGAAACGAAAATCGTTCGGCGACCAAGGCCGGCCGCACAAGAAGCCCAAGCCGAATCATGGCAGCGGCAGCGGCAGCGGCAGCAAGAGAGTCGGCCAGCCCACACTCATATTCGCAGCAAGACCCGACTGGCACGCCGCAGAGTTACCATCGCTCGAAGAAAAGGAGATTGTGTCTCTGCCGCCACAACAGACGATCGACGAGCTGTACCAGTACGCGACTGCTCTGCTCGAGGCAGAGAACAAGGCCTACAATGACTCCCACCTCACCGGCTCGTCTTCGCACAAATTCCTGTCTACCATCATGGCTTCAGGTACCCTCGAGGACAAAATATCGGCCTTGACGCTTCTGGTACAAGAATCGCCTCTGCATACAACGAAAGCTTTCGAAAACCTCCTGGGCTTGTCAAAGAAGAAGAGCAGGAATCAAGCGTTGCAGGCCTTGGCGGCATTGAAGGACTTGCTAGGGCAAGGTGTCGTCTTACCAGGAGATCGCAAGCTACGCCCTTTTGCCAAACAACCTGGGCTTCTCGCAGTCCTACAAGGGAAGTCTGTGCGTTGGCAACGTGGAGATGCGCTGCCAAATGGTTTGCAGAAGACTCATCTTCTTGTATGGGCTTTCGAAGACTGGCTAAAGAAGAGGTACTTTGAACTGCTAGGGATTCTGGAAACGTGGTGCAGTGATGAAATCGAATACTCCAGGAGCCGTGCTATTACCTATGTCTTTGAACTGCTGAAGGATAAGCCGGAGCAGGAAGAGAATCTGCTGCGATTACTTGTGAACAAGTTGGGAGATACAGAGCGAAAAATCGCATCGCGAGCCTCGTATCTGCTTTTGCAGCTCGAAAATACACATCCAGCAATGAAGACAATCATTACGAACAGTATTGAAGCAGACTCGTTATTCAGACCTGGCCAGAGCGATCATGCGAAATACTATGCCATTATCACCCTCAATCAAACGATCCTCAGTCAAAAGGAGGAAGAGCTGGCAAACAGGCTCCTGGATATATACTTCTCTCTGTTCGTGCAGTTGCTGAAGCCAGTGGAGAAGGATCGACCAACAGTGAAGGCAAATGCTAAAGCTCCCCATCAAGGCGGAGGCGGCAAAGCAGGCAAAATGGCGGCCAAGAAGCGGAAGGCCGAGGAGCGAAGTGAAGAATCTGCGACACAGCTCCACGACAAGATGGTTGCACAGGTACTGGCCGGAGTAAATCGAGCGTTCCCTTTCGCTGACACCAGCGACCCAACATTCGAGCAGCAACTTGACACCATCTTCCGTGTAGCTCACGCCTCAAACTTTAATACCAGCATTCAGGCCTTGATCCTGCTACAACAAATATCGTCAAGGAAGCATTTCGGCGCGGAACGATTCTACAAGACACTCTACGAGAGCTTGTTAGACCCAAGGCTCTTCTCGAGCAGCAAACAGGTCATGTACCTCAACCTGCTGTACAAGAGCTTGAAAGCGGATCTCAACGCGAAGCGTGTGCAAGCATTCGTGAAAAGGCTCCTACAAGTCATAACAATGCATGAACCGCCATTTGCATGCGGAGTGCTTTACCTGATAAGCGAGCTGGAAAACACGTTCCCCAGCATCCGCAAAATGTTGACAGAGCCTGAACTCGCAGACGAAGACGAAGAAGAGCATTTCGTAGATGTTCCAGAAGGTGGGCAGAGCCTCGAACAAGAGCAAGCAACTCCAGCTAGAAAAGTCGCCTACGATCCGAGAAAACGAGATCCAGAGTATTCAAATGCCGAGCGCACCTCGCTGTGGGATATTCTTCCACTGTTGCGACACTTCCATCCATCTGTCGCACTCTTTGCAGAGGCTGTTTTCGGTACGAAGAAGATGCCGCCAAAGCCGGACCCGACACAGCATACCCTGATGCATTTCCTCGACCGATTCGTGTATCGTAAACCCAAGACGAAGCAAGATAAGACGCATGGCGCTTCTATCATGCAACCGTTGGTTGGTAGCAATGCTGCCGATCTCTTGGTCAAGCCAGGCGAGGCCGTCACTCGACAAGCGCCACTCAACTCTGATTCTTTCTGGGCGAAGAAGGTGGAAGATGTTGCTGCGGATGAAGTTTTCTTCCATTCCTACTTCAATGCTGCAGACAACAAGAAGCGCAAGGTTGGAGAGAAGAGAGGGAAGATGTCTCAAGAGTCTGTTGACAGTGATAGCGATGCAGGAGAGGATGAGATCTGGCAGGCCATTGCGAATTCGAGACCAGAAGTTGAGGGACCAGATTCCGACGACGACCTCAGCATGGCAGACTTGGAATCTGCTTATTCCAAGAGTGATGGATCTGAGTCGGGTATTGACCTTGGTGGGAATGAAGACGAGCCTGTTCAAGATTCATTCGCAGAGATGGATGGAATGGACGGCAGCGATATGGAAGACATACCCGACTTCGATGACGAGGAAGCAATGCTTGGATCAGATGATGAGGTACCATTAGGCTTGCCGGAGGAAAGCTTGGAAGTGACGGACAAGACGACACGGAACAAGAAGAAGCGACAGGAGCGGAAGCGTCTGCGCGATATGCCTGTTTTTGCGTCAGCAGACGATTACGCACGTCTACTTGGTGACGATGAGGGTATGTAAATAGCACAGACAAATGCGCCGCATTGGCTGCGTGGGTCGCGCTTGTGAAAACGGCTTGCTGCCTTGCCACCTAAAATTAGCCACACCTCTCGCCAGCTCTTACACATCATCACGGTTGTAACGAAGAAGCAGGGCCACCCGATGCGATCACTTTGACCTGGCCAAGATGCACTTCAGCAGATGAGAAAACGGGATCGAAGAACTCTGGCCAATGGTCACTTCTCCATCAAGGAAGGCGTCCACGAGGTTCAGTTACTGAGCAGCGATCCTGCGATGGGACTGAAATGCCATACAACTACTTTCCGACCGTCTTTGTTGACACAAACGCAATGCCCCATTTCACGATCGTCTTGAAGCTGTTGAATGTCCCGACATTTCTCGGCCAATGAAGCCTGAACGCAGAGTGTAGGAGCATATCATCCCGTAAAGTTCTTAGGCTGTGATGTTAAAGTCGTTTGACCACCATAAGCCTTGAATTTACAGACCCAGCTTCCACAAGCCATCTCCAACATAGTGTCCGTTCTCAATGGCTGGGCCCTTCTTTTTCTCCTTCATCTCTTTGGTGCTCTGCTTCAATACCCCGACCATACACGCATTTTCCTTGCCTTCGGCGTCCACGACAACAACCTCCCCAGCTTCAATCTCTTTTCCTCCATTAGCCCACTGCTCACTCTCTGGCCCACCGGGCAATCTTCCGCCAGGACTCGTCAGTCCCGGCGTCATCAGCGTAGCTCCTGACAGCACAAATCTTATACCACCGCGATCTATTCGTACGTGCTGGAAGCACTGCGGGTATTGGTGTATTACTCGCAGATGTGGAATGATCGGATCGTCCATGTGTTGCCAGAAAAGAGGCTTGTCGCCCAGAGAGTAGAGTGAGACGCGATCTGGGAGTTTGACCAAGTCTAATTGCTCTTTCTTCGGAAGGATCGCCTCAATGTATGGCTCGATGAGTGGGTAGGTCTCGATGATGTTTTCGCGGATTTTGCGCTGGACGGAGGATTTCACTTTGGACTTCGCGCCCGGCGAGAATCTGGTTGAGAGTGTGAGCGTGTAGGCAAGGAGCATGAGGTTCGGACACGTACTGACTCCTTTTTGAACATCTTGAAGGTCGAGTCTGCCCGCTCAATGTATGAGCACGCAACAGTGTATGTAGCTTTCAACTAACTGTTTGCATGTGATGTCGAACCACCTGCGACCCCACCCCACCCTGCCCCGCCATCCATACGCTTGGCTACGGAGGCCCGTAGATACCAAGAAGCCAAACCAGGGTGGGCTATTCTCACCGCCTTTACTACCTAATTCTTCATGTTTGACCTTAAGGACTCGCACTACACTCGCTATTGACTCGCATAATAGCTCCACGTGTTGATTTAGAGCTATAGAGGGCCTAATTAATCTCTTAAGTCGAGAGGGATACTACGAAGGAAGCAATCCTATAATACCTTCTATAGGAGACCGGTTATTAGATATCTATGCGTACGCTTATACGAAGGCTCTAGGAGTGGAATATCTAGTATAACCGTTATACTAACTAGCGAGTTAACGATGTCGAGTAACTTAAGATTCGAGTCGCTTATACCTTCTACGTTCTACGGTTAACTAATAAAGAGGCGGTTAAAATACTATAGGCGGATAGATTTAATATTAGCTAGCGGAGATATCAACGGATACGTTAAGAGCTTAGATTAAAGAAGTTAATAGACCGGTATTTATAAGCACGAGCGGAAGAGGAGATAGCGGAGGTTTTACGAGAAGAGCTTAATAAGTCTCTAGTAGAGTCTTTTAGCCGAAGGCACCTATATACCTATATTAGGTCCAAATACAATATCGTTAGCAGAGACAGGCTATATCGTATAGCTTGCTTGCTAAATCCTAAAGGCCTACGAGTCCGCCGCGAGCGGGTACGAGAGCACTATAGTATAGTTCGGATACTAGGCCCTAGATACGCAATATTAATAGATGCTTACTATAAATTCGAGCATTAGGGTATATAGATATATGCAGCTATTAATGTCTACTCGCGTTATATTGTCTAGATCTATATAGGCATTACTAGCCGGACAGCTGTCTCTATACTCGCTTAGTACGTTGCAACTATTAAGAATAGTAGTGTAATGCTATAGATTATCCGATTAGACCGTAGAGCGGAGACGATTCTAGCCGCGGACGCTTACTATAGGACTCGCCTTGCGACTCGTACTAAGGCGGAATCGGAGGAACCGCTACCTGCCTTCTAGGATTGCTTTAAATACGGCACTAGCAAGATAAACTAGCGGATTGAGTTATAGTAGCGGTAGCAAGTACCCGCTATAGATAGCTAGAGGAGCTATTTCTACGAGTTGCTACGCGAGTCACTATACGATACTAATTTATTATCCGACCGGATTGCCTTCCTTACGATCTATATACTAATTATACGTAATAAAGTCCTCGAGTTTGTTTACCTCTAGAATAGCTATCGTATTCGGAAGCAGGCTAGGCGACTATATATTGTATTAGGCATTCCGTATATTCTATACTATTATCTAGAGCTTAGCGGGCATTCTTATTAAGGTATTCCTATACTAGACGGCGTACTTAATAATATCGAGCAAGACCTTTAAGAATTCGGTATATATTAGTTCTAGACTCGCTATAGACTCGCCGCAAACTCGCTAATATACTTGCTCCTAGATCTTAAAGCCTACCTACCCGAGGTTACGCTTACTTAGTATTAGGTAGCATTATAGGCTTATAACTTCTCGTATCTAGTTAGTAGCAGCGAGAATAATAGCGATAGAGAGCGCGTTTACCGCTCTATATACTTACTTCTTCGACGGCTAGTTACGGAGCATATAGCTATAGGGGAAGAGCCGGAACTAGTAGAATTAGACAAGCTATTAGCAGCTCGTAATTAGATGTCAGCAACGGCTCGGTACTAGGAGGCGCTTGCAAACCCCGATGCTAGATTAATTGAGTTTGAAAATAATATAGTTTAATCGGCGATCTACGAGCCGGCCGCGAGTATATAGCGAGTCGATTATTCTAGTTCTATTTCGTCCTTTCCCTAGCTAGTTCTACCTCTATTCTATACCTATTTCTACCTCTATTCTATACCTATTTCTATACTAACAATACAATAATGCCTGCTAAATAGGGTACCTTTTACTCTGTCTTAGGCGTTAAGTATATAGTAATGTTTCAATTATACGCATACTGTTTACAATGCGGCCTTAAGAACCCTAATCCACTAACTAAGCGATTTATACGCGAGCTATTAGTAGCAGCTGCTACGGCAGCTACGAGTGTAGTTACGAGTATAGCACGAGGCTATAATGCGTTCCCCTCTCTACCTAAGTCGGCTAACGCTGTACGCAACGCTGCTATTTAGCAATATAAGCTAACTTAACGACTAAACGCTAGGTCTCGGAGCCTCTCGTAGCGTCTAGTAATATCTGCTTCTTCTTCTTCGGAAAAAACAGAGCTAATAAAGCTATTCCGGTGCCGCTATATTATCTATCTTTAGCGAGTCGAAGTTAAGATTATAGCCTCTATAGAGACGTAGATATACTATAAATCGGAGGTGTATTCTACTACGACTAATTCCGTGTCTAAAGAAGTATATAAAGCCGCTAATATAAGCTTTCTCGACTAGATTTTAAATAAACGGATTAACGAGCTACCTAACAATAGCGACATTAAGGGTATAGAAGACTATACTAACTACTTCTTCTACGCTAGCTTCGACAAAGATAATCAACTAGATAAGGTATCCTCTAAGGCGGTTAGCTTACTATCGATTGAATAGATTCTTTTTACGTTCAAACTAACGACAAAGACAACAATCTACGAGATACCTATCTATATCTAGTTACGGAAGCAGCAGTAACAAAGGTAGTAAAAGCGGAAGTACCGGCTAAATATTCCTCCTACTGCGAGTAGTACTACGAGTACTATAGCGAGTAAGTATAGAGTAGTTGATAGCATAGAGATTAAGAAAGAAAAGCTATAGACCGAGAAGATAATCGATATAGAGAAGCCGCCTAAGATTATTAACTTAAGCGGCGAGGATACCGCGAGGACACTACGAGGTACGTCTGTTCTAAAAGGGTCGAGCGAATCTAAAGACTAGCAACCTAGCTAGCAACCTAGCTAGCAACCTAGCTAGCAACCTAAGCAGCAACCTAAGCAGCAACCTAAGTAGCAACCTAGCTAGCAAGCTAAGTAGTAACAACCTACTAACAGCGGCGGACATACTAAGAGTTAAAGGCTAAAGCGCAGTCGGAAGAAGAAATAAGATATAGAAGTAGAAGTATAGACTCGTAGTACACTCGCTATAGACTCGCTATAGAATCGCTATTTTATTTACTATACTCGTAGCGGACTCGCTGCTATTTTAAAGGTCTTCTACTAGTAGCTCGCGATCGCTATTTAGCTATAACTCCTTCTATATCGTATATATATCCTTTAACTTAATAATTGCCTTAGTCTTAAGCTATTTGAACTACTTTTAATAATAACCCTCTAGATCGGCAAACCTAGTCTTAAAAGCATTAATCTTTGTCTCTAATACAATATTCTTCGTCTCTAATTTAATGCTCTTTACCTCTAACAGAGTATTCTTCGACTCTAGGGCCTCGACTCGCGCCTATATCGCGGCTAGCTCGCTATTCTTATCGTCTTCTTTAACCTTAATCTCGCTAGTAGTGTAGCTACTCTTGCCCTAATACTTATAATAAGTATAGACTCTCTCTCCTTTAGCATCTAGCACGCGATACTTATAGCCGTTATCGTAGCGAGTATAGAAGTGATATAGCGATAGTGCTAGCTTTCCTTGCTTAGTCTCTATAATTGTACTAGTAGCTAAGTATTTACGTATTCTGTTTAAAGCTACCTTCTTCTTTTACGGATTTGCAGTATCGTCGATAAGGTCCTACTATATCTGCTCGCTATAGTACTAGAAATCTTTCGTGTTTATAGTCGTAGGACGTCGAAGTCTAGAGCGAGTTAGTAGCGAGTCTATAGCGATACGCCTCGTAGCTTACGATAAATACGGTGCTCCTGCTAGTAAGGTAGGCACTAAGTCGGGCGCTAAAGCACCTAAAGCAGCTATAATAATAAGGTCGCGCGAAATACTAGTTATAGCTCGAAACGGTAGTAGTAGTAGTAACGCTACTATCGCTATCGCTATCGCTAAAGGTAGAAGACGAAGAAGAATATAGCGAGTCGAGGCGCGAAGGAATAGCGAGTACGGTAAGGTTTGCGCGGTGAAGTTACGCGTAAGGAAGGCGCGATAATAATAGGAAGCAACAATAGCCTCAAGTGAAGCCAACCGTGGTTTGGCTTCTTGGTATGTATGGAGCTCCGTCCTTGGCACTTGGGGCCCATCAATTATTGATTGACCGCGCCGATCTACACGACAACTTACTGTCCTCACGAGAAGGTTCGATCGGGCCCTGGGAGATAAGGATAACACACAGCTCCCGACCTGCAGTGGAAGACATCGCGCAGAGCAAGAAGGTACCTCACACGAATCTCAAGGCAGCCAAAATGGTATGGTGATCGCCACATGGTCAAAATGTGGCCCAGCTCACGCAACGTCTAGGCTACAGACTCCCGCAAGCGCCTCGCACTTGCGATTGTCGATTTCCTGCAGAGTTCCCTCAAAGATGGCACTCTGCAACCCGAAGACTCCGACTCGATCGAGATTGCAACCAACTGTATAGCAGAATGCTTCCACGTCGACCCGAACGATGAAGCGGCGGTCAAGGATGCGCTCGGCGGCCAGAATTTACTATCCATCTATGGCGTTTACGAAAAGCTGAAGGGGAAGAGCACACCAGCTGCTGCAGCCAGTGGTGCAGCAGCTGGAGCATCAGCAGCGACCTCGGCAACTCCAACTCCTTCCGGCCAGCCTACAGAGGAGAGTGAGAAGCTCAAGGGCGCTGGCAATGCTGCGATGCAAAAGAAGGACTACCAGAGCGCCGTGGACAACTACACCAAAGCGCTTGAGATCTGCCCTCTCAACCCGATTTATCTCTCCAACCGTGCAGCAGCTTACAGCGCCATGAACCAGCACGAGTTTGCTAAGAATGATGCTGAACTGGCAACCGCTACAGATCCGAAGTACACCAAGGCTTGGTCGCGATTGGGATTGGCCCGGTTTGCGCTGGGCGATGCCAAGGGGGCGATGGAGGCTTACAAGCAGGGAATCGATGCCGAAGGAAGCGGAGGCAGCGACGCCATGAAGAAGGGCTACGAAACTGCCAAGAGGAGAGTGGAAGAGCTCGAAGGCGCCGAGGCAGCAGAGCAAGCTGAAGAAGAGACCGAGCGAGGTGCAGGCGCAGGTGGAATGCCCGATCTTGGTGGACTCGCGAGTATGCTCGGTGGTGGAGGTGGTGGCATGCCAGATCTCGGATCTCTCATGCAGAATCCAATGATGCGGCAGATGGCGCAGAATCTGATGTCCAATCCAGAGGCCATGAGCAATTTGATGAACAATCCGGCGCTGAGAAACATGGCAAGTCAGTTTGGCGGCGGTCGAGGTGGTGCTGGAGGCGAGGGCGGCAGCGGTGGTGGTGGGGGTGGTGGTGGAATGCCAGACCTCAGCGCTCTGATGAATGACCCCAACATTGCCAACATGTGAGTACATCTTGATCGCGGTCTGAATACTTCGGCTTACAATTATCCCAGGGCCAGGCAATTCATGGGCGGCGCCGGACGTGGAGCTGGCAACAATCAGTAAACGATTAACAGCTATGCCCTTTCCTTTTCCATCACATGGATTTGTTCAGAGCTTGATACCCTTGCGTCGACATTATAGACTCAAATGGAAAAGACGATTGAACGAGCATTGACTCAAGACAGCGGGAATGCTTTAACAATGCCGCGAGTTGTTGCAGTGCCGACACAAGTTCAATACCTCTGCCAGCGGTTGCCCATCGGCACGGCCGTTACGCTAGTGTGAGTCGATGCGTGACCAAACTCAATGCTACAACTGAAGTCGCGAATAGCAATGACCATCTTAGGCACGTCCGAGCAGCAATACAAGGTACACAGGCCATCTTCAGGTGCTATAGTGGTGTATTTCGTTTCTACACATGCCAATGCGATGCGTGCAAATGTCCTCGCGATCACGAGCACAGGCCGAACTGAAGCTGGCACCTCACTTCACTCACTGAATGAGCGCAGTTGGAAGGACCCTACATCACATGCTGTCGCTTTAGCTCCGGCAGCCATCCTTTTTATTTATTGTCCAGTTATTGGCTCACCTCAACAATAGCAACACTTCAACCACACACAAGGTGACCATAGTTCCGAAAGCCTTTCGCAGCTCCCAGTCGTATCAGCCATCTACATATCCACCACTCTACTCTCCATTCGGTGGACCCAGTGCTGGTCACTGTTGCACACATTACTAGAGTATCAAGCACCATATTTGACAATCTCTTCCAAGAGGTACGACCGCAGAAGGATACAATCAGATCAACTGCTCCAACCATGGTGTATGAACACCTTCCATACATCGAGCGCCAACAATTTACTCTCGACAGTATGAGCGCCCTGTATCGATCGAACCTCGCGGCGACGTCCGATGCGGCAGCTGCAAATTGCTCTGAAACCCGAGACGATGGCAAGCCCAATCCATTCGATTCTCTGCCTCTTGAAGTAAGTAGAATTGGTGTTCAAGTCGCGCATTCAAAAAGCGTCCCAGCTAATGAGGAACGCAGATTTGCCAGGAAGTCGCGAGCCACATTGAGAGCGACGATGATCTCGACAGTATGCTGTATGCCTGCAAGTCACTTCAAGTGGCTCTCGCGGACCCTCACTTCTGGCGTAAGCGGTTCCTTCAAAAGTTTGACAGTCCGCGCCCGGACAGCAATGTGAAGGAGAACGACGACTTCAAGACAGAGTACAAGAGACGTCAGAACGTCTTGAAATATGGTGCTCGAGGTCAATTCGTCACCGGGAACAAAGCTAGAGAGAAGTTCTGCCTGCAGATTCTTCGAGATCTCATTCTGGGTATGTGCTCGGCGAGCGCTTGTCATACTTGAAGTCACGCTAAATGAGCACTACAGACTCCTTCCAGAATGGACCAGGCGGTAATGTTCGAGTTCGCAAAGCAGCCAACGTCTGGCATCTCAGCGAGGTACGTATCTATTATGCTGCGGTGAGACGTGGTTTGTTGTGATGTCTGCTGACATTTTTCCACCTTTAGTTCGTCATCAACCACGATCTGGTTGTGAACCTCTTGCACCCACTCTGTACTGTTCCAACTTCGTCCCGCGTAGGCGACCGATTCCACGATAGAACCAATCCACTACTCCAGACCATCCAGCTCATGGCGACTCCCAACTTTCTCGACATCGATCGTCGCCGTTATGGCGGAGAATCACACGTCTGGGGATTTCCCGAGTCACAACAAATGGCTTATGCCACTGCTACCGAGCGTCCAATCTTCAAGGGATGCAATGGTCTCGACGTCGACATCGAATGGTGCTTGCATCAGATCAACTTCTGGAAATATCACATGCTTCGCGAAGAAGAGTGTACGCTTTATGAAGCGTATGCCAACCTTGACATCGCCGAACGCCCTCATTTCTGGTCTTCTGAACTTACGAACAACGGACGTGCCACCGTTGGTAAGAGTTGGAAGGGTGCATACGGGTTTCTGACCCGCGAACAAGACATCGATGTGGTTCGTACGGGCAATAATCGTGAAATCCAAGTCGTCGATGAATTCAACAGCGATGACTTTCGTGGCGAATTTCAAGATCTCGAACTGACTCTCACGGACCCGACGGAGCAAGAATTCAACCCACTGTTCGAGAGCATTCTCCACTCGCTCGAGCCACCCGTTCAAAAGGCCCGCACCCGTGCGCAGAAGCGCTGTGCATCTCCACCTCCAACGCACCTCCCGTCGCGCTCCTTCCGATTTGGTGGGAAAGGCGAGGACGCTGAGGAGGAGTTCAAGGCTGACGGCTGGCTCAACCCTCTTCCATCTCAGAATGGCATTCCGGGATGGCAGCGCATGACGATGATGAAGTACTACGAGCAGGATGATGGCACCGTGGACACTTCATCTCTATGGGCTTATGAGGGAGTCTGCCTGCCTGGTGGTCAGATCATCATCGGCCGCTGGTGGTCGCCATCGAGCACAGTCAACGGCGACGACATGTACTGCGGCCCCTTCTTGCTTTGGTGCGTCGACAGCCACGAGATTCCAGCCGTGAGCTGATCAGCTCAAGCACTGCCACCTTTCGATCTCTTCAAGATTCCGCAAAACACCATTCAGCTCAGTACCACATTCACCACTAGTTAAGCTTGTGCGCACGAGAAGTGCGGACCACACCATGCAGACTTCTAGCGACATCTTACACCAACTGGCCGGATTGGCCGGCAGCGCTCTTTGTTGCAAGTGACAGTCGCTCGACAACCGGATCGAAGGGCCGAGACGATACGAATGCGATCAGGCCTGCGGCTACTCTGCGACACGGCTACAGACTCGATCTTACGATGGCTTTTCAACTACCCATGAGATTTGGATTTAGCGACACATTTTGGCTTCGGAAGTTTGGAAGATACCGTAATATTGAGGTATCCTGATAAGTATCTTCTCGGCGCTTTTGCAAAAGTAACGACGGCAATACTTGGTTTTCTTTCTTGCGTGATTTTTTTCTTCATCATCTGGCTACCGACGTCTTACGTACGAGGACTGAGAAGGTTTGGCTTCTACGTATTAGTCCAGAAGCGCAGCTAGCACTCAGCATGAGCGCTCGGACAGGCAGGGATGGGGCATGTTATGTCCCGCACTACGTAGCAAGTTTATGCATTTCACGACCGATTCTCAGACTGATCTGTGTGTTGCACCTCCTGCCCTTAAGACAGATCTCTACGCGTGAACTGTGGGGCTGACGAACGGTCGCAGTATGGTGCAAGTTTTCGTGCTTGCGACCAGAAGCTAGCTCATTCGCTGGCTCAGACGTGAGCTTCTGAACAGAGCTGCGACTTGAGCAAAGTGATGCTGGAATCGGTTGCATCCGAGGTTTGCCAAAGGGCAGTGATCACTGCAACCATTAGTCGGCCTTTGCGAGAAGTTGTCGCGCCGCTGATTCGCAGACGCTGTCGTTCCCAAGAAGATCGCAATAATCTGCGAGTGGATATATGGGCCAAGCCGCACAGAGAGGTACAGACAGGCACTTTGCACTGCACCTAGCGGCCTTGAGTTGCCGACCGAACCTCATGCAGTCATTGAGGGGTCTTTTTACCTGCTCATTTCTTGCCCTTTCGTTTCTTGAACACCACTGTTGTCGCCGCTCCAGCTCCTTCAACGTCTGGTAGCGAATCCAATGCCTTTCCCACCTCACCATTTGGCTCCGTTTTGACCTGGATGTCACCCTCTGCCTTCGATTCCTTCTTCTTGACTCCGCTTAAAAGTGCATCAAGGTCCCCAATGTCAGCATCATCATCTTTCTTTCCTGGGTAGCTTTTGATGTTGCTGCCCCAAGCTTTCTTTTGTCTCGGCGTAGCCTCCTCGTCGCGAGGGTCCTCATTTTCTTCTATCTTGCGCTTGAGGAGGTTCTTCGACTTTGTCTCTTCATCGCCCTCCACTTTGATATCGTTTGGTGCGCTTGCCTCGTCCTCGCGCCGCGATTCGGCAAGAATTTCTGCCAGTGATCTGTTCACGCTAATCGAGCCCCTGTCTTCAACCTCGCGCTCTTGGACGACACGATAGCTGCCGATACCAGTGACTTCTTTCGTCAGCTCATCTGGTAGTTCGACGCCCAGCGCGGCGAGCTGCTCGGCGTGGGCTTTTCTTTGCTGTGCAATGTTCAGTGTCGGAGGTTGTGTTCTGGACTGGGAAGTCGTGGCAGGCACTGGCGCATTTGGTGAAGATTTCGTCCCTCCGAACATACCATTCAGCCGTGCTACTTCATCTTTCGCCCTCTGCTTTTCGCGGTCTTCGCGCTCTTTACCCTTGTGTAGTTCGCGCAGGCTTCGCTGGATATTATTTTGGTGCTTCGCACTCGCTTCGTGATTCTTCTTCTCGACCTTGGTGTCGCGCACATGCTGGCTGCAGAATTTGCACCAGTAGGTGGGCGTACTTTTCCAGTACTCGGCCATTGCAGTTATGGTATTTCGTATTTCGGTTCTGGCGCCAGAGGTTCAAAGGGAACAGGGATTCAAGATAAGGTTCAGCCGCATAACGACGTGCTTGGCATGACTCCCGATCAATCGACAGCCTGAGAACTCACTGCACCGACTGCGTGCAGAGAGAGACTAGAGAAGAGACTCGAAGCCTGTAATTTACATAGAGACGGCGATGATAAGGTGGCGTTTCACTTCCAATCCTCGTGATATTGCTTTCCTACATACACTGTTATACCATTGCATGGTAGCATTCATCTTGAATCACTTCTGTCGTTTGCTCGCTCTGTCTCTTTCCAATGGCTCTTCATCGTAGCCTGGATGCTTTGTCCGATTTGGAGACGAGAGATTGGTCCCATCCATCGCTTCCTGAGGTGTGTATGACTTTACGGCAATGTGGGTTTGAATATCAGCGAAGTATGGCTGACCTCCTGTCTCTGCGCTCAAGAGAGCATCAGTCCACACGATAAGCTGGACTGTTGTTGATGGGAGTCCTGTACAGGACAGAGTGTCATGGTCAGCAAGTCTTAGGCACAGAGTACGCATGGCGAGGGTCGAGCTTACCAAGATTTGCAAGCCCTCCTCTCATTTCACTCATGCTAAGCAGGCTTGTCATCAATTGTGACTAGCAGATAATCTGAGTTCCAGATCTTACCGCAACTGAGCAGGGCGGTGCATAGAATGGGCGAGCAATCGATTACCGTAAATATGTTCATGTAAAGCTATACGTCCGACGGCAAGTATGACCGGATTGCTTGTACTCCTTTCGAAATCGCCAAGTGCATCTTGCATAGCTTTGACGGTCTTTTGCCCCAACCACTGACGCAAATAGATCAATCGTTAGCAAAGGCGCCTCAGTCTCCGAGGTGTGCTGCCGAAGGTGGTACGTACCAGGGCGGCGGACAGTGGGAACAGGCCTTCAGCGACCGGAATCCCCGCTTGCCAAAAAGAGCGACGTGTAGAATAATACAGGCTCTGAGAGTTCCTGCCTCCGAGACCAGATAGTATACGCTTCGAGCTCAGGCCTTGAGGCTTTGATGACTCGAGTAGAGCGTGGCAAAACTACCTGGTACCAGTAATTGAGCAGCTGCCCATACCACTTTCGATATCGGACCGGGTAAGTGAGGAAAAGATCGCTTAAGCTGGCGTCAAGGAAGGCCGGATCAGGCAATGAAGTATGGAATGCTCCTGGGGAAAGCGAGCGATCGCTATCACTGCTCGAACTTTCTCTCTTGATCTGTCCTTTCGCTCTTTTCCTAGAGATGTTGGCCACAATTATTTCCCCAGCTCCTGATTCCTCAGACGAAACACTGGATATGGGCGGGACTGGACTTCGACGTCCTCGCTTCAAAGTGCTAGCAGATTTGCCAGAGCTTCCGGACGCTTTCGAGGTTGTCGTGCTCAAAAATTGCCGCCGGGAATCATCAACAGTCTCAGCACTGTCCAAGGCTCTGAGATTGGCCTCCGGCTTTGTGCCTCCCGCGGTGCTATGCGGTGAGAGTAAGCTGTTGCCGTGGATCGAATTAGTTTTCGAGATGTCTTCTTCTGATCCTCATCGTTTCCCACGTTGCAATTCACCAAAACAAAACCAGGATTCTGAGTGGCCTGAGTGTGAGCCGGTCTTGAAGATGCCTTGATTCGTTCTTCATCGTATTCTATGTTCGCGCACACAAAGCCTGGCGTCTGGCTCATAGCATTTGCTAGCAGCACAGGCTTTGGTTCTTATATCGGCGTTCTTGCAAGCTAGCCAACAGCCAAGGCATGAAGTACATTGCATGTCTTGTTTTTCTGCGACAGCTCGTTGGCCAAAGGAGTGTTAGATACTGGGACCGGTATCTGGCTCTTCCACCTGGCTCTCGGGACATGGTGGCGATGATCTAGCCCTTAAGTGGAGAGTTCCGAAGCTTTGAGGAGGCAAATCGAGCTTGAACGACGCGCTACTCGCCTGCGGAGAACACAGACATGCAGTAATAGGCACCTTGCGCAGTAGGTTTGAATTGGCAGTTGCGCTCCGTGTACGCGGAAGTGGCTCGCGCTAGTGCACTATTATGTGAATAAACTCCAACCTGTTACCCGTGCGTGAAGGATTAAGTGAATAAAAGCACGGGTAACACCTTGGTCTCAACCTGTTACCCGTACACGCTTATATAATCGAAAATACGCTAATTAGACCCTGCACTAGGCCGTTAATAGTTAAGTAAAGGAGTGTACGGAGCGCTTAGCGTAGTAGCTTAAACCCTACCCTCGGCTTCTATTAAATTCCTCTCCGCTAGCATAGTGCCTATTATATACTAGTCGCTATATAACCCCTACCTATATATATAAAGGTAGAGAGTTTAGCAAGAGGTATATAAAGGTCGGCGGACGGCTGCTAAGACTTATATAGGTCTAATAGCTAGTATATAATTACTCTAAGAGCCGTTATAGGAGGAGTTACAAATATCTCGGGAAAGAGCGATGTAATTAGAATTAGGTCCGTACCTCGAGAGAGGTATATATTAGGGCTTCCGAGAGTACGGAAGGTACTTAGAAGCTTAGATTTGTTAGTAAATACCTCTTGTTTAGAGCATCTTAGCACTATAGCGGCTCCTATTACCCTAATATATACCCTACCTAGAATTACCTCCCTTCTCGACCCTAATTTTAACTTCTCTCGGAGCGATCTATACCCTCGCTTAGGTCCTTCCTTCTATACGCTACTAGCTATATTCCGCGACTATTATAGTTAACCTGCGCTATATAGTCTAACGCAATTACTTGCTAGTAAAGTCGTCTATAAGCTAGTAGCTAATTAAGACTATAAAGTAAGTAATCTAGTTACTTCTACGCTAGTCGAAGAGGCCGCTTCTACGCTAGTCGAGAGACTAATTAAGGAGCCTATTTCTACGCTAATTTCTACGCCGACTAACACTCAATCTTTAGCTAAACAACTATTATAAGACGACCTAATCGCCGCTTCTATAGTAGAAGCTAATGCCGCTAACACTCGAGTACGTAGATATAGCTATATCTCGCCTAAGTATAAGCTTACTATCGTTAAAGTAGCTATAGCGATTGCTTATAAGCGAGTCTCCGGTAAGATCCGTTAGTAGAATACTAAGCTAAAGAATGTTATAATAGCTTGCTAGCTACGAGATAAGCCGACTGTTAGTAACGCTTTCGTTGTTCTACGTCGACTAGTCTATTAGCGTATAGAAGCTAAGCGTACTATCGAAGCGGCTTCTAGAGCGGTTGTTATAGATATACTATAGGATTAATTGCTAGATAAGGCAATCGATACTATATTCCGGCTCGATAAGGCATAGCGAGAGAGGGTGTTATAGCCTTAAGAACTAAGAGTCTTTAACGCTCCGGCATAGAACATACGAGATAATATACTATCGACCCTCTCTTAGCGGTCTAATAATAAAGTAAGGGTACCTATACTAATGCCGAGCGCTCTAACTAAGCTATCTCTAGATCTAAATCTACCGTTAACTCCGGCTCGGCGTATAGAGATCGTCGACTTAAATACGCTAAGTACTAGTAACAATAGCAACACTATATAGCTTACTAAGCGTCGTCGACTAGACTTCGAGTCTAAACGGCTTTAGCGTAGCTCGTAGGTATAAGGAGCTATACTTAAGGAGGTACTATTACCTATATTTAAGACGCTAAGAACACTAGCTAAAGGACGTAGTATAAGACGAAGATTATCGTCTATAGGTACCTCTATTAGTAGCGTCGATAGCGAGGGACTCTATATACTAAGTCCTACTAGATTTGTAAGCGCCGTCGGCGGCATTAATAACGGACTCGAGACAAGAGTTAATACGGCTATTCGAGAGGTTGAGGCGAAGATAGTACGTTAATTAGATGCGGTCTAGTTTAGTATCTAGGCCTTGTCTATAACGATTACTTTTTCGTTACTATTCCGGCCCTTACCGTTATCTTAAATAGTAGCTTCTAATAGTACTATAGGAAGTCAAACGGAGTCGCTAGACTACGATAACGACAGCGACTATTTCGTAGACCTTAATACTATCGAGGAAGAGGTATTCTCGTAGATAATTTAATCTCTTAGGGTTAGGGTTAGGGTTAGGGTTAGGGTAAGGGTTAAGCTTAGGGTATTACAATTGTCGTATTCTTGTTGTCGAGAATGTTGTAATTACTTAGTTAATATCTTCTTTTACGAGTGCCTATTCGAAATCGTAGCTTCGTTCGGTACGAGAGCGCTAAAACCCTCTATACCTAATAAAATCGCGGGGTTAGAGCTCGAACGGCGAACCTATATCGACGGCTCTAAGGGACTCGTAAAATAGGGTAGGTATTATAGTATATAGCTCGAAGTAATGCGGAAAGCCGAGATTTCATCGCTTAGTAAGCGGGCTTCGACCTTCTACGACTCGCTATATAATAACGTATTGCTCGTTTTCGCTCGTTTTTAGACAATAAGACGCGCCGTATACTAAAGAATATAGCGTATATAAGAGTGTATAAAATTAGTAATATTATTGTTATATTTGAAGTCCTAAAGCATCTCGTATAATATACTACGCGCTAGTACGGGTATACCCGTATCTACTACTTTCCTACGTCTTCTACCTCTATCTCCTAATTCAATCTTCTTCTATTATATTAACAACCTTAATCTCGTCTGTCTTATAGAACGGTATAACCGTACGACTATACCTAAATGAAGCGCCGCTATCGAATACCTCGTCGCTAGCTTAATAGCCCGATCCGAAGTCCCTACTATAGCGTAGAAGGTCGCCGTCGTTAGTTTAAGCTATAGGCATTATAGGTAGGGGTAGTAGGTTAGCGAGATATTCGCGTACACTCGGTAGGTTTACCTTATATAACCGACTAATCTTATTGCTATAATAACAAGTAAGGCAATTAGTAAGCAGTATAGTAACAAGATATATCGCTCCGACCGGCATTAACTCGACTCGGAGCCTATAGAAGTACTTTATTAACTCGAAGTTGTTAACAACCTTAGTAAAGCCCTATTCGACCGACTAGCGTATAGTACTTATCTCCTTTACCGCCGTAGCCTTACTAGCATTACGAAACTCGCCGTTCGTCGTCTTCTAGCTTCCTATAATGCTATTAAGGATATTATAGGCCTAATTACTATATAAGAACACTCGCTCTTCGAAGGGTCGTTATAGCTACCCTAGCGGCTCGAAATAGGACTTCTAGATATCGTTAAAGCCGGACTCGAGTACTAAAGCCGTATCGCTATATAATCTAGGCGCTAGACCGTAGATTAATATTATGCTATCCGGTAGGACAATGCCTTAATATTTGAGTCTATAGAAGTGCTTATAGCTATTATAGAACGGCCGCTAGTTATAGGTCGGTCTATAGCACTTCCGTAGTATACTATCGATATAACCGAAGACGTACTTTATATCGATTAATCTAGTAATAGTAACGGCCATTCGCTATAGGTAGGCTTTACTTAACCTATTAAAGTCCTATACTAACCTGTCCTTCTAACGCCTTACTATTTAAGTGTAGCTAGCATTAAACATACGACTAATCTAGCTATTACTACGACTAAAGATCTAGCTTAAGTTGCGTTAATAACCTAGATTACTAAGCCTTCCGTATATAATATACAACACTGTTACTAGATCGTAACATATACGGTATAGCAACTTAATCGACTTAATATCTAGCAACTCGGCTAATTCTATTACTTGTTGCTTGCTAAAGCGGAAGTCGCCCTTAAAGTTAGTATTAGGGTGCGTTTCTAGTAACTATTACTTATCTCTTAGATACTCGCGTAGCTCTTTATATAGCCTATTACTACGAGCCTGTCTATACTAGTATTTACGCTCGGTCTTACCCTCTCGGCGAATAGCTAGATCTAGTAGATTGTCGACCTCGGAAGCTAAGATAGCTACAGTTGTTGCTATTATTCTACTATAAACAGCGATTATATCCTTATTAAGTTTACTATTAGTTAAGAAGCCGTCTAAGTCGTATTCCGCTATAGTATGCTATAGCAATAGCAATCCTATCTGCCTGCTAATTACAGTAAGGTCCAAGACCCCGGGCGCGTCTTAGCACCTCCGTTGCTTACTAAGCAATCGATCGAGAAACGCTACTAAATTGCCTACGCAACCTCTTATTAACTGTTAGTCTAGTTATTCACTTTCCGCCGCTAAAACGGCGCTATTCGCGGCTTCTTACATATGCTAAACGGCTAGAAACCTACTGCGCAAGGTGCCTAATAAAGGCATCACCTCGATACTGTACATAGCGGGAACTTGAAGCTCAACGTTGCTTTAAAGTTTTGCATTGGCTTTCCTTGAAAAAGCTTTCGCAGTGCACTTACCCAAATTCACCTGGTCGCTTTCAGACGCGTTGCGCCGGCAACTTCATCAGGTTTTCTCACGTTGCAGCCCAAATATTCATACCCGCAATATTCATCTGGACACGAAACTTCCATAGCCTTCCAAACCTGGGAAGCAACCCTGGCGGCCGATCGCGAGAAAAGGTGGTCATGACTCTCATGCTCGTATACCGAATGGAAGGGATCCAGGCCCAGGCTGATTCTTTCCAACGGTCTAGGAGTACCGGGCCTTACTCGATAATGCCGGGCGGATCAGGCTGTAGTGTCCAAGCTGGCCTACAATAAGTTGCCTGGCCCGGCTGGAGGCGAAATGACTATTGTATTGTATCGCGCCGCGCAACTAACCGCCGAGCCTACGAGGTCTTGGTTAATAACACGTAGTCATAACCCACGAGCGGCCGCTTCGTGACTCTTAGATTGCTTACGCCGCGATCTACTGCACATTTTTTCAGCACACCTGGGCTCATGACTCCGATACCCCAATATCCAGGCCGGGGGAGCGTCGTAGTGGTTGTGGACCGCTTTGATGCGGCTTTCCTGGCCCATCAATTCCAATTGCCTCGTTCTTCGAACAACTTGTCGAGAATGGCCGTGTTCACAGCAACGTCAACGATGCGCACGCTCCCAGGCTGCCTGGATAGCTATGGCTATATGCGGTCTGCGGATGAGGGAACAGCACGAGATCAAGACGGATTGTACCTTAGTCAACCCAATTCGCAATCTCTGTGCAGTGCACCGAAACACCACGAAACCTCCAGAAAAGGCTCTCTCCTGGCGGGGAACAGAATTCATCAGCTCACGCAATTGAACAGACACGGGCTCGGGAGCAGGAGACATCGAAAAGTTTGCCAAGACATCCGGCAAAAGTGCGGCTTCGAAGTGACTGACCACGAACCTCATCTTGTGATTTACAGCTAGGCGCCACATCATCACATCCACGTCTCTCAACGATGGCAGATAAGCAGGCGCTCGCTGCTGTCGAAACCTTTCGTGCGCAGTATTTGGCGCACACCTCCGACGCCAACTTCGACAGGAAGATGTGGGAACACCTTGCTATAATCTCTGCCTCTGCCACCAAAGAAACGGTCTTCTTTACCATCAGCATCCCGACAGTGTACAGCAATCACCTTGGGATGGTCCACGGCGGCGCAATAGCGACATTGTTCGATGGTTTGACGAGCTCCGCCCTGGCTCTACTTGCTCCCGAACTTCTCTGGAGCGGCAGAGAAGTTTCGCGAGGTCTTCATTGCAAGTTTCTCAAACCAGTTCCAATTGATGAGTGTATCGATGCGTACATCTCGATTGTTCACGCAGATTCTCGAACCGCGACCATCCGCGGAGAGCTGCGGCGCGGGCGCGATCAGCTCTTGTTGGCTGAATGTACTCATGAGAAAGCCAATCTGGCTTCAAGTCTTCGGAGTAGACTTTGAGTGTTTCTGGTATTGCATCAAACACCAAAATCTGCGCCTCGCATGTGCTAATTTTCTCTAGCGACTTCCTGCGCGGAAGGAATACTGGCAGGTCCAGACCCTCTCTTTTCAAATCGACTTCCTGCACACCCAGGCAGTATGGGACTTTGGGATGAAGCTGGAAATTGAGTTCAGCATCCAGAGATAAGCGAAGCATTGCCTCCCTCTACGCCTTCCACTCACTATTCCGTTCGCGATATCCAGACCCCCATATTGATCAATCGCCTTGCATTATGCACCCATTTCCGTTTCTCCGCAAGCGCAGAAGTGCCCTTCAAAATGGTATGTATCTCGTCAAAATAGATTTCGGGTGCTGCATTGAATGTAGGTGTGCTTGACCCTCGAATCTCCATGCTTTCAATTCCCCGACTGGCTTCAAAGTGACAAAGACAGCCGCGACACTATCTGCCGCCCGCATGTGCCAATTGCAGGGGCAAGCGAGCTATAAGGAATGTACTTGCTGCTTCCGTGCAAAGCCCATCAGCATTCTTTGGATATCTCCATTTTCTAGCACGGGACGCAAGCACGTCATGCCGAAAAAAACCAGAGACCCGAGTTGATGAACCCAAGTGTCTAATCCAAGATTGTCGAACGTTATACAAGCATGAAGGTACAGATATGAAGTTACAGCCAGTGACATTGATGTACGTACATGCATGCCACTGAGCAATGGCCTTTGTCTTGCATCATGACCCGATGCGGAAAATCGAAGAGAGAAAGCTCATGCCTTTGTTCGCAAATACATTGTATTTACGTTCAATTCTATGGAAATGGCTTCTGGATCAAGACTGCAATGCAAAATGTTGGTTCCGGATCTTACTGGAGCCGCCAAAGCCATCGAGCAATCTTTCGCTGATACGACTGCCGTTAACACTGAAGCCACGAAGACGGCTGTATACACTGCAAGAAGCATACTTAGGAGCCAGCATGGCCACAGTAAGGCTAGTGCGTTATTGATAGCTGCAAACGCTGCCCAGCAGAGTCGTTCACACCCGTCGGAGGAAGTTCATGACATCGGGAAGAGACAAGGCTCGAGTTCCACAAGACCATCCTCAGGAACACCTACATCTTCGAGAGGCGGAATCACGAGTCAGGCACAGACATCAAGCACATCACGTACCCAGACACAGAACAGCTCTCGACCCACATCTATCAGCGCATCGCGGAGCTTGACAGGAGCGACGAGCACTACTGCAACATCCTTGGAAGGACCAGCGTCGACTGCGACAGGCTCTCTCGCGACCCCGGCTCCCAGCTGTCCTGCAGCAGGCCTGAGCAACTTCACTGATGATGCTGGTGTCGTCTACCTGATCAAATGCTCGACTACAAATAGCGGAAGCGCCTTCGAAACTGTGGGCGTTACAAGCGGTGGCTACGGACAGTGCTTCGCATCCTGCTCCTATAAGTCCGATTGCGTCGGTAAGTCCGACAGAATCCAAGGCTTCTATCGAGTTCGAAACGCTTACTGACATCGCATCGTCTGCGATCTATAGGGTTCTCGTTTGTCGGCAACGACTCTGGGTTGTGTTACCTTAGAAATGCACAGTCGACACAATTTGACAGCACAGCATTGGTTACCACCTATGTCACTGCCTATAAATTAGATCCTGATGCCGTGGCATCGCCTTCCGCCAGCTCATCAGACTCTTCATCGGGCTCCAAGAAGTCTAATGCTGGTCCTATAGCGGGTGGAGTTGTTGGTGGTGTAGCGGTACTTGCTTTACTCCTAGTTGTAATAGCATTCTTCGCACGGCGTAAGAGAAGACAAATCGAGGAGAGACGGGCAAAAGAATCGGGCGCACCTATAACTTCTCAAGAACGATATTACGACGATTTTCACAAGACTGGCGAGGGGCACCACCGTTCAGGCAGCACGGCGAATGATGTACATTCATCTCATGGAGGTTCGTACAACACCTTTCAGCATACCAGACAGCGAAGCATCTATCGCGACGAGGACCAAGAGTGGCTCTGACAGGTATGTGTAGTCATTCCTTTGCGGAACTTTGCTCCGGCTGGAAGTGCTGATCATTCCAGCGAACTGGAAGCCGAGAAGGTCGCGGGTCCAACAGGCAAGCCTGTTGTGCCCTCACCGGGCGTGCGAGCCGAAGGCCTAGGACTACCAGCCGCCGTACTGAGACCCCCTCAACTTTTGGATAGCACTCCTGTTGGTTATCGATCGTCAAGTCCGAAGAGTGCTTCAAGGACGAGCATTTTCCGTGAGAATATCTCAGAGATGGAAGATACAGTAAGCCTGCAACGAGCCTTCGCCCAAGATGCGCCTCACTGACCAATGCAGTCCTCCACCCACAGGCTTGGCGGTAACCTTCATAGCACTGATTCGCCGGTGCTTGGAAGAGGTGAACACTCCCAGTCCAACTTTCCAAAGCAGGGTCGGTCTATCGAGACCGAAAAAAATGACGTGTCCTCGATGAAGTCTATCATATCGATGCCAAAGACGCCACCAACAGCCAGAACTGCTCCATCAGTAGTCAGCCCAGATATGAGCGGAGAGCCACGGGACGGAAGCTTCATGATCAGCCCCTTGCGTTCTGCATCCTCGAAGCATTAATGCAGAGTGGCCTACAAGCATCCCAAGAAGAGGTATAGTGCTCTTAGCTAGTTTGTTCGCAGACTGTATTTACTCAGTGAAACCTCTGGTCGCTGCCTCTTGGTGGATAGTACGTTCCGCCGAACTCAAGACTTGCGCCGTGAAACACATCCTGCTGGACCAGCTTCCAGTCGCTGAACCAGCCGCCTTCGAAAATTTTCACTTCAATGGTCGCCTGGAAACTCTGTCCCAAATAGTTTTCCCTGTGGCCTTCCACGAAGGGTGAACTTAGGGAAAAGTAAGTACCCTTCGGAGCTTGCGCCGAGACAACCAACTTCTGGCGAAAGCTCTGTATCTGTAGCGAAAATTTGCCGGAGTCCCAGTCGGTTTCATATGCCATGAATGGACTAAGACCGGCCAGTCGCAGCGAGAAGGGAGGGCGGAAGTCGATACTCATATCTCCGCTGCGGTATCCCAGCAGGAATGCCTCCATGCCAAGAATTTGACCTCCGGCACAGCAGAAACTCTTCTCGCCGTCCCGAGCCTGTAGCCACATATGCGCTGATGGAAACGACCTGGCCCAATTCTTCTCGTCGTGCACAGTCGCTTGCCCTTGTGAGTCTTCAATAGACAGATCATAATGAGGAATGCTTAGATTGAAGTCGCATTGAGAGCTCAAGGACTGAACATGCCAATGCAATGGTAAAGGCAAATGCACGAAGAGACCTTCTGGTGTGCTCGTGGTCTCTGACCAGGGCGTGCGAGTCGTCGATCTCGCTTTCAAGCTGAATTCTGGATGCTGTAGGTTGTATTCGGTGATGTTGTCATTGCGCCAGTCGATAAAGCCAATGCCAGGCACATTGACTCGAAAGCCCTGGCTGGTCGAGACCATTTGCAAGCTTTCTGGCCAGACTTCCCTCTGAAAGGGCGGTGTCGAGTTGGCTGGTACGTAGGTGAAAGAAAGCATATTGGGCTTTTGTTTGGCATGCCTGATTTTAGAGCAGATGACTGCAAGATGAGCGCCGGATGGGAGATCAAACTTGCTGTAATACCCTTCAAATGCAGACGAATCGTGCGGCCTGTGATGCTCCATGTTGGCTGGAGGTGACCTCGGCCAAATGCTCGAGAGGGATGGGGGTAAAGTGGCGAGTCTCCATCTTGTGCTTGTTGATTATTATTGTGCGTCGTGATGAAGCAATCGAACGCGTCGTGTCCCGAGTCGTCACTGCTTTCCAAGGTTCGATGGTCAACCAAACAGCAAGCGCGCGCGCGGACGCACACCCCTGACCGGGCAGCGTGAGGAACGAGCGATTGGCCAGGTAAGCGAGTGGCCGGTGCACTGAGCCTCCCCTCCTCGAAACACCGTCTCCGTCTCCGCCTCGTCTTCGTCTTCCCACGCACCTCAGCCTGCCTTTAATTCCCGTCGTCAATGCTCACAAAGGGTGGGAAAGCTGCAACAGGATATCTCTGCAGCAATGTTCTGAACCCCATCGGCTTCAAATGTACTGGTCCAACCTCTTAAGGAACAGTGCACATAGTCAGTAGACAGAGACAGGTTGACATGAATAGTATACACAGAAGATCCCCTGGCTTGATGATTTCTTTGGCCTCGCACTACTTCTTCTCTGGTTCTCCTTTCTGCGCTTTATTCTTGTTGTCTCCGGTATCTTTATAGTCGCCGCCCTGAGCCTCATATCGGCGGGCCATCTCTCCTGCTTTCCAAGCAGACCATTGTCCCTTACCACCACCTTCAGAGCCAGAGTCAGCCATGGTGTTTGAGTTTCCTAAAGAAACCGAGCTCCTTGCCGGCATACACACCTTTCTCTTCGCCCTTGACTTCCTCCTTGACTTTCTCTCTCAATTCTGGGTCAGTGGGTTCGCCTTTGCTTGAACCCATTTTTGATCTGGTGGACGATGGAGTTTTTTTTTGGAGAGAGTTGTTGGAGTTTCTTGCTTCGACGCTGTAATTTGCCAGTCATATAACAACAACGTGGGTGTAGGCTTCATTGAATATAGTGTCTTGCTTGTTTGACGATATCATCAGAACTACGTATGTTGTCTGCTCAATGAAGTCATGATGTCACTTCCTGATCGTGGACTGTCGAGCGTCGCTACCGGACAAAGAGCTCCAGGCGGCCTGATGCAGGTACCGCACTCTATCTGTGAAGTGAGATCTGATCGGGAAGCACAGCGAAACGGGGCCAAGTGGGACCGCTTTCGTGAACTGTGACTATTCCCGTTCGTTCAAGGAATTTCTCATGATTCATCCAGTAATTCATCTACAATCCTGTAACGTTCAGTGCACTGTAGCTGTATACTCATCTCTGCGTCATGATTTGCCCTTGCTCCTCGAAGACCTCCTTGAGTTGCCCTCGTCTTTCAATGCGGATTTGATCTTCTTGTCCTTTGTCGACTTGGGTTTAGGTGTTTCTTCTGGCCCATCTTCAAGACGCTGCTCTTGTTTCAATTCTTTATCCAGCTCAGTCTTGACTTTTTTCTGCCTGCCACCTATCTTTGCCTTGTACTCAATATTTTCGTTGACTCTGGACTTCTCGACTTTTTGCTTTCTTCCGCCCCTTCCTTTCTTAGCTGGGATGACCTTCTCTGATTCATGCTCAACCTCGTCCTCGTCATCATCCTCTTTCCTGCTCTTCCGCTTCTTGCTCGACGCAGGTTTCTTGCTCTCATCTCCATTGATGTCTCCTGCTACTGCAGCGGTCTTCTTCTGCACCGCTGGCACGATCGCGGATGTCCTTCCTCCTACCGTCAAATGTTCGATCTTGTTGCCGTTGGGAAGGACATTCTTCTCCTTCTTGCCTTTGTCCCATCTGTATTTCATCAACCAGTCTTCCGGGAACTTGGAGCTATCAGCGAGTAATTCACATGCTGTCGTGCACACGCCTATGAGAGAATCGTGGATGCGGTTTATCTGATCCTCATCGAACGTGTTACAGTATTGCTCAGGATGTATTCTAGCTTGATAGAGAATCTCATCAGCAACCCAGTTGCCGACTCCAGAAATGTTGGCCTGGTCCAGCAGAAGTGCTTTGATGGGCACTTTCTTTCGATTTAGCAGTTCACTCAACCAATCGACGGTAAGCGTGTCTTTGTCGATGACCGGATCTGGACCGTTCTCCTTCAACGGAGACTCTCTCCTGATTTTGTCCGCTTCGCAGTCAATCAATCGTATCCTGCCGAGCCGTCTTGCATCGACGAATGCAACTTCTACTGGTTCTCTCCCTCCCTCCTTGTCGCATTTGATAAGCCACTTTGTCCACTTCTCGTTCGGAGGCCATTGCTCAGGCTCTTTATCTTCTTCGACCGCTTGTTTATAATAGAAAGTTTCCTCTGTCGAGAATTTGATCCATCCAGTCATTCCAAGGTGCATGACGGAATGCGGCGGCGAGTCGAAGGTCAAGTAGAAATACTTGCCCTGCTGTCCGGCGCCCAACACCTTCTTTCCTTCGACGGCCTTGCTGAATGCATCTGCACTGCAACCAACTTTGCCGTAAACAATGTCATCGTTGAAAGCCTTGCCTAGAAAGCAATGAATTGAAGGTCAGCAGATGTCGGAGGCATCTACCAGCATCCGCCACTTACATGATTTGACCGTGCGTCCAACGAGATGTTTTCGCAGGTAATGGACGATTCGTGCAACTTCGCCAATCTACCAGCGTCAGCGCTCGCGCCGGTTCACTTGATCTCTCCTCAAGGCATACCTCCGGCATTATGTCGATGCTGATTCTGGGAAGATGTGTACCGTGCAGATTACATGTATGTTCCAAGATATCTGCGGAGCGCAGTGAGTGATGGGCTGTGCAGCTGGGACATGTAGATGCATGTTACTCGTGCCGCCGAACAGAAGCTTGACGCGTGCACTGTCGTTGACGCGATCGCGACCGTCCCGGAGCCTTGTCGCGGACCTTGATGTCTAATCTCCTGATGAGCTCCATGGCATCCACCTTCGACACATCAATGTCGGTCCTATAATAAAGAGACATCCTGTGCGCAAAATGATATTCGTGGTTCTCTCCTCGCGCTGTTCTGGAACACATTTGCTAGACTGGCCGGCACATGAGGCCGAATTGGCCGCTGACGGCGAAGAAAGTGGGCGATAAGCCTTCAAAAATGGCTCGAACGACGTCCTTGTTGTCCTTCGTCGAGACATACGCCTTGGTCTTCTCCATTCAGTGGCTGAGCTGCGCGGTATCATGAGGTTGCTGCCATCCGCCGCGTGTATCGGCCTGGCATTCGCGCACACTGGCCATGATCATCAGCGAGAAGAGCAGCAATCATTTGTAGGTTGGACCAAGGACGATCTTGATGCCAAATGGGGCACAGACTGGGGCTACACTGGAATCTCAACATTCGCACATCTTCCTTATATTCGATGTCTACAGCATCCGGAGGAAGAGTATGACATCGCTATCCTGGGCCTCCCATTTGACACTGCTGTAACGTACAGACCCGGCGCACGGTTTGGACCGCGAGCGATCAGAGCAGCAGCAGCTCGACAGACTACGTTTCGTGGATTTAATCCCAGAGCTGGCCTCAATCCGTATCAATCATGGGCGAAGGTCATCGATTGCGGTGATGTAAGTCCTCCACTGCTCGAATTTCGTCCAACTGAGGGACTAATGTAATTTTCTAGGTACCGGTCACCCCTTTCGATAATGCCCTGGCATTGAGGCAGATGAGTGAGGCTTACACCAATCTCGCGTACAGCAAGGCGCCCAAGAGCAATGCTGAGTCTCCGATCAAGTATCGGAATACTCCAAAACTGATTGCGCTTGGTGGTGATCATTCCATTGCTCTACCTACGCTACGAGCACTCAACAAGATATATGGCAACGTAGCAGTGGTTCATTTCGATGCTCATCTGGATACCTGGCATCCAGCAAAGTATCCATCAGCGTGGTTCGACAAGGACGACGCAACACAGCAATCGTTCTTCACACACGGCACTATGTTCTGGTTGGCTCACAATGAATCACTTATCATGGAAGGCAAGTCTGTTCATGCTGGACTTCGAACTCGCTTGACGAACATCGAAGATAACGAAGAGGACGATGCTCAAGGGTGGAGTCGGATCGCATGCGATGACATTGACGAGATTGGAATTGCAGGAGTCGCGAAGAAGATTGTCTCACATGTTGGGACAGAGACTCCGGTCTATCTATCTATCGACATCGATGTAATTGATCCTGGGCTTGCTCCGGGAACTGGTACACCGGAGCCAGGAGGATGGACAACACGAGAATTGATTCAGGTGCTGAGGAGGATCGAGAGCCTCAATGTAGTAGGAGCAGATGTTGTGGAGGTGTCCCCTGCTTATGATGGAACTGGGGAGGTGACGGCTCTAGCTGCAGCACAGATTGCCTTTGAGGTGCTGACCAGCATGGTCAAGCGTGGACTGCCAGCTGCAGAGGAGGGCCACAGCGAGCTGTAGATTCATTTCGGCGCTGGAGACACTTCACATATTGCAATGCATGTGACGGACTGATGAAGTAGATAGTCAAGAGCTCAATGCTGCCAAATGAAGAGTAAATTTCCATAGCTTGGGCACTTTGGTTCGTCTCGTTTCGCATCCACAACAGATCTCGTGACCG
Organism: Pseudocercospora fijiensis CIRAD86; assembly: GCF_000340215.1. NCBI lineage: Eukaryota > Fungi > Ascomycota > Dothideomycetes > Mycosphaerellales > Mycosphaerellaceae > Pseudocercospora > Pseudocercospora fijiensis. The sequence goes on from NW_006921532.1 coordinate 4,594,412, forward strand.
CGGAAGACAGCAAGCGCCTCGGGCAGCCCAAGCTGCTACGCTATCCTCCATTCCACCTCACACTTCCACCAGCTGTTTCTGCACATTCGCCGCGATCTCCAATTTCCGTGGACGTCTGCCAGGCACATAACGGACGTGCGACGTCAATATCATTCCACCACAGCCCACTCAACATCCGACAAAGCGCAAGCACCGCCAGACCTCGCAGGCGCACTCCCGAGGCCTGCATGGGCCTCAGCGCCGACCTTCGATAACCATGCAGCACAATGTCTTTGCGCATCAAGGGCCTTTCAGCCATGCGGACTGGCAACATAACCCGCAGCAACAACAACAGCACCATCACTTCGCGCAGACTCAAGCGGCGCAGCAACAACAACAGCAGCAGCAGCACTATGGACGAACCATGAGTGCAGCAGCGGGGCAAAATGGCGCCAACACGAATGGCAACGGCACAGGCGGACTCGCCGCCATGGGCGGTGTCAGTGGTGCCGGAGCTCTTGGCGGCGCATCCGCTGGCGAGCACGGTGCGAGCATTATAGGTCCAGGAGACAGCATTAGCGACGACAACAGGAGAGTTCTGGAATGGATTGCCCAAGTTCTAAGAGCAGACACACGCGAAGCAGCTTTGCTAGAGCTCAGCAAGAAGAGAGAACAAGTGCCGGAGCTCGCGCTCATATTATGGCATTCCTTTGGTGAGTGCACGGGTTATACGTCGTGGATGTGTTCCATCTGCGACATATCGACGCTGCGCTAACTCGAGATCTTTCGCAGGCGTCATGACGTCCCTCCTCCAGGAGATCATCTCGGTCTATCCACTACTCAACCCCAGCCAGCTCACAGCCGCCGCATCTAATAGGGTTTGCAATGCGCTCGCCCTGCTCCAATGCGTTGCTAGCCACAGCGAGACCAGAGGCCTTTTCCTGAACGGTCCGTCTCGTCTTGTCACATTTGACATGTTCAATGACCGCTAACAGGTCTCCAGCGCATATCCCTCTATTCCTCTATCCATTCCTAAACACTACCTCCAAATCGCGGCCCTTCGAGTACCTTCGCCTCACTTCTCTCGGCGTCATTGGAGCCCTGGTCAAGAACGACAGTTCCGATGTGATCAACTTCTTGCTGACCACGGAGATTATACCGCTCTGTCTACGAATCATGGAGACCGGGTCAGAGCTCAGCAAGACTGTGGCAATCTTCATTGTGCAAAAGATCCTCCTGGACGACATGGGTCTTCAATACATCTGCCAGACATACGAGCGCTTCTATGCTGTGGGAACTGTGCTTAGTAACATGGTCACTCAGCTCGTGGATCAGCAAACGGTCAGACTGCTGAAGCATGTCGTGAGATGCTTCCTCCGGTACGTGAAGACACGATAAAAAGGGGATCACGCCTCTTCGAAACTAACGTGCATCGCAGGCTTTCGGACAATGCCCGCGCTCGCGAGGCGCTACGGCAATGTCTTCCCGAACCACTTCGAGATGCCACGTTCTCGCCAGTCTTGCGAGACGATGCAGCTACTAAGCGTTGCCTAGCACAACTGCTCCTGGCTTTGTCCGACCAGGCTGAGAACCCAATGTCTGGATCATATAACAACCATCAAAATCTGATTCACTCCGTCTCTTGAGGGAGAGGTTGTGGATCGATGAACCCAGGGCAGCTGAGAATTCGGAACCTCGGAGAAGCTCGAAATCGGGCTTGATATGTTCCAGCGTGGACTAGCACATTTGGCTCTTAAAAGTTTCAAGCGAGGACCGGTGACAGTGCGGACAGCTTTACGATTATTCTTTGACATGTTCGGAGCCCAACCAAACTGGATCGGCGTTCGTAGACAGGAAAGTGTGCTTTATCTGGGAAAGGGAATGGGAGGAAGAGAGACGCCTGATGCATATTCACAACTGGGCATGGCCACTTATACCCCCTGCAACGCTGCCTCATCTCTATTTGATGCGGCGTTGCGTGCACGGCTTTGCGACACTACTACTACGACTACTACCTTGAGCATAGCGGGAGGCGTTCTGTTTTATTTTCCTTTCGCGGTCAATATCGATTGAGCGGGCTGTAGAACTAACTATACGGGACTTTCGACAAAAAGAGGATCAAGACGTCTAGGGAAATGATCGGTTTTGCGACCTTGAGACATGTAGATATGAATGCGGCTTCGTTGCTTCTCTTATCGATGAATGGATCGCTGGGCGTAGAGTCGCCTCGCTGGGTTGAGTGTATTTTTGGGCAGAAGGACAAAAAGCCATTCTTTACTTGACCAAAGACTGTCTCAGAAAATATCTGCCTTTTATGACTTGTAGAAAGCGATGTGAGTCCTGCACAGAACATCGCAATACAGTGTCTGCCACGCGATTATGTGAGCCATCTACTTGTCCGGCACAGCCCTTGTTCTGATAAGTAAAACGATCGCCTAGTTCTCTTCCTCGACTCGCATTGCCCAAATTTCCTTCCAACGCCCTTGAGTTCATTTCGACTCGCTTTTGTGCCTGACATACTCGTGGTGTCGCCCAGTGTGTCAGTTCGGTGTTAAGGTACCGAAGTCTTGCGGACGCGCACGCCTTTATGAAGGTCATGGTGCGCCGCTGCAGCGTCTGTTGATGCATTTTGACAAGATGAAATCAGATTTCTATTGCATATGTTTTCGTCTGGCCTACTTCGCCAGGAATGGAGAAAGTTCGATGATGGCGATCACGTTGGCCTGCTTATGCCTGCCAGTTTGATGGATCGTCGACATATTCGTCTTGGAGCGCGCCAAATCGAGATGTTTTCTTCTGCGGCTGAGCTGTCTTGCTCGCTGAAACGGCAGTACTCGGGACTGGGGTGGCGTCGCCATTCTGGGTAGTCTTGTTCTTGACTTTCTTGGTCTTTACCTCGCTCCAGCCAGATTCGTGGTTGGACTCTTCCAACGCTCGCGACAGATCATCGTCGCCGGATCCAACATTGTCTGTAGTTGAGGTAGCCGCAGTGCTGATACCAGCATTTGATGAACTGTTTGATTCGACATCGAAGGTGTCCAGTAAAGAGGCCTGATTGCTAGAGGAAGCAACCTCTGTGTCTCTGGCTGCGTTCTGCTCGGCCCAAGCATTCTTCGCTGGGGCGGACGAAGTGGTAACCCCGTTTCTTGCTGGCTCGCCTCTGGCTTCACGAGCAATTCGTCGTTGTTGCTCCATGAGTCTCTTCTGCTCTGCATCAGCCTGTGCACGAGCTGCTTGTTCGGCCTCTTTTCTTTGCCGATTCTGGCGTGCTTTCTTCGTCTCCTCCTGTGCCTCTTTCTTTGGCTTATTCGTCTTTTCCTTGACAGGCTTTGTCGGAGCTGTGATGCGTAATGAGTTTGGGCCGGAAGCTGCTGGCTCAATCATATCAGCGACGCCGCTTGTCTGAAGCGCTGTTGAGGCAGCGGATGCCCGACTGTCATCTTCGGGTTGAGAAGATGGCTCGAAGACTGGAGTGGGAGCATCGATTGCCTGGCTGTTCTTGGCCTTGACGGTCTTTACGCGAGCCTCCGTCTTGTTTGTTTTCTTCAGATCGGTGCCCTCCTGCGCCCGCCTCAGCGACTCCGCGAAGTGTCGCGTAGACATGTCGATTTCGTCATCATCCATCTGCCCTGCGGTCGCATCGGAACTGGTCGGAATAGGTGCCTGCGTGTTGGCTTTCCGCTTCTTGAGCCCGCTCTGCGACACCTGTGGCTGCTGCTCTGAGCCACTGCTCACATCTCTTGGGGCCGCAGCCGCTTTCTCTGCATGGCTCGGGACTTTCTTTGCGGCCTTCTTGACCTCGGGCCTGGTCTCTCGCGCCGGAGTCGATTTTGGGGGCTGCTTCGACCGCGCTTTCTTGCCGGTGGAGGCGTAATAGTAACCAACAGCCGCAAACAATACCAGCGCGAAGCCCCAACTCTGAAGCGCCTCGTATTTGTCCGCCATGGTTGGTTCGTCAAGTGCGCCGCGGCGATTGCGTGGAGGTAGCCCTCAGCGAGGCTCAGATGCTACTCGGCTCCTGTGGCCAGAGTGTCGGCGTGCGCTGTAAGATAGTGCTGTGCGTGATGTTTACCGACAAGCAGAAAGGAAAGGAGGGTGGTGTCGCAGCGCGGGCAGCACGGCAGTGGAAGGACGCCAATGTCTGGGCGTAGCTTTGGCAAGCGGACGCAGTGAAGGTGTGGTGTCAAGCAAGGAGGCACACTTGTGCGTCGGTCAGCTTTGTCGCCTGCTCGCGAAGAGCGAGTGGATTGTTGGTTGGTTGGTTGGTTGGTTGGTTGGTTGGTTGCGTGAGCGTTGCGCGGAGGAAGAACGGCGGCTCAGACGTCAAGCTGTGTGGTGGATGAGAGACTGGATGGGAGATGATGCGTGTCCACCGGGACAATACCTCCGTCCTCAGGGTCGATCTGTGGCCGACATGAGCTGCAGAGTGGCTTGTGCTCGAAACGACCGAAAGGGGTGCGGACGGAAATTTGGTGACCGATGTTCCACAGCAAATAATATCTCACATGCTGCTCACTACTACTGCACAACATTTCTCTATGCTCGGCCATGACTTACATTGCGGGAGTACGAGAGTATTCTACCGCTGGGAGGATGCCGCGGCTCCCAACTTCCCAAGCCAAGCATTGCGGGTGGTAGCCTCGCGTTGATGAGCTGGATCAGGCGTGCTTCATCTCTGCCTTCTTGATCCTTCCATTACAGAATTCTTCGACTTCTCCAGTGGCACCTGAGCGTCTTTCCCATCTCTCCTTTCCACACGCTTCACACTGGAAGCACCGCCACCATGTTCAACCCATTCGTTCGCCGCGCGAAGACCGCGCCTTCCAGCTATCCTCGCGTCGTCTTCCACGCCATTCGCACCGCACAGCTTTTATCCAGTCTGGTCGTGGGCGCTATCATGAGCTACTTCATTTGGAATCTGACGCATGATCACTGGGCCACGCCTTGGACTTTCATCTGGGTAGGAAGGTCGCATGAGAGTCGACACTCTGAATGGATACTCACAGCTTGAACAGCTTACATCGGCCTCCCTGTTTTCCATCGCGGCTCTCGCTTTCACCATCCTTCTTCACTGCTTCTCGGGGCTCAATCCACGTCTCAATCTGGCCATAAACGCTTTCCTCTTGATACTTTGGACACTCTCTTGGTGTCTTCTGACGTGGTACATGAGTGGGACCCTCTCGAACATGTGCGACATTGATCAGTAAGTCTGACGGGTTGGAAGGTCCACTGCGTGTTCACGAAGTATGCTGATTCTGCAATTTCCGCTTTCAGCTGGAACGAAGACATCGGAATCATGGTTTGCCGCATATACAAGACTTTGTTCACGTTTACTTTAACTGGCTTGTGAGTAAGAGGCCATGAGGCCGCTTCGACATTTGAAGAATTGCTCGTACTAATCAAAGCCACTGTACAGTATCTCAACGATAGCTGCATTCACCCTCGATATCCTGGTTTGGCGAAAGAACACCCGTCTAGGTCGGCACATGCGCTTGCACGATCTACCAGACGATAAGAGACCAGTTGCGACCCGCGGTCCTTTCACTGATGACGGCCACCAAGGATCTTTGCCTCGTGAAAGTGAGGCCTGGGAAGCGCCGCGCCCAAGCCTAGGACCATACAGCGAGCGTGGACATGGCGAATACACCGTCCCAGATCAACAATTTGAATATGACACTGGCTACCATGGACATGGCGGAAGATAGGACGTACATGTATGTGGAGATTGTTGAATCAACTTCAAAATCTTGGACAAAACGGGCACGATTCTGGTCGGTCCGGCCAGCCTCGACGCCTATGAGCTCGACCTGCGATCCAAGAGTTATGAAGTCCGCGGACTCGCGTTCGCGTTCGCGCCTGGAACGTATCGCACCGTCGCCCGGTGCTGCAATATTGGACAGCTGAGGAAGTGGATTCTAAAGGGATTCGATGCCGTCAGCGACGCTGTTCGGGGAGGCCGGCACTCATGGGATCGAAACGAGCCTGCAAAATACAGCTCATGGCCAGCTAGAAAGATATCCTGCAGACCAAACTCTCATGCTTCTGCAATGAGTCCTCTTTGCGTTGCTTGCGTTCGGACCTTCACCCAATCCACGCCAGCAGGCCTTATACTGAACTTCTCGTCGACCATTCCGGAAGGGTTTAGTCTGAAGGATCACGCTCATACCGGTTCTCTAAAACGCTCAACATGTGCTCTGTCCGACAATTACGAATCTGGTGTCGAATTCTCGGAATGAGGACACCCCCGACATCAAAGAGTTGTCCAACAGCATCGAGGTGTCTCCCATGGTTTGCCGTCGCATGCGGAGAGATATTGCTGAAGAAGGACAACAGGCCTTGCAGGACTGGTCTAGAGGAGTACTAGGACACGAGCACCAGTGTTTTAATTAAGAGTTGGACTGCTTAGGTAACGACCATGTTCCAATTCCTGCTTCAGGAAGAGCACTGGTGGTGGTCGCAAGATCTGTTGCCTAATCATATCAATCTTTGCAAACATGGCTACCGAGCGCACGCAAGTGGTCGCCTAAAAGCTTGTGCTCGTCAAGGTCCAATTTCCAAGAGGTCTATCCTATCGAAAGCCTCATTGCTCTGCTGTAATCTTGGTCTGTGCAGTAATGCCAAATAGACTAATTGGTCGATCAATCAGAGTTGCTCGCTCAGCTATCACGCATCGAGACTCTCGCATTGCCGTTCCGGTTGGAGGACCAGCGGTCCAAGGCTCTGGGCCTTGATGGCGGAAGCTTTCTCGCTCGGAAAGGGTTGCCTCCAGAAACCTCAACCGAGGGACTGGTCTGGCATGGCATTCCTGCAGCAGATGCGAGCGATGCTGTTGATTGTACTGATGTGATAGCTGCGCTCTAGATGTTTTCTGTTTTGTGATATTTTTCAGACAGCCTTCTTTGATGGGATGATACATGATGATGTTGTGCGACGGTGTCAGCCAAGGAGGATTCCGACGATGAACCAGAATTGCGATGGCGAAGCGAGCCCGCCAAGCATTTGACAAAACTCAATTGAGACTGCGAGTGCGCTGGGCTGGGCTGGACCTCACGACTTCACCGCAGCGCGCTCCTTCCAGCTCGCGGGAACGAGGCACTATCTTGTTAGCGCCATTGACCAGCCGGCCGACCGTCCACACGAAGAACGAAGAACGAAGAACGAAGAACGAAGAACGAAGAACGAAGAACGAAGAACGAAGAACGAAGAACGAAGAACGAAGAACGAAGAACGAAGAACAGCAGTCGAAACAGAACGACGGTTCCGATGGCAGCCACAATGGCAGTACAAAAGAACATCCCTTTCTGATGTGCTGTCAAGAAAGCGAGAATTTGCGAACACTGCTGGGCGCCACAATATATCCTGCCGGCTTGATGGTGGAACTGCAGTCGACAATCCTTGTGACTCGCATTAGCTCATCAATTGCTGCAGGAACCCGCACACGAAGCGGTGCCATTCTCAGAGCCTTGCATGTACAAACGGCCATTGATTGTGTTTCTGACACACCCGCACTGTTTCCTGACTAACGTTAGGCCCTGCTCCGCCGTGCCGGGCACAGTTCGGCCTGGTACGCGACATCTCGAGATGGTAGATATCCCTCCACCGTATCCTTTTCGAACTGTTCCTGAGCCGATCCGCGTCGCCCAACTGCAAGACGGTGCACTCGCCGATCCTTCGTTCTTTTATTCTCTCGTTTGTTTGTTGGTCACTGCTTGGTCGACCGCAGCCATGCGCGCCAACGTTCCACTCGTACTCTCCACTTTTCTGGGCGCTGCGGCGGCCGCTGGGGTCCCTGGCAATGCAGACCAGCCTTCCAATGTTGAGCGGCCGGATGCTTTCCAGCTGCTTAGGGATGATATAACAAGGCTGCAAGATGCTCTTCGACAGGCCTTCTCCAACCTTCCCAACCTTTACAGCAAAGGCGAATCGACTGACTGTCCTTCTACAAGCTCGCCGGGCAACATTTATTCTGGCAGCGGTCAGCCATTATCCACTAGTAGTACTTTAATTTCAGAGATCACTTTCTCTTCCTCGACAGCTCTCAGAGCTTCGTGCTCAGTCACTTCGGCACCATCGACAGATTTTACACCAGCTTCGCCACCCAGCAAAACGAGCTCATCAGTCAGCGCACGCTCTACAGGAACTTCAAACAGCACACCTGAAACAAACGCCGCGATGTCCTGCGCAAGTCTCTGCTCGTCGCTCACGTTTCCAGCTTCGGATTTTCCGGTCAGTCCAGTATCCTGCGTCTCATATGACGCAGGCTCAAACATCACAATCACCGGAGGTCAAGCCGATGCTGCATGTGGCTCAAACATCAAACCTGAGGTCGACCTCTGCCGAGTGGTCTTGACTGTTCAAACTAGCGATGAATCTGAGACTTACATGGAAGTGTGGCTCCCAGAGAATGGCGAATGGAACGGACGCACAATGAACACAGACAATGGCGGCGTCAATGGCTGTGTTCATTACGTTGACATGAAATACGTCTCTGGACGTGGCTTTGCAGCCATTGGCGACAACGCCGGCCACAACGGATCTTCTTTCGACGGCTCCTGGTTCGCCGACTCAAACGAAGTTGTCCTTGATTGGGTCTACCGTGCCCGTCACTCTGCTGTTGTCGCTGGTAAAGAAGTTGTCGATCAATTCTACGGTGAAGCTCCAGAATACTCTTACTATATCGGTTGCTCGGCCGGCGGCGCACAAGGGCTCAAGTCCGCTCAGATGTACCCAGGCGATTTCGATGGTATCATTTCTGGCTCTGCTGCTGCCGACTTCAATCATCTCCAAGCATGGAGTGGCCGGTTCGTGCAACTCACTGGTACTGGAACCGACGACGACAGATTCTTGACTCAAGACGACTGGATCACGGTTCAAGCCGCTATCTTCGACCAATGCGACGAGAGACTGGATGGTGTCAACGATGGCATTCTTGAAGACCCAATGCTTTGTGTATTTGACTCCACTGTCCTCGCATGCTCCAACAACGCAACTCTATCCGGCTGCTTGACTGATACCCAAGTGGAAACGGTCGATAAAGTATTTACCGAGCTCTACAACACTGAAGGCGAGTTGCTATACCCGGCTCTCCTCTATGGATCACAAGTCGATGCATTTCGTCTTGGACAACTCTCCGGAAGTATTCAAGGAATTTCCAAAGACTGGTACCTCTACGCTGTGGTCAATGGTTCGCAGCCGAACTGGGATGCTATCACCGATCTCGGACAGGATGAGTATGCCTTGGCCGATTCCCTCGATGAATATCACGGCAACGTCTCCCAGTTCTCTGGCGATCTCTCTGGCTTCCAAGCGGCGGGCAGCAAGATGATAATGTATCACGGTCTGGCTGACCCACTAGTCTCGGGCGCCAACAGCCAGAGATACTATCTCAAGGTTGCCAAAACTCTAGGTCTCGACAACATCGGCATGGATGACTTCCTGCGCTTCTTCAGAATTTCAGGCATGGCACACTGCGGCGTTGGTGGCATCTCTGGAGCAGGAGCTTGGATGTTTGGCCAAAACGGCGCCGCTTCTGTCGCTACGCACAACATCATCGATTATCTCCAGGACTGGGTTGAGGATGATAACGCTCCAGACACTATCATCGGAACGAAGTATTGGTACGACGAGGTTGACAACGGCATCCAGTTCGAGCGAGCTCACTGCCGATTCCCTTACCGCACCACCTATGTAGATGGAGACTATACTGAGATCGACTCATGGAATTGCACGATGATCGAAGATTGGCAGGAGTGCGGCGTGGGCGCACTGCCTAGACTTTGCAATGTCGATGGCAGTTTCACGTAAGCTCTCTGCAGCTCGATGGATGTGGTATTGAAAATGATAGACGGCTCCACTGGTTTCTTCAGTGTATATGTGGTGTTGTTGTTTTGCTTGTTACACATGAAGGCACTATAGCAAAGAGTCAGCAGATAATAGATACAGAGTATAGATAATCAGCACGAGGGCGAGAGACGCCACAGTATGCCAATTCGAGTAGCCGATCCCCATCAATGTCTTCCACGGACATTGTGCATAAGGTCTAATTTCCAATTGCTCAGAGCGCGGCCATGGAAAACTGCCTAGAGCTAGGCTGTCAGAATAGTCGACGCTCAGCGGTTGAGCGAGGCTACGCTCCCGCCAACTCCTCCCAGAGGAAGCAATAGCCCGGAAAACGACGAATAAAGTAATCACTCAGATTATCTGCACTTCGTCTGAACGTTAAACACCATCGGCTGACAGACAGGACACCTTTCTTGAAGAGTCTTCCTAATCGTGGTGGCCAGTCCTTGTCCGACATCCTTCTGAAAAATATCCAAGAAGATGTGCAGTCGGGTTGAGCTAGCATTTCAGTTCTGAGGCGGGCTCTGATGTTGCGAGGTCTCTAAATTGCTCATCGTAGCGCAGCGACAATTCTCCGCACTCTGCAAAGAACAGGAGTAGACGCAAAGTCGAGTTCTATTGTGGATTACGAACGATTTGCGGTCTTTAGCATGACATCTGGCATGCCTAGAATGTGGATCTATCTCTACATAGGGCGGAGAGTTGCTCTTTACGAGCGAGGACTCGATGTTAGATCTCGCCAGGCTGGTCATCATCTGGTCTGGTGAACAAGTTGCTCGGGCGCGATTCGAGCTCTCTGCACTTTCTGTGGATGCTACGAGGGCCCATTCCCGCGGCGATAAGCACTCTTGTCTCAGTACACGCCGACAGCTTCATCGATTCCGGCCCAAGACGGTTGTTTTCGCGGCCTGCACAGGATCAACTTCCGTGCTTGCATTATTCCGCGTCCGCCACTCATTAAGTGCTTGATCCGAGTCTGACGTGTCATTTTCGCATCGCTCACCGATCACGCTCCAGGTCCTCGCCCGAATAATATTCTCAACCATCCTCTCATTGCGAATCAGACCTGCCAGCGATTCTGTTCTCGTGTCACGGGGAAGGTATCTCGCGCCGTACGGATCCAGCCTCTCATCTACCAGCCTTTCTCTCGCCCTCGCATCTTCGCTTTCGCGTAGGACGTGATCGGGGTCATCTGGGTCGGGCGACGTGGCTACTCCGGCACAATAGTTAAGGACATCCGAGCGGGTCTGCCATGAGGGAAACAGTATCTTGTCTTTGAAGGTCTGGCAGCCGTGTTGCGGCAGCTGTCTTCGACCGATGGGTCTCAGCTGTCGCTCTGCAGTAGTCGCGGGATCGAAAGGCGTTGAGCCGGGAGTCGCCAGAGCATTGAGGTGTTGGTTGATGGTGTCGTCGATGGCCGTCCGCGAAACGCGTAGAAAGTCTAGGGCGGAGCTTGGTATGAGCTTTTAGCTTGGTAGAGGTAGAGGCGGCACAGTGAAAAGTGGCTTTACCTCTGAGTGCAGTTTGGTTGAAGCAGAACTGCGGTGTTAGTTTGGGCTGCTCCGGCGTGGGAGGCATTATATCGATAGCGATGGGCTCGAGTGTCGTGAAGTGCAGATTCAGATGCAGATTTGCAGACTGTAGTTCTATGACGTTGTGAAGGACAGGACGGTCGCGGACTCGCGGGACGACGGAGCTCCATATATACCAGATTGTCAATGAAGAATTCACAAGCGCAATCTTTGCCCCTACAAGTTCTTTTAATATATCTT